>NC_047088.1:194837666-195152666 GCF_902459505.1 Geotrypetes seraphini | reverse complement strand
TTAGAACTACAAGTCTCTGTTTGCACTAGGGTAAACCCAGGAATGGAGTAACCTATTGGGAAAATCTGGAGCCTTTTCACAATCCTAATGATGCCCCAAAATTGTTGCACTCTAAGGCTCCAAAGGATTCTAAGCAATACCAGTATTCAGGGGTTTCCCCTTCAGAACTCCAATAATTGTTTATATTTAGTGCATATCTAGGGTTACCAGATTTCCTCTTTAAAAAAAGAGGACACCTAGCACTGCCCCACCCCACTCTGCCCTAGCCCCGCCATACTTCGGCCCCAGCCCCGCCCTCACACAATCCTCCTTCCTCTAGCTCAGGGTCGCGTCTGGAGGGCCTCTGCGCATATGTGGATGTTGACATGCTGACATCACACGCATGCATGTGACATCATCACGTCGACATCTGCAATGTGCAGAGGCCCTCCAGATGTGAACCCAAACTTTGGACCTTCCAAAACCCAGACAAGCCACCGGGTTTTGATAATCCCTCCAGGCACCAGGACAGTCCTCTAAAAAGAGGACCTGTTCAAGTTTTCCTGCACATCTGGTAATCTGTAGAAGTTCAAGGTGAGCTACATTCAGATACAATAGGTATTTCCCTGTCCCTGCAGGGCCTACAATCAAATTTTGTACCTGAGAGGTTTATATTAGAGAATGACACGGTGGCGGTTTACCCGCGGCCACCGCATTTTAGCCGCGGGTCACCGCCGAAAACGGGGAAGAAAACTAGCAGTCGCTGCGGCGACGGGGACAAGGCCATTCACCGCCCGCGGGGCGGTGAATGGGTCTTGTCCCCGCAGTGAGGCATGAAGGATCGCACGGTCCCCGCAGCTCACACCCGCCTGCCCAATCGATTCTAGTGTTTAGCCAGCTCTCTCCCTTCTCCTCACCTTAGTTTGTAGATTTTCTTTTTCGGCGACCCGCACGCTATCAGAGAGCCGCGCACCCGCTGCTGCTCAGTTTCGATCATCTGCTCTGACGCAACCGGAAACAGGAAGTTGCAGCAGAGCAGAAGATTGAACACTGAGCAGCCGCGCGTGTGCGGCTCTTTGGGAAAGCGTGCAGGTCGCTGAAAAAGAAAGCCTGCAAATTAAGGTGAGGAGAAGGGAGAGAGCTGGCTAAACACTAGGATCGATTGGGCAGGCGGGTGGGGGCTGCGAGGACCGTGCGATCGCTAGTGTTCCCGGCTCAGACTGTAAGGAGGGAGTGAAAGGGAAAAGGATTCTGGGCCAAGGTGATGAAAACGGAAAGAAAAACCCACAGCAGGAAAGAAAGGGAAGGACAGGCAGGTGAGCCAGATGCTAGAAGCAGGGGGGGGGGAAGAAAGAGGGAAAAAAGCTAGATGGGGTTGAAAAGAAGAGACACACTGGTATGGAAGAGGAAGATAGGGGAAATCTGGACACAGGAAGGTAACAGAAAGAGGGGAAATTATGTGCATTGGGGCATAGGGACAGAGACAAAAAGGGGACATGCAATGTGGATGGAATATGGACACAGGGGGGGGCAATGGCAGATACATAGGGGAGATATTAGAAAAGTATATAAAATCGTACCCGTTTGAGGCTTTTATGTATGCAGCAGTGACGGTGACGGGGCGGTGAATGGGATGGCAGTGGCGGTGACGGGGCGGTGAAGAGGATGGTGAGACGGGGACGGGGCGGTGACGGGGATGGTGAGACGGGGACGGGGCGGTGACGGGGATGGTGAGACGGGGACGGGGCGGTGACGGGGACCAATTTTTTCACCGTGTCATTCTCTAGTTTATATCTTGCCCAAGATCACAAGGAACAGCAGTGGACTTTCAACCAGGCTTCCCTGGCTGTCAGCCACTGCTCTAACCACTAGGCTATTCCCCCACTCCTATTGGTCAGTTCCCTGAATTTCACACATCTGAAAACAGCTTTCTGCTTCTGGTCTTCCTCTTGTGGGTAGTGTGCAGGGAACAGAAAGGGTATAAGGTGAAATGAGAAAAAGCAGAGTTTATGTAATTGCCAGAATGTATGTATGAGTCTTTACCCTAATGAGTTTATAACCTACAGTAAGTATGTTAGTAATAAAGGAACATAATAACATAGTAACATAGTAGATGACGGCAGATAAAGACCCGAATGGTCCATCCAGTCTGCCCAACCTGATTCAATTTAAATTTTTTTAAATTTTTTTTATTTTTTCTTCTTAGCTATTTCTGGGCAAGAATCCAAAGCTTTACCCGGTACTGTGCTTGGGTTCCAACTGCCGAAATCTCTGTTAAGACTTACTCCAGCCCATCTACACCCTCCCAGCCATTGAAGTCCTCCCCTGCCCATCCTCCACCAAACGGCCATACACAGACACAGACCGTGCAAGTCTGCCCAGTAACTGGCCTAGTTCAATATTTAATATTATTTTCTGATTCTAAATCTTCTGTGTTTATTCCACGCTTCTTTGAAACATCCTAATAAAGCCTAGCTAGCCCTTTCAGACACTACCACACTATGCCCGAGTCAGGTTTTCTGGATATCCCTAATGAATATGCATGAGAGAGATTTTCATGTAATGGAGATGATAGGCACACAATCCTGTCACATACAGTAGATATTCATTAGAAGCACCTTGAAAACTCATGAGATCTGTTCTTGGCAGCAGGAATAACATCTTATAAAGGCATCTCATACTATCAGAGGGGGAGGTGACTTGGTGCCATGAATGTGGAATTTTCATGAGTCAAGGGGTGGAACTAGAAGGCAGAGTGGGTGGGTGGGACTGAGCAGATGCACCTGAGCTGGGGGAATGCCTGAAAATCTCCCTCTCAAAATTCAGGTCTTCTTGGCAGCTCTGTTTTATCAGACACTGTGACATGATTTCTAAAACACATTGACCTTGATATTCAATGTCAGTCTTCTTGCTAGGAACAGCTTCTACCCTATATACAGTAGGTGTTGTTTACCAGGATTAGAACCAAATTTTCAACAACATGAAAATCCTCACAGAATGCCTCAGCACTATCTGGATAATGCCAAATCAGAGATGAAAGATATCCTGGTGATATTGATTCTCAGCCCCAATACTCAGAAAACTATCTGGACACAATAAGACAGCAAAACATCCATCCTAAATTACGTGTGCAACAGTGCAAGATATCAGTGGTAACCAGATTACTTCTGGCAGCAATCTTATACCTGGATTTTTAGCACCAGTATCTGAGAATAGTCTGGCACACAATATTCGGGTATAACTTTAATCATTGAGGTCAGTGACTGCAGAATTTTATTACTAGGGAGAATAGATAGAAAGATAGATGAAACAAAGTCCATTTTGTGAGGAGTAGAGATCAGTTTTCTAAACCGCTCATTTTGATGTAAAGTCCTTGGGTACTTTTTCCTGTGAACTTTCACCAGTTCTGAAAGGGAAAGCATGAGAATGTTATCCCTTTGAATCATGTGTACTTTTACTTGCAGCAGTCCCTATGTCCAGTTATGTATTTTGTCTGGGTGGTGGCGGCGTCATTATGATTCTTGAGTTTAATTATCAAAGTCTCAGGGGCTAGGAGCTCTTTGCCTCTGTGCCTGAAAATTGATGGAAAGCGTACAAGGTTTATGGTTCCCTTAAGGTTCTTAATATCCTTCCACCAGTCCTGAAAGCTAGTTATAATAATTTTAATTCATAATATTGTATTTGTTGAACAACTACTATAAAAGTGCTTATAGATCCACATAGAAGGGACCTTGAGACCTCCCAAAGAGGGACCGCTTTAATTAATGCTTGGAAATGCAATGGACATAAAACAAGTAAGGAAAATGATAAATAAAAAAATCTGAAAAGAATGGAGTTGTTGCTGATACTTTTAAAAATGTTTTCAGCAAAGCAGCTGAGGAGTGCAAATATATTGAAGATATTTACAAAATTTGGCATACTCATAAGACTCCATCAGTGGAAAAATCTCACTTGGTTTTTCTCAACATATGGAATATGATGAATTATTTGGCAGTAACCGATATTTATTCATACCACTGCCCAGTTCTTGCCTGACTATGTCTATTCCAGCTACAAATACACTGCAAAAACAGAACACAGGCTTATCATTTTCACTTAGTTGCCTATTCAGTATCTTCCTTTAGGTGCACCGCTTGATAGTGGGATATCAATGGAGGAGGATCTATCATTGCATACAATGAAAGTATGAAGTGAGAGGAAAGAAAAGAACCAAAACAGAGCCCTGGAATCCTAATGAGGACAGCATATCGAGGAGTAGGTGGTGATCAAGAAGGATGAGGATAGAGTAGAGGCCTTTAGATCTGGTCAGAAACAGGTCACTGGAGACTATATCAAAGGCAGTTTCAGTGGAGTGCAGTGGGCAAAGCCTGATTGAATTGGGTCAAGAATAGCTTGGGATGAAAGGAAGTTGCATAATTCATGCAAAAGATGTTTAGCAGATCAGTCACAGGGGCACAAATAGCAGATATTGGAGGTCAACCAGGGCTAGGGTTTGACACACCTTACAGCGAGGATGTAGCCTTCCTCTGGATCAACTCCATCCTTTTTATATCTTTTTGAAGGTGCAGTCTCCAGAATTGCATACAATATTCTAAATGAGGTCTCACCAAAGTCTTATATAGGGACATCAATACCTTCTTTTTCCTACTGGCCATACCTCTTTCTATGCACTCTAGCATCCTTCTAGCTTTTGACATCACCTTTTCAACCTGTTTGGCCACCTTAAGATTCTAGAACTAGAGTGGCATTGTCCCAATCAGAAAGTGAGCACCATAAAAGTGTCCTTCAACTCATCTGATAAACAAAAATGCCTTTATTCATCCAAAGTCACGTATATGCATCCAATGACTCAATTACCCTATAAATAGTAGTTTTCAAACCACATTCTGTTTTATAGAACTGAATGTCTAAAAATGAGATGGATTGATCATTATACTCCATCTTAAATTTTAAGTTAGCATCACATGTATTCAACCATTGGTGAAAACTCATCAACTCTTTACTGCTACCTCTCCATAATATAAATATATCATCAATGTATCTCTTATAGAGAACAATGTTTCCTTGAAAAGGATGTGATCCCAAAAAATTATCTTCAGCTACGTAAAGATTTGCAGTGTCAGGAGCCATTGAAGATCCCATGGCAGTGCCCTTGATTTGTTGAAAAAACTTTCCTTGAAAACAAAAATAATTGTTCATCAAAGCCATGCTTACTAATGTTAAAATGAAGTGGTTAGGGACTCGTCTATGTGCAACCCTCCCTTTGAGTGTTCTTTCTATGATACCTAATGCTGATAATTGAGGGATATTTGTATATATTGACTCAATATCCATAGTGACCAAAATGATATCAGAGAGAACCCCTTCATATTGTTCAATGATATTGATCATATAGGATGAATCTCTGATATATGGCTTAATGCAAGGAACAAAAGGTCTAAGAAAAAAATCCACAAATTTTGAAAGTGGTTCTAAAATTGAGCCATTTCCTGAAATAATTGGACGACCAGGTGGATTTGTATATGATTTGTGTATCTTAGGGAGTACATAAATGGTAGGAAAGATGGGATGGCTGACAGTTAAAAATAAACTTTCTTTCTTGGTAATATACCCTGCTTCCTTTGCTACCATAATCAAAGAATCAATTTCTGCTTTAAGCTGCACAGTAGGGTCCTCACTCAACTGAACATAATAAGTTTTGTCAAACACCTGTCTCTCCACTTCTGCAACATAAAATGACCGGTCCATAATGACAACACCACCCCCTTTGTCCGCTGGTTTAATCACTATGCCTATATTGTCTCTGAGATCTTTAATTGCAGAGAATTCACTTTTAGAAAGATTATAAAATAATTTCTTTTTATGATCCCTTTCTAAGATTTCTATATCGTGTAATACACATTGATAAAAAGCTTCATTAAGTGGATCAACAGGACCCGGGGGATCCACTTTGACTCTGGTTTCAAAACTGATAAGTCCACTTGCTCTTCTGTCGTGCACATAAATTCTTCATCCCTTAAACTGTACTGTTCCCTCGAGTTATGGCAGCCCAAATGTATAATCATGCATTTCTTAGCATTAAATTTTAGTTATCAAATTTCAGACCATTCTTCAAGCTTTACTAGGTCTTTCTTTATGTTATTCACACCATCCGGGGTATCAATTCTATTGCAGAAGCTGTGATGGAGGAAGAGGGGTTGAATATAGTAGCAATCATGGAGACGTGGTTCATGGAGAACCATGACTGGGATGTAGTTATAACCGGGCTATAATCTGTTCAGGAAAGACAGGGTAGGAAGAAAAGGAGGGGGAGTAACGTGGAACAGTCTCCCGGAAGAGGTGGTGGAAACAGAGTCTGTATCTGAATTCAAGAGGGCCTGGGATAGGCACAAAGGATCTCTCAGAGAGAGAAAGAGATAATGGTTACTGTGTATGGGCAGACTAGATGAGCCATTTGGCCTTTATCTGCTGTCATGTTTCTGTGTTTCTATGTTCAGTGCAATTCAAGTAAAATTGAGTGCTGTTTAGTGAATCTTGCTGAGCAGCACCTATTTTGGAGGCGCCCAATAAATAGGACAGCTCTAAGCACAACTAAAAGTTAGGCGGCCACGCAAGCGCTTAAGCACGCTTAAGAGCAGTGATTCTGTAACATGGTGCCTAACACAAAGCCACGCCCATGCCTAACATGCATAGTGCCTATTTTTTGAAGGCCTCCTAAATTTTTAGATGTGCCTTATTACAGAATCGCTCTTTCTTGACGGGTGCCTAGGTTTCATTTATTGCTGATTAAAAAGCTTAATTGAGCTTGTTATTCAATCTAGATAGACGCTTATCTAGTTGGACACATCCAAAATAGGTGCCTAACAGAATTTGGGCCTAAGGCCTAAGTGCTTATGCACTAATCTTGCCCTAATCAGTTAGTATATAGCAATGTAGCTGTGTTAACTTATTAGTGCAGAAAGGTCCACGCTTCAGCCCTAGACACACCCCTTCTCAGAAAAATAAAAATATTTTTAAATGTGCAGTTTGTACACAAAGACTGCAGATTTACTGTGGAATACCAGAGCACACCCCGCGGTAAGCATGTGCTAATTCTTATTGCAGCTTAGTTAAAGAAGCCTTTAGAAATTCACTAACACTGTATATAGAAGGACTATTTAAAACTAAAATCATTAAAATCTGGGCTTCTTGCTGAAAGAATATACTATTCCATTCAAAAATTGAGTAAGCTTGATCCATTTTTATTAATTACCCAGTTTTAGAGCCAAATAAAAATCCCATTTGATATCATTGCTAGACAGAGTTTGCATCACTTTTAGATGGTTACCTAGTGCATTTTGTCATCTGTTTTCCTTGCTGTATAAAAACAGTATGAGAGGAAATGTGTAAATACAACAATTTTTTTCCCACCTCCCACACCTCCCCAGTTCCTTCGCTTGGCATTGATTCCATTAGATATTTATCAAAGACAGACAGACACTTTAGACTAGATGAGCTTCTATTAAGTCAAAAATTTGGCAGCAAATTTTGTCACTTGGGACTGACTTACGTATGTTGCTGTATTGTATTTTGCTGGCATTCACTAAGTTTCAGTGTACCTCATTTCTCTGATGCTCTTTCCAGCATTAAATGTGGAAACAATGATGTAATTTTGGATCAAAGTATCCTATAGATGGCAGACAACATCATTCTGTTATAATGTGCAAGGACAGAAAGTAATTTCACAGCTCAAAACAATCTGCTTCATATTCAAAGCAATTTAAGTGGGTAGCAGAGGTTGCTTGGAGCCAACTAACTGCCTAAATTGAGCAGAAACTAACTGGGCAATGGCAATGAATATTGGCACTAACTGACTATTTTGGAGCTGGGCTAGACAGAGGCATTGCGTGGCTGGGGTCAGAAGGAGTCAAGAGTTATTCACTGCCCCTTCCTACCCCTTCAATGACATCACTGGCCCCGCCTAAGCCCCACCCTTTTTAAATATCCCAGTCCCTAATCCTGCCTTATTTGCCTAGCCATGCCCCAAACTGTGCCATCTTTTTGTATACCCCCATCCCAAACTCCCATCCCTTTTTTGACATCAGTGGAAGTGACATTATAACTCTGCTCAGGCCACACCCATTTTTAAGATGGTGTCACAAACTGGAGGTCCCTACATCACTGCCTTTCACAGTACTTGTCACCATCTTGAATAGTCATGTGACAGGAAGTTACATCTATCACAGTGGATCCTCAGTTGCTTAATAAAACCGATACTGTGTCACCATCTCATGTCCTGGACATCCTCAGGCCTAGAGATCCATTTGCAAAGTCTCTGAATACCTCAGGCATTCACTACTACTACTACTTATCACTTATATAGCGCTGAAAGGCGTATGTAGCGCTGTATGCAAGCAAATGTTGGCAACAGCACAAGCAGCACACATGTGAAATTTACAGGTGGTGACCCTGCAGTGTTTCTATCCCCATCATTGTTAACCTGCAACAACATAATGATAGTCTGTTAAACATTACTCAAGAAAAAACAATCATGGTGTATTTCAACTGGTTTGTATTTTGTCAGAAAGAACACAAAACTATACATTTGCATCTGAAACTGTGGAGGGCCACGCCTCTACTTTAGAAGATCCATGATTTCTACATCCTCCACCGCTTTATACAATTCTGCATCATCGATAATAATAATAATAATAACTTTATTTTTCTATACCGCCATAGTCAAGTGACTTCTAGGTGGTTCACATTGAAAGAAGACTGGACAGTCAGCGATTAACAATAAGTCTAAATTGACAGCTTACATACTAATTGGAGTTCCATGAGTAAAGAATGCATGAAAGGAGCTTCTTGAGAGAAAGAAAAGGTGTTTACAGAGGGGGATTTCCTAGTGAGAGGGAAGGGACTGTTTTAGTCAATGAATTTGTCGAATAGGGCGGTTTTAATTGATTTTCGGAATGCATTGTAAGTCAGATTAGGTTCATTTATGCAGTTTCTCAGCCAGACTTGCTGTCTGTTCGCTTGGAACTTAAAGGTTCTATCCAGGAAGGATTTGTATCTACAGCCCGTGATTTTTGGGTATGCAAAGATGTTTTTGTTTCTGGTTGTTCGTGTGGGGTTGTGTAGAATGAAGTGAGTTTGCAGGTAGTAAGGTGTTAGTCCCCAGACTTGTTTGAAACAGATGCAAGCAAATTTGAATAGTATTCGCGCTTCTATTGGTAGCCAGTGCAGTTTTTTATAGTAGGAGCTAATGTGGTCATTTTTTCTCAGTCCGAAGATTAGGCGAACGGTGGTGTTTTGTACTAATCTCAGTTTTTTTACTGTTTTTTGTGGGATACCCAGGTAGATGATGTTGCAGTAGTCAAGAATGGATAGGATCAGCGATTGCACCAGCAACCTGAAGGATGTTAGGTCGAAGTATTTTTTAATGGTCCTTAATTTCCACAGCGTGAAAAAACATTTTTTCACCAGTAAGTTTGTGTGGTCAGTCATGGTTAGGTGAGTATCTAGAGTGATACCAAGTATTTTTATGGTTTTGGATAATGGGTATTCGTGACTGTTTATTTTTATCGATGTTCTCGTAATTTTGTCATTAGGGTTTGCCAAAAAGACTTTTGTTTTCTCTGCGTTTAGTTTCAGTTTGAAATTGGTGGTCCATTTTTCGATTTCTGTCATTATGTTTGAGAGGTTGTCTACAATTTCATTTGTGATGTCGTTTAAGGGGATTAAAATGGATATGTCATCTGCGTATATGTAGTGCTTTAAGTTTAGTTAAGTTTAGATGGCATCTTCAATTTTGTCTTCGGTCATTCTAGCTGGCTTGTACATATATGACTGCTTCTGTCAAATCCAAGGCATTATTGGTCACGATTACATTCTAAGCAGCATCTAGGCCTTCTGTTAAAGGCACTTCTTGGGAATCAAACAGCTTTTGTCCACAAGCTAGTTCATTCAGCAAGAATGAGCAGTGGGAGTTGAACAGCTTTTGTCCACACGGCAGTTCATCCAGCGAGTATTCGGTCATTTAATTTTTTACACATAATTGTGTCTAAAAAGTTGAATTAATTTTTTTTGAAAGAAAAGTATTGTGCCTGGGTATTTTTACATCTATTTTTCCCCCAAGCTTTTCTGTGACCTGCATGACTCGTGTGAGAGCTTTCAGTTAAAACATGCTCAGAGAAACCCAATTTATTTTATGCTTCTATTTCTTTTGCTTTTCATCAGGGCAACTTCTGAAAGGAAGGTGTTGCCCCTCAGCATTTTTACTTATTGTAAAGAAACAAAGGATTGAAAAATAAGGGAGGGTAAATGGCTAAAAATGAAAAAATAAACTGTGCATGGTCCTCCAGGAGGCAGGTATTGGACAATTGATGTCAATTCCTGTCGCATGATCCATCCAAGACCAAGAAGCAAACCGCTCCACCAACATCCACAATGCTGATCTCCAAAATGGAAGAAAAGGAGAGCTATGATCCTCCAACAATCCCCACCACTTCAAGAGAGACAGGTAGGAAGACTTTGGCAGAAGATTGTCACTTTAAAGCCTCCAGGCTAATTGACTGTTCAACTAAGGGCTCCTTTTACAAAGGCGAGCTAGGGCCTTAACTCGCAGAATAGCGCGTGCTAGCCGCTACCACCTCCTTTTGAGCAGGCAGTAGATTTATGGCTAGCTAGCGCTAATCTGGTATGTGCAGTAAAACCCGTAGCGCACCTTTATAAAGGAGCCCTAAGGTTTTATAATGGTCAACTCAGTAAATCAAAAGATGCTAATAAATTACTATCTCACCCAGTATAAAAATTAAAAGTAAAATGAACAAAACAAAATAAGATTAAAAAAATAAATAAAACAGGTGAAAAATGAAAAAAACAAAAGATGTAGCCCATGCCTTATTGGATGCCATCCTGAAAAAAAAAAAAGTGCTAGAGTTTCATTACTGCACTTTCCAAGTTTAACACAAAATTCAAACACACACATCTGGTGTACTCTCACAGACACGTCTTCCTCATCTGCCATGCCAAAATGCACAAAGTTCTTCCTCTTGTTTTGACCCAACAATGAGGACTAAGGTAGTCCAACAGCAAGTTCAGAAACGTCAACGTATGAGCTTCACAAGGACCAGTGTAGTGTTGCCATGACTACTTCTTGGATAAAAAAACCAGAGGCAGTCTCATTACTTTTCAATCAGCCCTCATCATAAAGGCTTGAATAAGTTCTGCAGGTAAACTGTTATTATTGTAGACCTGAAGAAAAAAATAGCATAGAATCTTACTACTTCTTTGGATTCTGCCAGATGCCTATGATCTGGATTGGTTATTGTTGGAAGCAGGATATTGGGTTAGACAGACCTTCTAACTGCTAGAGCTTCAGCCTCAGCTCCTGAGGTTGTGGGTTCAAACCCCAAGCTGCTCTTGTGACCCTGGGGAAGTCACTAAATCCTCCTCTGCCTCAGGTACATTAGATAGATTGTGAGCTCACTGGGACAGACAGGGAAAATGCTTGAAGTACCTGTATGTAAACTGCTTTGAGTGTGGTTGTAAAACTACAAAAAGGTGGTATACAAATCTCAACCCCTTTCCCTATCCATGGACACTTGTACCTGATTTTTGTGCAGGTAGAGTTATACATTAATAGACTATATAATGCCATCTTCCCTTGATTTTTAAAAAGAGGGAAATTCTGAAGTCTCTGATGTTTGAAATAATGAAGGTTGTACCTACTTGCCACTTACTGACTAGGGGGTGACTCCTCCATTGTTTTTGGAAGAAAGAATAAAAGGTTCTGCCTCTGGGGTCCTAGAGTCCTACTCTAGAGAAGTCCAAGGGAGAAGGAAAGTTGGCAGGAGCCCAAGGAGGGTCTCAAACTCAGCTTTGGAACCACTTTTGCTAAGGACTGGCTAGACCATACTGCTCAGAGAGTCCTGTTACTTTAGGGGTTGGCCAAGATTAATCCCAGATAAGTGTTGAAGAAAAAAAAAGAGGTTGGTGAGATCCTTTGTGGCTATTTCCTTTGTGGCTGTAAGAGAGCCTGAAGGAGGAGGAGTTTACTAAAAAAGATAAAATATTATATTTATATCTTCACCTGGGAGTGTTGCTTTAGGTGCAGAGTTAGGATTTTCTCTTAAAAGTCATGTTTGAGGCTGCCAATACATTTTTTTAAGGTGCTGCTAAATGAGCTAATTTTGAGGACTTTGAGAGTGTGTGTTTTTAGATACTCCAAATATGCAAACCAAAATGTGCTGGTGAAGATTTGCAAAGATTTTCACAGTCATCCACCTAAAACAGTTGCATTGATATGCACAAAGACAAGTGGAGAAAAGCAGCCCTCAATATTTTGGCTCTAGAACACTGAAAGTGCCGAATGAGCCACTATCATCATAGGTTCTGTTAAAAAAAAACAACAACTCCACTAAACATCAATACTTTCATACTTGTGCTTCAAAGCAATATTTCTTGAGGATGTATAAAATGTGAATCATAAATAGCAAAAAAATCTAAAAAATGAAGATAACAATCCAATTGTGACAGGAGTTTTGGTTCGGCAGTCCCTGAGGAAGGGGCTTCTCAGCCTTGAAACTGGGCTTGGTTGGACTTTTGCACAAATATAGATTAACCAACTTACTGTCTGAGGAACATGGCCTGTATTATGGTGGATTGCACTGTTTGATTAACGGGGCAGTGCTTCCAATAGTTACAGCTAAGTAATAATTTACTGCCCGTTGAACAAAAAAATTTTCACGCCGATTGTTACTTTTTTTTCTGTTGGCTCACAGATTGGAGGCAGAGAAACTCTGGTTTATTGTTTTTGGAGTGCTTAGTTTATTTTGTTACATATTGCACTGTTAAATACACATTTAAGCACACTCCCAGGGTATCTATGATGGTGTGCGGCAGGAACCCAGGGGGTTTCTGCTTTTGGCTGTAGGCAGTTGAGTGGGTGCCTTGTCTTCTGCTCTTTGTAGCTTACTACCTCACACTGAGGACCCCGTTGTAAAATCATAAATTAAAAATTAAAAAGATTTGGATCTAGTGAGTTTCTTCTGCCTTCAACCTGTGTCCCTTTAAGCAAATGTTTTGTATCTTTTGAAGTCTTTTTATGCTTAAATTGGGGTTATTTTTATAATGTAACTCCTGGAACATAATGGTGAGCCAATAATGACCTACTTGAACTTGTAACTATGACCTAACTACCGTATTTTCACGCATATAACGCGCGCGTTATACGCGTTTTTACCTACCGCGCATACCCCTCGCGCGTTATATGCGTGAGCGCGGTATACCAAAGTTTTAAAACATAGTTCCCACCCCGCCCGACGCCCGATTCACCCCCCCAGCAGGACCGCTCGCACCCCCACCCCGAACGACCGCTCGCACGCGCTCCCATCCGCACCCGCATCCACGATCGGAGCAAGAGGGAGCCCAAGCCCTCTTGCCCGGCCGACTCCCTGACGTCCGATACATCCCCCCCCCCGGCAGGACCACTCGCACCCCCACCCCGAACGACCGCTCGCACGCGCTCCCACCCACACCCGCATCCACGATCGGAGCAAGAGGGAGCCCAAGCCCTCTTGCCCGGCCGACTCCCCGACGTCCGATACATCCCCCCCCCCCCGGCAGGACCACTCGCACCCCCACCCCGAACGACCGCCGACTTCCCGACAATATCGGGCCAGAAGGGAGCCCAAACCCTCCTGGCCACGGCGACCCCCTAACCCCACCCCGCACTACATTACGGGCAGGAGGGATCCCAGGCCCTCCTGCCCTCGACGCAAACCCCCCTCCCCCCCAAGAACCTCCGACCGCCTCCCAGCCGACCCGCGATCCCCCTGGCGACCCCCACGACCCCCCCACCCCCCTTCCCCGTACCTTTGGTAGTTGGGCCAGAAGGGAGCCCAAACCCTCCTGGCCACGGCGACCCCCTAACCCCACCCCGCACTACATTACGGGCAGGAGGGATCCCAGGCCCTCCTGCCCTCGACGCAAACCCCCCTCCCCCCCAAGAACCTCCGACCGCCCCCCAGCCGACCCGCGATCCCCCTGGCGACCCCCACGACCCCCCCACCCCCCTTCCCCGTACCTTTAGTAGTTGGCCGGACAGACGGGAGCCAAACCCGCCTGTCCGGCAGGCAGCCAACGAAGGAATGAGGCCGGATTGGCCCATCCATCCTAAAGCTCCGCCTACTGGTGGGGCCTAAGGCGCGTGGGCCAATCAGAATAGGCCCTGGAGCCTTAGGTCCCACCTGGGGGCGCGGCCTGAGGCACATGGGCCCAACCCGACCATGTGCCTCAGGCCGCGCCCCCAGGTGGGACCTAAGGCTCCAGGGCCTATTCTGATTGGCCCACGCGCCTTAGGTCCCACCAGTAGGCGGAGCTTTAGGATGGATGGGCCAATCCGGCCTCATTCCTTCGTTGGCTGCCTGCCGGACAGGCGGGTTTGGCTCCCGTCTGTCCGGCCAACTACTAAAGGTACGGGGAAGGGGGGTGGGGGGGGCGTGGGGGTCGCCAGGGGGATCGCGGGTCGGCTGGGGGGCGGTCGGAGGTTCTTGGGGGGGAGGGGGGTTTGCGTCGAGGGCAGGAGGGCCTGGGATCCCTCCTGCCCGTAATGTAGTGCGGGGTGGGGTTAGGGGGTCGCCGTGGCCGGGAGGGTTTGGGCTCCCTTCTGGCCCAACTACCAAAGGTACGGGGAAGGGGGGTGGGGGGGTCGCCAGGGGGATCGCGGGTCGGCTGGGGGGCGGTCGGAGGTTCTTGGGGGGGAGGGGGGTTTGTGTCGAGGGCAGGAGGGCCTGGGATCCCTCCTGCCCGTAATGTAGTGCGGGGCGGGGTTAGGGGGTCGCCGTGGCCAGGAGGATTTGGGCTCCCTCCTGGCCCGATATTGTTGGGGAGTCGGCGGTCCTTCGGGGGGGGGGGAGGGATGTATCGGACGTCGGGGGGGGGCATCAGGCTTTCAGGATGGGGACAGACCTTCAAGGGGGGACATTGCACGGAAGTCAGGGGGGGTGAACGGAGAGTCGGGACAGCGCACGGAAAGTCAGGGCGGGCGAAAGGAGCGTCGGGCAGCATGCGCGGTATACCCGTGAGCGCGGTATATCAAAGTTTTTGTGCAAATCATCGTGATTTCTGCGCGCTATATCCGTGTGCGCGTTTTATACGGGTGCGTGTTATTTGCGTGAAAATACGGTATATTAGTAACTGTACTGATCTACCTTTACTAGCAATTCTGTTGAATGTCTATATCAAACTGTCCATTGTAACTTCCTGGGTAACTGACCCAACCTCTCGTAATGTAATCTGACCTTGAACTGAATAGGTAAAGCCAGAACAGAAAACCTGATTAACATAAAATACCACCGTGAACCAGGATATTATTTAGCATGTGTCCAAAACAAAATAAAGCAAAGTTCTCTCTGTATTTTATAACAGATAGGCATGGACTGAACCATAGTAAGAAAAAACCGTTTAAAAAATAATTCAAAAATTAAATAAATTAGTGGTATTAGATAAACAGAAGAAGAATGAAATATACTATGAATAGAAGTAGAATCCAGGTGCTGTGGTGAGTGATCAGGAAAAAACAATTCATCTCCTATGAGTAACCCTTTCATTTCCTTTTACTAACAGAATTTGATTTATTTTATCAGGTGGTCCCTCTAAGTTCAGCTTCCTACTGTTACACATGCACACACATACACAAGCATATAGAAGTACAATGGGCTGGTATTCAAAGCAAATGATGTGTTTGCCAGCAAATGCATAATTTATTTATTCATATATTTTAAAAAATTATATGGATAGCATCAATCCATTTAAATTGCTAAAGGGCCAAATTGTATAGCTGTGTGATGAGCTAGGGGATATATATAGTACTGCTGAATATTCAGTACATTAACTGCACCATCACTATTTATTTAGAGATCCTATTACTAAGCTATAGTAAGCACTAAAGAACGCTTACTGCAGCTATAGATGCTTTACCATGCTAATTTTGGGATCAGTGTTTGCTATCCACGTGCTGAAAAACAAAATTTATTTTTTAGCACTAGGGGTGGGTCGGGCATATTCTGTGGTAATCAGTTTGAGGGATGAGCAACCCAGACTTGCTCTCCACCCCTCTTTTACGAAGCCACATTAGGCTTTTTCATCGCCGGCCACTGCAGTAAAAACTCTGATGCTCATAGGCATTCTATGAGCGTCAGAGTTTTTACCCCCACGGCCAACGATTAAAAAGCCTAACATAGCTTCATAAAAGGGGAGGGAGTGTTGGATTGTAAACTTGCAGGAGCTGGCTAGGACAGATTTCAGAAAAGAAGCAACAGTTACAATGCATATACACATCACCCTCCAGGAAAAAAAAAAAATGGCAAAAATCGTTAAAATAATCATGGCTAAATTCTGTTGGAGAAAGTAAACATAAGGAAAATACTGCCACCAAGTTGGGGACAATTATTGCACTTAGGGATCCTTTTACAAAGGTGCGCTAAGTGTTTTAGCGCACGCTAATATTTAGCATGTGCTAAATGCTAACGTGTGCATGTTAGTCGATGGATATGTTAGTGGTTTAGTGCATGCATATATTTAGCGCACGCTAAATATGCGCTAAAACGCATAGCGCACCTTAGTAAAACAGGGGGTTAGAATCAGGTGTGTGTCAAGTTCCAGTTGCCTGTATGGGAGAGACCCTTCTCAGCTGAGTGATGTGGCCATATACTACCAGATGTGTTAGAACTTAAAATAATTTATACTGATTCTACAGCAGCAATATGGAGTGCTGATATACTCAGCCCTGAATAAGACACATAAGGGCCCTGGGCAGTATAGTCTGTCTTCCCTAATCTTGCTAAGGACCTAGATATCTAGGTCTATCTAGCTAAGTAACTAGAATCTTGAAAACTGTTTTTAAGAATTCATATAAAATAAACATTGCTTTATTTTGTAGGCTATTCTTGCTGGTGCATTGAGATGCCCCACTAGGGGTCAGTCTACCATATAAGACAAATATTGCCTTATTTGGTAGACTAACCAGATAGTGGTGCATTTCAATGCACCAATAGGGGTGAGGTATCAGCATTTTAAATGATGGCAGCATTGGAGGCAGGAGCAAGTAGGCATTGCTACTGTTTTACTTTTTGAGTATGTGAGGCAAGTCTAGGGAGTTTGGAGAGAAGAAGGGGTACATTAGACTACCAGGGTGTTTTTTCTTATGTTAGGGGTAGAGGGTCAGGTCGAATTGGGTGAGCCACTAAATTACCAGGAAGGTTTCTTTTTAAAGTGTTGAGAGTAGTTGGGGTGAAAGTCAGAGGGACAGGAGGGGGCCACTAGACTAGATCATTACACACATCTACCACACTTTTTGTAAAAAAAAAACAAACAAACAAATTTTCCTTAGATTAATTCTGAGCTTATCACCTCTTAATTTTATCCTATGCCTTCTCGCTCTGGAGTTTCCTTTAAATTGAAAGAGAATTGCCTCATGCACATTTACATCACATAGGTATTTAAACGTCTCTATCATATCTCCTCTCTTCTGCTTTTCCTCCAAAGTATATATATTGAGATCTTTAAGTCTGTCCCCATATGCCTTATGACAAAGACCGTCCTCTGGACCAACTCCATCCTATTTATATCTTTCTGAAGGTGCGGTCTCCAGAACTATACACAATATTCTAAATGAGATCTCACCAGTCTTATCCAGAGGCATCAATATTTCTTTTTTCCTACTGGCCATTCCTCTCCCTGTGCACCCAAGCATCCTTCTAGTTTTTGCCATCATCTTTTCATTATATACTATCAAATCCCGCTCCTCTTTGGTGCACAAAAGTTATTCACCCCTAAACTGTACAAGTCCCTCGGTTTTGTAGCCCAAATGCATGACCTTGCATTTCTTAGCATTAAATTTCTGCTCTGAACTCCTTTCTGCTTTGTGCACCTAATAACATTTGCAAATGTACCTCATTCACTATGCACTTCTGCCCACAGTAGTTTTCTGCATCACTTTATGGGGGTCTTTTACTAAGGTGCACTAGCCAATTTAGCGCACACTAAATGCTAATATATTCTATGGATGCGTTAGCATTTAGCCTTAGTAAAAGACCCCCTATATTCTCTTTTATTTTAATTAAATAATCCAACTTCCGGAAGCTTTCATTGTTAGCTTAATCTTTTAATCTGGGGTTTTCTTCTAATTTTAGATCTATCATTCAGTGCTCATAAAATATAATATCACCTACCCTCTCACACTGCTGGTCAGGAATCCTGTAAGTGTTACAGATTCAGTATATTTGAACTGCTAGAAAAGTCAGTTTTCAATGTTTAGTTTCAATGTATATTTGAAATTCAGCCTCATGAATTCAAATAAAAATATATAAAAATACATTTACTTAAATTATAGTGCTGTGCTTTTATTTCTTATAAGCACTGAAATGTGTAAAGGATGGTGATGACTATGGTTTATAATATTCCAAAATTCTTGCTGGTAATTTATGACATAGATGCTAGTTTTACATTTTCTATTAAATTAGACAAAAGTTAGCATTATGTCATCGTGGCTCTGTTTCCTATGCAGTAAATCAAATGCATGAAGAAATTCCAGATCATGCAAGGCTATTACTTGTAACTTGGCTTTAATAGTCACAATGTTGATTGCCAGACATATGCAACAGTGACATCAAGTGGTCACTTAGGAATATCATGAGTGAATTCCCAACAGACATGTCCAGGAAATTCTATATAATCCTAGAACATGAACCTACTGTCTTGAGCATGTGGTTAATGAAGAACATGGTAGGCCAAGCAGAAGAGCTCATGGACAATTTCAGTCATCAGGTTTTAGATGAATTATGCAATTGCCATGAAATAATTAATTTAGCAGCAGACCCAAACTTTCCTAACGATGATTTCAGGGACCAATTCAGAAGCTTGTCTCATGAACTTTGTACTTAAAATTCTAACCCAAGTTATTCACCAAAGGCTATTAACAATTAGGGGTCCTTTTATTAAGTGGGGAAGGGAGTGGGACTTATATACTGCCTTTTTGTAGTTATCCAACCACACATAAAGCAGTTTACATACAGGTAATTTGAGCATTTTCCCTTATTGTCCTGATGGACTCACAATCTATCTGGGGTTGTGGAGGATTAAGTGACTTGTGCAGGGTCACAGGAAGCAGCGTGCAGTTTGAACTCACAACCTCAGGGTGCAGAGGTTGCAACTCTAACCACTGCACCACACGCTCCTACCTTAAGCTGTGGTAAGAAATGACCTTAGTGTGCCATTACTCTGGTCATTCCCACGTGCTAGGGTAACTTATACTGTGGTCATATACAATACTGATTTCCTTTTTATTTCATTAATAGATGTGCACTAATGTCATTTGTATGTGACCATTTTAAAAAATCGCCATGGGAACACTTAGCACCAACTATTTTATAGGTAGTAAGAAGCAAATTCTATATAATCCACCTACAGTTAGGCACCTGCACCAGAAAACATATTTGATGTAGATGTCTAATTTGTTTAATAGACTTAATGGGTGCCAATAATTGATAATTAGCATTTTGAAATTGACGTAAATTACACTTGGTAGGCACCTTGTCCAAGGCACTTGTCACAAAGTAGTCATGGTTAGGGAGCGGATCGTGATTGTGTTCTGCATGTAGGTGCCTGTTTTGTAGTTGCCTGATTTAGATGCATGCATTTAGTCCAAGAAAATCCTGGCATAAAAGGGCAAACCTAATGATAAGATACCTAGTGAGGCCTAAGGCCTCTTAGGCTGTGCTAAGTGTGATACTATAAAGTGCACCCAAATTTTAGGCTCTATGGGCCAGATTTTGTAACTGGTGCCCAAGTCGGTGGTCATCTTAAAAGCAGCCGGCGATCACCTATCAATCATTCCAGGGTGCCAGTTACAGAATCGCGCCAAGATAGGCGGCTGAAATGTAGGCACGGAAAAAACAATTCTGCCCAATCAGAGTTTTAGGCCACTCCCAGTGCATCTCAGAATGCAATGGGAAGGAGGCCTAAGACTCCAGTTGTCCCAGTTGCCTAAAGCCCCTCCTATGGAAGGGGGAAGGCCCGCTAGATACTAGGGAGGGTTGGTTTTGTGGGTGGGAGTATTTGGGGGGGTGCCAGCAGGAGGGATTAGGCATCCCTCCTGCCGGGGATGTTAGTAGAGGTTGGTGGCAAGAGGGAGTAGGCATCTCTCCTGCTGGCTGATTTGCATTGGGGTTCAAGGGTTCTCTGCCGCGGTCGTTCTCAGACAATTGCGGCAGGGGAATTCCCCCGCTCCCCCATCAGCTGAGTGGCAGGGACTCTCCAGAGCCGCAATTTTGTAACCAGCACCCAGAACTTGGGTGCTGGTTACAGAATCGCGGCTTTGGGGAATCCCTGATGCTCATCTGATGGGAGAGGGGGGAATTTCCGTGCTGCGATCCACGATTCCACCTTTTATTTAGGAATTGGTAGGCACTTCAACCCTGCCTTTTCTGATCATTGGCAGGGCACATACCAATGTTTAAATTTATGTATTGGTTATAGAATTGGGCTCCATCATTTTTTATTTATTTTAGGAATTTATATACTGCCTATCAAAGTTATCTAAGCAGTTTACAGTCAGGTACTCAAACAGTTTTCCTGTCTGTCCCGATGGGCTCACAATCTATCTAATGTACCTGGGGCAATGGAGGATTGAGTGACTTGCCCAGGGTCACAAGGAACATTTGAACCCCCAACCTCAGAGTACTGAGGCTTTACCTCTAACCACCATCATAGTTTCATAGTTTATGTAAACTTTGATTAAACGCTTATCCAAAGGTACAAAGCGTTGTACATAGTAATTTAAAATAGCTGGGAGATGAATTTTTTTAAATTATTAGACATACACCAACTAAACAGACATGCTTATGACCTGAAAACATTGGGGAAAAAAGGGAAGAACTACAATTTCTTAGAAAGAATGCATAAAAGGAAAATACAATAGGAGAGGGGGAAAAGTTAAAAAGTGCGGAAGTAAATATGTGTGTAAAAATCAGTTATAGGCATCTTTAAAAAGCTAGCATTTTAGGCTGCTTTTGAATTTCTGCAAATTTTGTTCAGTTCTAAGATATAGAGGGAGAGAGTTCCAAATTAAAGAGATGGTGAGTGAAAAAATGAGAGTATGACGAGTACCAATTATCTTTAGGGTTGGGATGTTAAGGGAATGCTATGAGGTTGATCTTAAAGTTCTGGGAGGGTCATAAGGAGTCAGTAGTCTATCTATGAATGCCGGGGCATTAGTTTGCATGGTTTTAAAAGGCAAGAGGGCTATTTTATAGGTGATCCTATGTAAAACAGGCAACCAGTGAGCTTGTTGTAACAAAGGGGTGACGTGATCAAATTTTTTAGAACCCGAAATAATTTTGATAGCTGTGTTTTGTATAACTTGAAAACGTAACTATGCCACTCCTTCCTCCCTACATCGGTTGTAGCTCTGGAGGGAGAGATTGCAGACTCTGATGTGTGAGAGTTCTTTGGCTGCTGGTTTAATTTCAGCTTTCAGCTGTCCATTCAATAGGGCTTGTGCTTGCCCCCCCGTGTTGGAAATATTGAAAAAGGGGAAGGTGGTAATGGTGCTGTTTGTCATGGCACCTATCCGGGGTGCTCAGTTATAGAATTGCCCCATACTACTTTGCGGATCTAATTCCAACTACTTCTGCCCTTGAAGCACTGCAGCTTGCTTTGTTTCATAAATGACAAGTCTGATCAAGGACAGTGTGCCTACATTACATTAAAACCTGACCTACTGTAGATTAAAATATTAATAGCTCCATGTCTTAAAATAATAATTTCAGGCTTGCAATCAGCTTTTTCTCAATTAGTTAGAGCCTTTTCCAGGTACGAGGGAGGGGAGATTCTCTCACACTCTGCCTGAGGTTATAATCCTTATTGAATAGTACCTTTAATAATTAACAGAAGCAGTAATTTATTTCAGATAATCCACAAAAAAGGGTTAGCGTGCCCTAAGCAATCTAACAGTGTCATTTCATTCATAGCACGTATCAAAGATCACTGTTACACTACAAATCAGATTTTTTTTTTTTCTAAAGAATATACCTGTTAGTCGTGGAGCAGATGTGTTTATGATTTTCCCTTTGGCGGATCTTAGGCTCACTCGCAACAGGTCAACATCTGTGTGTTACCAGCTTCTTTAGATAGGTAATCTCATTTTGTAATGTTATGGTATGTTTCTTCAGATTTCTAGACCGCATAACCATAAGCTCGATGTGGTTTACAAAAGATTATAATATGAGAAAGGATCTAATTTAAGAGAAATCTTGAAAAAAGGAAAGTTCTCAACCATTTTCTAAAGTGTTCATAAGAGTAGGATGTAAGCAGCAATAATCGAAAATATCATGAAGAGCTGCTTGATATGAGAGTGTATACTCAAGATACTTCTTACTTTTACATCCCTTAACTGACGGAAAAGTAAAAAAGAGCGTGTGTTTTTCTACTACACTTCTCCCTCCCTATTCGCGGGGGTTAGGGGCAGAGCCAGCCCACGAATAGGGAAAAATCATAAATAACTTTTGGCCGACTCTGACCTTACCTGGTGGTCTAGCCGTGCTGCTGAGTTCCAGTGGTCTCACAACACTACAACAGGAATTCCCTCTTGTAGTCTCGTGAGACC
Organism: Geotrypetes seraphini; assembly: GCF_902459505.1. NCBI lineage: Eukaryota > Metazoa > Chordata > Amphibia > Gymnophiona > Dermophiidae > Geotrypetes > Geotrypetes seraphini. The sequence goes on along the minus strand of NC_047088.1, from coordinate 195,130,039 downwards.
ACGGGAACTCACAGCACAGCTCTGCACGGGGCAGGAGTGTAGGAAGATCACTCCTGCCCCGCGTCACCGCTAGACTATCAGGTAAGGTCCATGCTCTGATTGCCCCCCTCCTGCCGCCTCTGATCGTCTCCCTCCGCCTCCGATCCCCCCCCTCCCCCCGCCACTTCTGATCGCCTCTGATCGCCTGCCTCCAAGTCCCGGGGCCGCTTTTTTTCGATGTCAATGAGCAATTACAAGGGGGGGGCCTGGGGAAAAAATGCAGATAATTGAAACCGTGAACATAGAAATCGTGAATAGGGAGTGGGAAGTGTATTCTTATGTGACATTATAAAGAACCTATCGACTAAATACAACAGTGATAAACCAAAGGCAACTTTGTAATATAAGCAACTCAGCTTGAAGATGACCCGAGTTTCAACGGGAAGCCAATGCAGCTCACGGTAATAAGGTGTTACGTGGTCGTTTTTCTTCAGACCGTAAATCAATCTCACCGCCATGTTCTGAATCAGTCTCAATCTGGCAGTATTTTTCTTAGTGCTTGTCAAGTAAACAATGTTACAATAATCCAGAAGACTCAGCAGCAGGTTTAGCAAACAGAAGTTGTATTCCTGTAACCCAGTGTTTTTCAACCTTTTTACACCTATGGACCGGCAGAAATAAAAGAATTATTCTGTGGACCAGCATTGGTCCGTGGACCAGTGGTTGAAGAACACTGGGCTAAGTCGTGGGCCAGACCCCGCCCATCTCTACCCAATCTCCACCCTAGACCCCGCCCCATAATAATACTAATTGCACCTTGCACATCCCGTGCCTCATCTGGAAGCCTTCCCTCTGACGTTGCAACGTCAGAGAGAAGGCTTCCGGTTCAGGCGCAAGATGTCCGTAGGAGCCACTGCCCGTGGCTTTGTGCACTGAATCAGTTAGGAAGAGGGAGCTGGCTTGAAGATAATGCCGCATCGATCGCACCGTGGACCTGATGCACGTGCTGGCCCTGTGGACCGGCAGGAAATTTCTGTGGACCGGTGGTTGAAGAACACTGCTGTAACCCATTCTGAGCTCTTTGGGAACAGCGGGCTAGAAAACAAATTAAATAAATAAATAAATTTGTGTCTGACCATTTGTAATAGCAGTCACATTCTGTTACAACCAACTGGGAGGGAGGGGTTTGTCAAGCATGTTCCAGTGCAACCTATTAGGAAAGCAAAATGGACCACCTTTCTTACCCCTAAAGCAATATAAAGGACAACTGTATTTGCCTATTTCATATGATATCAGAATTACTCTCCAAATACACAGTGCATTAATTTGGAATTTGTTTATTTTTTACTAGTGTTTTAGCCCGTTACATTTGTTACAGTAATGGGTGCTACAATAGCCTCACCTATATCCTGACCTCGACCCCACCCATGGCCCTCCATTTGGCCTCCTGGACCACCATTACTTACCCAAGGTGGTCCTGACATACCAACCCCTCCTCCCTCAGTGCCCCAAAGCAGCAGCCTTGAATGCTTGCAGAGTCTGCTGGAGTATATTAGGGGGGAATAGATTCTGTAAAAGTACAGAATTACCAGTGCTTTTTCTTAATTTTTTTTTTTTTGAGCTACCTGGTCTCCAGGGCGACAATTCTTCATTCAGGGCACGCACCCACCGGCCATTCTTCCGGCCGCGCGCCCGCTTCCCCCAAACAGGAATCATGAACCGCAGTCAAAGGTCGGAAGGCACCAACGTGGGCTGACAAAATGAAATCCAAATCCTGCACCAGCTCCGGTCCTGACAGGCCATTTTGCTCGGGCCGCTTTGGTGGACTGGATGGAGGGCCTGTAGAGCAGGGAGGACGGCTCTTTGCAATTTCTCTTCCGGCCGCTGGCACTGGTAAGCGCGCATATGCACTCCTGCCACCACGGACCTACTGATCATGGATCAGAGATCACGAAACACGCAGGTAAGAGTGCGCATGCGCGCTTAGGGTTTTATTATATTAGATTTTTCAACTGCAGTACAAAACTATTTAAGGACAGTACACTTAGCCCACATCACTGGAGAGAAGAAAAGTCAATGCACTTCTCCCTCCGTCTTTGCGGTTTCGATTATTTGTGGTTTTTAGCTTGCTGGTTCCTCCCCCCAAATTACGTCAGCTTGCATAGAGAAATCGCTGATTCCAAGCATTTACAAAGAAAATTGCTGATTCCCAGCACTTTCTTCACCATGTTTTGCCTCTCCTTCAGGAACAGGCCAGGTCTCCCACCATGTTATTCGCGGTTTCACCATGTTCACAATGGTTTTTAATAGAAAACAGTGAATAACATTTGAAAAAGTTATTTGCAGTTTTTCTGTATTCACGGGTCTGTTAATCCCCTATCACAGAGAATATGGAGGGAGAAGTGTAAATTAAGGGAAAAAACATTTGGAAGTTTTTAGTGACTATGCTCCTATTTCTCACTTATACTTTTGGCAGTTTTGTTTTGGATATTATATAAAATCAGACCATCAAATTGAAATGAAAAGACAACATGAATCTCACTTCTGTGACTTCTGATGATTCTTTGAACATGTTTATGGTGCATAAAGAAATGGGGTAGCCATATAAGTCCACATAGATTCCCAGGAATAAATGTCAACAAATTGTAGGTGATGTTTTTTTTCTGTATTTTGTTGTAGTTGTTTTTCTAATTAAACTAATAAAATAGTTGTGTTACTAGTTTTTGAGACCTTCCAGCATAAGTACAAAATGATCTGAAGATAATGATGTCTGAATATATATGAATATACATCCTTTTAAAATCATTCTGTTTTGACCTGAACACAGGAGACTAGAGAGATACCTTTCATATGTCTAAATGGCAATCTCAAAAAGCCATTATTTAGAATGCAAAGATTTCATGGGGATATGGTATGGGTATATTTTGATTGAGCCAAAATTTTATATGTGTATTCCATATCTGAAATTAGGAACATTTGTTGAAGAAGAACCAAAATGGCGCTGGACTGAGGCACTGCTGAGGAGTTAGAACAAAAGAGTTGCCATACTGGGACACATTGAAGGTCCATCAAGCCTAATATCCTGTTTTCAACAGTGGCCAACCTAGGTCAAAAGTACCTGGCAAGATCCCAAACAGTAAAATAGATTTTATGCTACTTATCATAGGAATAAACAGTAGATTTTCCCGTCCATTGTAATAATGGCTTATATACTTTTGTGTTAAAGGAGGACAAAGCAATCATCAACAAACTGAACACATTTCTTGCATCTGTATTTACCAAAGAGGATATACACAGCATACCTGAACCCATCACGCTATATGCTGGAAACGAAGATGGGAAACTGACATGGTTGACGGTCAGTCTAAAAGAGGTAAAATACGTAAAATAAGAAATTTCTTCGACCCAGCACAATTCAGGCAAATTGTTCAATCCCTAGTCTTAGGTCTACTGGACTATTGCAATTCCCTCTATCTACCTTGTCCTGCCAACATGATAAAACAACTTCAGACTATACAAAACACTGCCCTCAGACTGATCTATTCCCTGAGAAAATATGATCATATTACAACTGCCTTCCTAGACTCTCACTGGCTACCTATGCAAGCACGAATTCAATTCAAATTCTACTGTCTATTATTCAAAGCATTAAACGGCTCCGCCCCCCCCTATCTAAACAACCGCCTAAACCAGATCCTCACTTCAAGACAAAGAAGAACTCCGAACCCTTTTGCCTTCCCTCCACTCAAGGGCACTCAGCGCAAAAAGATGTTTGATAACCTTCTGGCGACGCAAGCAGCAAAACTTAACCACTCCATCTCCAACCTGTTGATGGCAACGGGTGACTTCAAAACTTTTTGAAAAGAAATCAAAACCCTACTTTTCAAAAAATTTATCCAGATATCTTAACCCAACCCTTCCCCCTCCTCCTAGATAAATTCTCCCCTGAAACCTCCACTTAAATAATCTCTTCCTCCCCAAAACACCAACCAAGTATTCAGATCCCTGAAATGTAACATAATCTTATTTGTACTCTAACTGTAATCTATTTGTTATATCACACAGTAACATACAGTCAATTTAATATCCAATTTGCAAGTTCTTCCAGAATTAATCCAGGTATCTCTCCTCCCTTGTAACCAACCCCCCCCCCCTCAAAAAAAAAAACCTGTTGTAACTTCACTGGAAATGTCCAGTTAGCTCTTTTGTAATCCGCCTTGAACTGCAAGGTATAGGCGGAATAGAAGTCCCTAATGTAATGTAATGTAAAGGTATGCAGGCAGATCGATAAACTTAAGAGCGATAAATCCCCGGGACAGGATGCCATCCATCTGAGGGTCATCAAGGAACTGAAAGGGGCTATAACTGAACTGCTCCAACTAATAGCCAATCTGTCGATCAAATCGGGAAAGATTCCGGAAGACTGGAAGGTGGCGAATGTTACGCCGATCTTCAAAAAAGGTTCGAGGGAAGATCTGGGAAACTACAGACCGGTGAGTCTGACTTTGGTACCGGGAAAGATGGTAGAGGCGCTGATAAAGGACCGCATCATTGATCACCTTGATGGACACGGGCTGATGAGGACCAGCCAGCATGGTTTCAGCAAAGACATCTTGTTTGACGAACTTGCTGAACTTCTTCAAGGGAGTAAACAGGCAGATAGACAAGGGCGACCCGGTCGGCATTGTATATCTGGATTTTCAGAAGGCATTTGACAAGGTTCCACATGAACGACTACTTCAGAAAATTGCGAGCCATAGAATCGAAGGTGAAATAATCACGTGGATTAAAAACTGGCTGGAGCATAGGAAACAGGGAGTATGGGTAAATGGACAATACTCGGACTGGAAAAGCGTCACCAGTAGGGTGCTGCAGGGCTCGGTGCTTGGACCCGTGCTCTTCAATATCTTTATAAATGATCTGGACATTGGTACGACGAGTGAGGTGATTAAATTTGCGGACGATACGAAGTTATTCAGAGTAGTGAAGACACAGGGGGGTTGCGAAGATCTGCAACGTGATATAATCAAGCTCGAGAAATGGGCATCGATATGGCAAATGAGGTTCAATGTGGATAAGTGTAAAGTGATGCATGTCAGTAACAAACATCTCATGCATGAATACAGGATGTCTGAGGCGGTACTTGGAGATACCTCCCAGGAAAGAGACTTGGGAGTTCTGATCGACAAGTCAATGAAGCTGACCGTGTAATGCGCGGTGGCGGTGAAAAGGGCGAACAGAATGCTACGAATGATTAAGAAGGGGATCATGAACAGATCAGAGAAGGTTATCATGCCGCTGTACTGGGCCATGGTGCGCCCTCACCTGGAGTATTGCGTCCAGCACTGGTTGCCATACATGAAGAAGGACACGGTAGTACTCGAAAGGGTCCAGAGAAGAGCGACTAAAATGGTTAAGGGGCCATAGGAGTTGCCATACAGTGAGAGATTGGAGAAACTGGGCCTCTTCTCCCTTGAAAAGAGGAGACTGAGAGGGGACATGATCGAAACATAGTAACATAGTAGATTACTGCAGATAAAGACCTGAATGGTCCATCCAGTCTGCCCAACCTGTTTCAATTTAAATTTTTTTTAATTTTTTCTTCTTAGCTATTTCTGAGCAAGAATCCAAAGCTCTACCCAGTACTGTACTTGGGTTCCTACTGCCGAAACCTACTCCAGCCAACCTACACCCTCCCAGCCATTGAAGCCCTCCCCAACCCATCCTCCACCAAATGGCCATATACAGACACAGACCGTGCAAGTCTCCTCAGTACTGGCCTTTGTTCAATATTTAATATTATTTTCTGATTCTAGATCCTCTGTGTTCATCCCAAGCTTCTTTGAACTCAGTTACAGTTTTACTCTCCACCACCTCTCTTGGGAGCGCATTCCAGGCATCCACCACCCTCTCCGTAAAGTAGAACTTCCTAACATTGCCTTTGAATCTACCTTTGAATCTATACCTTTGAAAAATTCAAAATACTGAAGGGAATAGACTTAGCAGATAAAGACAGATTGTTCACCCTCTCCAAGGTAGGCAGAACGAGAGGGCACTCTCTAAAGTTGAAAGGGGATAGATTCTGTACAAACGTAAGGAAGTTCTTCATCCAGAGAGTGGTAGAAAACTAGAACACTCTTCCAGAGTCTGTTATAGGGGAAAACACCCTCCAGGGATTCAAGACAAAGTTCGACAAGTTCCTGCTAAACTGGAATGTACGGAGGTGAGGCTGGACTCATTTAGAGCACTGGTCTTTGACCTGGGGGCCGCCACATGAGTGGACTGCTGGTCTGACCCAGCAGCAGCAATTCTTATGTTTTAGGAAATTATCTGAACCTTTTTTAAACTCTGCTAAGCTAACTGCTTTCACCACATTCTCCAGCAACAAATTGCAGAGTTTAATTACATTTTGAGTGAAAAAATATTTTCTCCAGTTTGTTTTAAGTCTGCTACTTAGTAGCTTCATCATATGCCTCTTAGTTCTAGTATTTTTGGAAAGAGTAAATAAGCAATTCACATCTACTCATTCCACTTCACTCAGTATTTTACAGACCTCTATCATATCTCGCCTAAACCGACTCTTCTCTAGGCTGAAGTTCCCTAGCCACTGTAGCCTTTCCTCAAAGGGAAGTCATTCCATCCATTTTACTATTTTTGTCAACCTTCTCTGTACCTTCTAATTCCACTATATCTTTTTTAGATGTGGTGACCAGAATTGCACACAGTATTTGAGGTTCTCCGGTTGCATTCCTTTTATAATCTTATTAGAATTGTTTTAATGCCAAAGTAGTAAGAAAAACTGAGGAGGTTTTCTCCCATCCCTGATTCACCCTACCATAAATCTTTGGCAATCCACTATTGGTGGCTTTGCTCAGCCAAAGATAGAGGTTGGAGCTTCCATTGTAGAGAAGCAAAGGTAGGGCTCCTTTTTAGAGAGGGGTGTGCCACTCAGTCTGTTGCATCCCATGCTTTCCCTGCTTCCTCGGAATTTTGGAAGGCAATCAATGCAAACTTCTGTTGTGCACTAGAGGGAGGGATTGTAGACCCTGATGTGTAAGAGTTATGTGGTTTATGGTTTAACTTCAGCTTTCAGTTTGGAGGGTGCAGCTGTCCATTCAATAGTGCTTGTGCCTGCCCCCAGTGTTGGAAGTATTGAAAAAAGGGAGGTGGTAATGGTGCTGTTTGTCATTGGACAGAATTGAGCCTATGAATATTCAACCAGCGATATAACCAGTTGAAATTACACTCAATTCAATCTGGATTGCCCTTGAAGCTTTACATAAGACCTATATGGGATCTGAGAGGGCATAGGATGAAGTTAGGAGGTGATAGGCTCAGGAGTAATCTAAGGAAATACTTTGATACAGAATCATTTTGCCAGGCTCCATCTCTGGAGGTATTCAAATCCAGATTCAAAGCCCACTTTTTTGAAACTGCACTTAGGTTCTAACGCTTCCAACTTTCCCTTTTCAGCCTCTACCCTCTCTGCCTCTTCATCCCTTTATGTCCCCTTTCATGAACAGTATATATTGGTCACCCTGTGTCCTGTGTGTCTGCCATAATTAGATTGTAAGCTCTTGCGTGTATAAGGCCTGATTCTCTATAGGATGCTGATCGTGTGTCTATCATGTATCGGCGTCCAGTAGTGAATCACGTATTTTTTCTCTAACAGACGCCTTAAATGTAGGCCAGCATTTTACAGGCCTACATTTGAGGCATCTGTCTCGTGCCTATTGAGACGCATAGGGATGCTTACATAGGGTTACCAGATTTTCCAAATGGAAAATCCAAATTCATGGCCCCGCCCCCAGGCCCACCCTGTTCCAGCCAGCCATGCCTTGATCTGCCCCCATGCCCTACTCCACACCCCATCCCCCTTCGACCTACATGATTGAGCGACGTCGGACCGCACTCATGCATGCACTGGTGTGATGCAATGATGTCATGCACATGCACATGACATCACCGCATTGCATGCGTGAATGCCTTCCTGACGTTGCTCATTGCCAGAAGGTTTTCAAAACCCGGACAAAGTGCCGGGTTTTGAAAAGCCATCCGGATCCCCAGACATGTCATCAAAAGGAGGACATGTCCAAGGAAATCCGGACGTCTGGTAACCCTATGCTTACAGACATTCAAGGCCACTTCCAGGTATGAGTTAGACACCTATGTTGTAGGCGTCCTTCACGAAACGGAGTTTTTTCAAAACATGCATCCCAATTGGCTGGTGAGATGATAGTGGGACTACCATTGCCTAAAATCTGGACACCGTTTGGAGAATCAGCCCCTTAATGTACAACACTGTGTGAATTTGGTAGCACTATAGAAATGATAAATAGTAGTAGTAAAAGGGTGGTGGATGCATGGAATAGTTTCTCTGTAGAGGTGGTGGAGACAAAAACTGTATTTGAATTCAAGAAAGCATGGGACAGGCATGTGGGATCTCCTAGAGAGAGGAGAAGATACTGGATGATGCCATTTGGCCTTTACCTGCCATCAAGTTTCTATATTTCATAATGGCTTTATTACTTTACTACACTACTGTAAAATTTGGCTAATTGTCAGTCTTTTCAAGCTTAATTGACTGTCCATACTATAAAAATTGAACAAGTTACAGTATTGGTAAAATCACCTCAGTCGAGGTAGTTCTGACTGACTTGATACTTCATAGAAAGATTGAGAACTTCATAATTATACAAAAACATCAAATTTGAGACTATTAAATTTCCCCCCAATCTTCAGTACTGTCACCTGGAGAATTTTTTCACAAATTTCTTAAAGATGTGTTGAAATTTCCTGACGATTCTTTTTCTAGTACTACTCAAGATTTACTTGTTTGCTGATTAAGCAGACTCAGAGGGCTTCAGAGGCTGTGGGTCAGTCAGGAACAGAGGTTAGTGTGGGCAGTTTAGACTTAACTGGAATTTTGGAGCATTCCATTGAAGATGTTATAGGAAGATCTACCTTGCTGGTATCATTTGTGTCTTTGCTATACCAAGAATACCAAAACATAAAATTAATTAAATTAATTGATTCTTTCAATAAAAATTGTTATAAAAATAAATGTTTAATTTATTTATTTCTTTAATTCAATTCATATCCTAAAAACTAACAAAATTTATTTCATCTACATTTTTAAAATTTATTTATTAATTTATCATTATTTCAACAAAATAAACTTATTGAACAAACAAAAGTTTTTCCAAACTGAAATATACAAGGAAAATAAAATACTCATTTAAATTTCAAATCCATACAAACTTTTGAATAGCCCACATTAGAGAGAGAAACAATTCACATCCATTGGGAATGGAAACATTACAGAATTTTAAAAAATAACAAAATCAAAGGTAGCTCGTCTTCATTTTTTAACCAGACCAGTAAATTGGGATCAATTGGAACTCTGCATTGTCATTCCCTTCCCTTCCATAAAGAACTGCAATTGGGAAGGTTCATAAAAAGCATATGTATTCTGATCCAAGTAAATTACACATTTACAGGGATAGCGCAATTGAAATTTTGCCCCCAAAATTTTAACATTCTCTTTCAATTCCAGGAATCTTTTCCTTCTTGATTGTGTTGTTCATGAGACATCTGAGAATATAGAAATCTTGCCATCCATAAAGGAGACTTCTTTCAACCTAAAAAATAGGCGAAGAAGCACTTCCTTATCTTGAAGAAATACAAATGTCACTAGAAGCGTTGTTCGAAGTACAACTTCTTCTTCTGAGGTCTCCAAAATTCTAGATATATTGATAGGGCTTAAACCCATATTAAATTGAACAACTTCTGAAGAAGAAGGTTTTTTAACAGAAATCGGTATAAAGTATATTTTATGTAGAGGAGGAAGCCCGCGGGGCTTAGCGAAATCTCACTCCCCAGCACCGACACTTCCCTAGCGTTCGGCTCAGCAGGAACGCCCCGAGGCGAAGGCTCCCTGCCGCGGAAAGGTAGGCTCCTGCAGTCGGGCTACCGCCGCTCTACCTCTTCTTTTCGGCATCTCAGTAAGTAAGCTCAGAAGAGCGAGAAAATAGTTTTAAGCAGGAGCTTTGGTCATCGCGTCTTACTACCAAGACACCATCTTGCTTCTGCCCTATTTCATCTACATTTAAAATCTACAATAACAAGTAATACAAAGTGCAGAGTGCTACTAATGACAAAATCATAGGCTGGGAAAAGCTACAGGTACTATCTAAAGCTTTTAAATAGAGTCCATCAATCAATCTTCAAGGCTCTTAATGATGTTAAGTATTGAAGTCATTCAGACCCAATAAAACTCACTTAACTTGATGATGAGTCAATTAAAGTCCCAATATCTCCTTGAGTTGTAATCCGTAGACTTGACCAAGCCAGTTGTTCCTTATATTCATGATCCAATAAGAAATGCTTAATCAGTTCTGAGGTTCTCTCTTCTTAATCCTTGTTGTTTTCCAGTTTTAGTTACTTATATTGTTCAATCAGTATAAGCCTCCAACTCCAGCTGAGTTTCAGTTGAGTCCATCATCAGGGAGGTTGAAGATATAAGTACTAAGACAATAAGAAGAGTTTTCAACTAGTGCATTTACTATAGTCAAATACATTCCAATAACCATTAATCCTCAGTTCCTAGTTATGAATACCTATCTCACAACTGTTTAAACTATTTAAAATTATAACTTTTACCTGAAATTACTTCTGATACAGATCTCCGGCTAAGAGTTCCTGCTTTGTATCATTTGTGTCTTTGCCTAGGGCTTTCTAGGGTTATTCAGTGGCACATTCGTGATACTAAATATCCCTGCTAACTGGCCATCTCCTAACCAGCTAAGTTAGGAGGCAGGAGAGCCATGGACAAACTTTGCCAATTAGTGGCTATTTTCAGACCATTAACTGGCTAAGTAATCACATAAAGGGCTCTTTTTACAAAGACACAGTAGCAAGTCCCAGTGGAGCAAATGCAACACAGCCCATAGAAACTGAATGGGCTGCATCACATTTGCAGCACTGGGAATTGCTACCACAGCTTTGTAAAAGAGGCCCAAAGTTTAGACAGTGAAAAGGCTATCCTAACTTTGGCTCTCTTTTACTAAGCAATGGTAGAAGTTTTTAACGCAGCCCAAGGTGCTAAATGCTCCGACGCTGCTCCGATGCTCATAGGAATTCTTTGAGCATTTACCCCCCTCCCCCAGGCCACAATATAAACCTCTATCACAGCTTAGTAAAAAGGGGGGGGGGGGGGTTATGCAGTGAAGTTAACCAGGCACTGGTCTGAATGTTGACCAGTGCCCAGTTAACTTCTGGTGACTACTGGGACTCAAATATTCAATGCCTGCATGCTGTGGCAGTGAATATCCAGGATAAGTTCAGTTTATGGCTGTGAGCTGCTCAGATGCTCCTTTCTGCCATGGGCTGAATGTCGGGCTGTTTCTTTTTAGGCAGGAAAGCCCACATATTTCCAGAGGTTTCCAAATGGATTCAAGATAGGAGGAAAAAGTTCTTGGCCTACAGACTGGAGGTGTTATCATTGAGGACCAGATCTGTATTGTGTTTTCACTGCAAATCTGTGATTTCGTTTAACAATGTGCAATATGCCTTTTATGAGCAATCCCAATTGAAATTTTTTCTGGAGTCTAAAGGGTCTATTCATTCTATGGATGGTAGTTCAACATGGGACATTAATCATAAGACTGCCTGGAAGTCTATTGCCCTTCTTTTTGTTAATTCTCAATAAGCCAACTCCTGGTATTTTCTGATTCTTGGTTTCCCCCAGTAGGTGGGCTATAATATATTGTTTGTTCTTGCATTATATTTTATTATATATATTAAACTATATGAGCTTGTTTTTTTCTGTATCACAATTTTTTATGTAAATGCAATATAAAAATGAAAAAAAAAAAAAATTAACAATAGAAATAAACATTTATGCAAACAGATTTCACTGTTGGGTTTGTATAATCTCAAAGACATGCATAGATTTTTTTTAAAGTGCTCATTGCAGCCAGAGCTTTATGTGAGGGATTAAGGGAGTAAATTCTTCTTAGTCCTCTCTTTTTTCACATTTCCGCCTCCATTTTTAAAATTGTGGCCATATGAATTAATTGGCAGCATATTTCATTTTTTATTATTTATGTACCTAAAATATTTATAACTCACATATCTAAAAACATAAACACTCATAATTAAAAATAAATGATAAAAAATTACAAAGACAATATCCAAATTTCCACCATTATGACCTTATAAACACCCCCCCCCCCCCCCCAGTACACACACACACACACCTTTTTACAAAACCGTGGTATTGTTTTTTTAGCGCTGGCCGGTGCGCTGAATGCTCTGTGCTGCTCCCAACATTCATAGAGTTCCTATGAGTGTTGGGAGCAGCGCAAAGTATTCAGCACGCTGACCTGCGCTAAAAACTGAAATCACGGGTTTATTATTAAAAGGTAGGGAAAGTTAATATTCAAACAGCAATTATACATTTTAAGCCATACTAAATATATAACTATTTTTTTAATATACAGGGGTCTCATCCCCTTAATTCTAAGTATAGCACTCAAAATTGTACATGCAAATTTACCCCCCCCCTCCCTATTTTACAAAACCGTAGTGTGTTTTTTTTTGTACTGGCTGCAGTAGTAACAGCTCCAACGCTCATAGAATTCCTATGAGTGTTAGAGCTGTTACTCAACAAAGAAAAATGGGGAGACCCAATAATCCACAGTGAAAACAATCCATCGATGAAAATAAAAACAAAAAACTGTGGATACAGATATTCTGGAGATAATTTATTATACACTGACATATAAAACATGAAAATTCAATTTAAAAAGTACAATGATAAAAAATACTGTGATAAAAATCCAACCAGACCCTACACGGTCCATGTTTCGGCGAACACATCTTCCTCAGGGGTCCAATAGTTTGCAAATTCACATATAAAGAATTGAACTGAAAACAGTCTATTGTCTTTAAACATGTGAGCAAAGAACCCCGCAGACAAGCTGAAGTAGCAAAAAAAATGCTAAGCAGCTGTTACTGCCACGGCTGGTGCTAAAAACCAATTGCTTAATGAGCCAATTAGCATTGATAATTGGGCACTAACATATATTGGAATATATGTGTGCATCTTTATGGCCCCTCTTTTATCAAGAAATGTAGACACTAGCACTAGATTATATGAGAATGAAGAACTAATACATAACCAGCTCAGCTGAGAGAATTTTTCTAACAGCTTTGCTAAACTTCATTCGAGCCAATTTGAGAATTAATGTTCACTGGTCCTCAGCGGGCCACCATGCACTCGAAAACTCTCATTGTGAATGGCTTTACGCTCCCACTCGTCATTTATCAAGCCATGTTAGGGATTTTTATCACTGGCCACTGCGGTAAAAGCTCCTACGTTCATAGGAATTCTAGGAGTATCAGAGCTATCATTGCAATGGCCTGTGCTAAAAATACCTTAACGCAGCTTGATAAAAGGGGGCCTATAATTGCTATTCTATAAAGATATGCATGAAAATTTTTCCACTTAGATCTGGAAAGGGGATGTGGCCATTGGAGAAGCATGGGTGGGTCAGAAGCATTTCTAAGATTTGTGCACAGTGTTATAATATTTGAGGGACCTGCACCTAATTTTCCCCCTCCCCCTTTTATCAATCTGCACTAGAGGTTTTAGCATGGGCCAGCGCAGTAAATGCTCCAATGCTTATAGAATTCCTAAGAGCTTCAGAGCACTTACCTCGCCGCCTGTGCTAAAAACCTCTAACACAGCTTGATAATAGGGGGATTAGGTTGAGGGATATACACCAAGATTCAGCTGGTGTAACTCCTCGAACCCCAAATTGGAAATGATTCCTGCACTAAGGGCTCCTTTTACTAAGCTGCGGTAGCGTTTTTAGTGTGCGCTAGACACTAACACCACCATTGAGCTGATGTTAGTTTTTACGCGTAGCGCAGGGGGCAGCGCTAAAAACACTAGCGCACCTTAGTAAAAGGAGCCCTAAGTGCTATTGTATAAATGATGCTTTTTATAGAATAGCGCTTACCATGCATTTTTTTTGGCATCCAAATTTGGGTGTCGTTTACAGAATTAAGACGCATATTTTTTTAGGGTATTTCTATAAGGGGATGCATACTTTAAGTGATATTGCACTTTGGCAATATTTTAGACATTTGCATACTGATATGGACATATAGGTATATAAATGACATCTTATAAAATGACATCTTATAAAATACGCACTGAGTACAGGAAGAGTCCCCTTGGACTGGAAAACAGCTAATGTCATCCCACTCCACAAAAAGGGCTGCAGGACAGAGGCTGAGAATTACAGACCGGTGAGTCTCACATCCATAGTGAGTAAACTCATGGAAACACTAATTAAGCATAAATTAGATACGATCCTGGATGAGAAGAATCTACGGGATCCCCGCCAACATGGATTTACCAAGGGAAGGTCCTGCCAATCCAATCTAATTAGCTTCTTTGACTGGGTAACAAGGAAGCTGGATGTGGGGGAGTCCCTAGACCTCGTGTACTTGGACTTCAGTAAAACTTTAGATAGTGTCCCACACCGCAGACTATTGAGCAAGATGAAATCAATGGGACTGGGAGAAACATTAACTGCATGGGTCAATGACTGGCTAAACGGTAGACTTCAAAGAGTGGTGGTGAACGGTGCCCCTTCAAAAACGTCGGTGGTGACCAGTGGAGTGCCGCAGGGCTCGGTCTTGGGCCCAATCCTTTTCAACATATTCGTAGGAGATCTGACTCAGGGGTTTCATGGTAAAATCACATTATTCGCCGATGACGTCAAACTATGCAACATAGTAAGTAAGAGCACCTTGCCAGACAGTATGACGCATTCTATTGGAACATTGGTCCTTGACTTGGCAGCTAAGCTTCAATGCTAAAAAATGTAAGGTGATGAACCTTGGCAGCAGGAATCCATGCAGAACTTACACACTAAATGGTGAGACCTTAGCTAGGACTAAGGCAGAACGTGATTTGGGAGTGATCATTAGCGAAGACATGAAGACTGCCAATCAAGTGGAGAAGGCTTTTTCGAAGGCAAGACAAAGGATGGGTTGTATCCGTAGAAGTATTATCAGCCGGAAGCCCAAAGTTATAATGCCATTATACAGATCCATGGTGAGTCCTCATCTGGAATATTGTGTACAATTCTGGAGGCCACATTACCAAAAAGATGTGCTGACAGTTCAACGAATGGCCACCAGGATGGTCTCGGGACTCAAAGATTTCCCGTATGGGGAAAGGCTGAATAAATTGCAGCTATACTCACTCGAGGAACGTAGAGAGAGAGGAGACATGATAGAGACGTTTAAATATATCACGGGCCGTAGAGGGGTGAAGGATGATATTTTCTTTCTTAAAGGTCCCTCGGCCACAAGAGGACATCCGATGAAAATCAGGGGTGGGACATTTCATGGCTACACCAGGAAGTATTTCTTCACCGGGTGGTTGATCATTGGAATGATCTTCCGCGTCAGGTGCTTGAGGCCAGCAACGTGCCGGATTTTAAGAGGAAATGGGATACACATGTGGGATCTCGAAGGGATTAATATCAAGGGGGGTAGGTCATTGGAGTGGGCAGACTTGATGGGCTATGGCCCTTTTCTGCCGTCATCTTCTATATTTCTGTGTTCTGAGATAATGGTGCATACTTTACCGCATGGGGTGGAGTTTGGGCAGAGTGTACAAGTCCATAAGTAGTTTATAAAATACTATAATTTGTACAGTTACTTGAAAAATATTGGCAAAAAAACATTTACATTAGTTCTAAGACTGTATAAATGTCTGCACTTGCCACCTATGCTAGAATTTTATATAAATAAGCAGCATTTACTGTTCTTGTCCTTATGGTACCTTAATTGCCACTTTGGCTAGGTGTATCCTTCCAAAACTACGCTCAAATGTCTATACATATAAATCCACTATAGGCATATGTAGAACAAAAGGAGCAGGGGGAAGGTATTCTGAGGTCATTGTAACAAATATTTATCTGTACATGCACAGATTCAACCTCTATAAGTATAGGGCCAGATTCAGTAAATGGTGCCCAAAGTTAGGGGCCGATATGATCTGCTGTGCTAACCCCCCCCCCCTTATAAAGCCACTTTAGCGTTTTTTATCACCAGCCAAAAGCTCTGACACTCATAGAATTCCTAAAAACGTCAGAACTTTTACCGCCACGATCAGCAATAAAAAAAAATGCTACTGTAGCTTCATATAAGAGAGGGTAAAATGGTATTCTCTAAAGGGTGCTCTGTTCAGTGCCTTTTACAAAATACAAGCTTGGCCCACATCTCACGCCTAACTTTGGGTGTGAGCCCTTATGCCCTTATAAAACCCTGCTTAACCTCCCTTTATGCAATTTATACAATTTTCAGTCCTCTTTCCATTGCTGTAGCTCGCAGATTCTTCTCAGCCATTTTTCCTGTAAACCGCCTCGAACCAAAAGGCTTTCGCAGTATATAAATAAAGGTTTATGTTATGCCCAACTGAAGGCAGTTAAGTGTGCAAACATAGGTATTCAATAAAATCATGCCTAGTTTCTGGGAATGTCTCTGAATCGCTCAACTCTCCCACAAACCCCTATACAATATACAAACCTTTCTATCCAAAGAATTGCTCTCAACACATTTGGCTCATACTTAACTGGGTTAGTTTTAAAGAAGGAGGATAAAGCCTCAGACTCTAGCCTGTTTCTTGCAAGTTAGCGTGCAAACAAGCAATACATACACATTGAGATACCTCACTGGTATAAAAAAACTTCCCTCAACCCTACCACTTGCAATTGTGAGCCAATTTACTTGTGCTTTACCACATACAGCAACTTATGCTTCACCAAAATGCAACTAATGTTGTCTAATTGTATAAATACAAGCACTACAAATTATTAATGCAGTGAATTATTCAAAAGTCTTTCAATCAAAGAACTCAATATAAATTCATACAGATGTTCCAATAGTGTGCTTCTGTGAATATTCAATCCTTCCAATGTGTGAGCTCAATGTTCACTTGCTCACAACAATGTAAAGTTTTATACAGTAAAACTTTGGTTTACGAGCATAATTCGTTCTGAAAGCATGCTTGTAATCCAAAACACTCGTATATCAAAGCGAAATTCTCCATAAGAAATAATGGAAACTCAGATGACTCAGATGGGTCGTTCCACAACCCAAAAACTTTAATACAAAATACTAATTGTACTTGTATTGCATGACCTCAGTCATTTAGAACAGTGACTATACTCCCGCAGCGTCAGAGAGAGAAGAATCATCAGCTCAGTTGTGATGATGTGACGCGTCAGTGGCGTACCTAGCATATGTGACACCTGGGGCCCATCATTTTTTGACACCCTCCCCCCCCCACATCTGTATGAAAAACATGGTTTTTAGTAACAAACCACACGTCACACATGAGTACCTAGGAAAACGCAACATCTTACATACTGCAGTGAGCAGTACAACATCAATACACCCATTGTAAAACTAAACAAGACAGACTAGTACAGATCAATCCTGCACAGTCAATCCTAACAGAAAACCATGTCTTTCGAGCACACAGAATACAGAAAATACCTTCACCTATTATGGAATATGTAATCACAAACTAACCCCCCCCCCCCTCCTCTTTTACAAAACTGTAGTGTAGATTTTAGCCATGGTGGTAACAGCTTAGACTTATAGAATTCTGAGCATCAGAGCTGTTAGCACCACGACCAGTGCTAAAAACACTCTACAGTTTTGTAAAAGGGGGATGAAATAGAAATATGTAGACAAAGGTTAAATTGAACCACCAAGAAGCTGGACTCTGCATACAATGCAACACCACAGAAACAATGATGCATCTCCCCTAAAGCAAAAAAATATATAAATAGAATTTTTTTTTCTACCTTGCCTTCTCTGGTTTCTGCTTTCCTCATCTTCTTGTCAATCTCTTCCTTTCATCCACCATCTACCCTCTCTCTGCTCCTTCTATAGGACATCTTCTCTCCTTCTATTCCCCTTCCAGAAACTTTATGCCTCCCCCTTCCATCTCTCCCTTCACCCTCATAGGTCTGGCATCCATCTCCTTCCCCCCCTCCCCTCCATGCCCTGGTATCTCTCCCTCCCCCTCCATGGTCTGGTATCTCCTTTCCTTTCCCTCCTTCCCATGGACTTGGCATCTCTGGTTCCTCTCCCTTGTCTTCCCTCTGTCTCCCCGATTAGGCGCTATAGCAGCAGCATTTCTCTCTCCCCTTCCCTTCCCTGTGCAGCAGCAGCATTTCTCTCCCCCCCCCCTTACCTGTGCAGCAGCAGCATTTCTCTCCCCTCTCCCTTCCCTGTGTAGCAGCAACATTTTTCTTCCCTGCCCTGTGCAGCAACAGCGTTTCTGGCCGGTTTCTTGCTGTAGCCGGGTTTCCATTCAAAGATGAGGGATCGACACCTCACACGATCCGCGGCTGTGTCAGAAGCTGTCTCTCTGATGTCGTGACATCAGAGAAAATGCTTCCGACGCAGCTGCGGATCGCGTGAGGAGCCGACGGCTGCGTCTTTGAGTGGAAAAACTGCTGCAGGGGAGCTGGCCAGAAACTAAACACCCGCTGGAGGGAGCACAAGTTGGGTCGTGGACACCCCTGATTTGAAGTTTACTGCTGCTGCTGCTGCTGGTTAAAGAAAGCAGCAGCGCAGTATAGGGAGGGTTGCCGGCTGTGCACCCCCTTGGAGCATGCACCCGGGGCGGAATGCCCCTTCCCCCTCCCATCTCTTGGTACGCCACTGTGACGTGTGTATACTGTATGTACTCATATTGCAAGACTTTGTTCGTTTAGAACAGTCACTACACTCCCGGAGAATCAAAGAGAAAAGAACCATCGGCTCAGTTGTGATGATGTGACGCGTGTATACTCTATGTACTTGTATTGCAAGATCTTGCTTGTATATCAAGTTAAAATTTAATAAAATGTTCTGCTTGTCTTGCAAAACACTTGCAAACCAAGTTACTTGCAACCCAAGGTTTTACTGTACTTATCTCGCAGCACTACTATCACATAACTTCTGAATAGACACAGCCGCTCAAAATAATTCAATATAGCCGAAGCCTAACCCAATCAAGTGTGAGCCGAATGTGTTGAGAGCAATCCTTTGGTTAGAAAGTTATGTAAATTGTACAGGGGTTTGTGGGAGAGTTGATTAATTTGTCCCCCTGAGTTTGTGGAATTGTAGTTTTTTAATGCCTCTGACACGCCCCTGCTCCTCCCATGGCCACATCTCTTTTTGGAGTTGCATGCTTTGAAATTTAAGCACACATATTATAGAATAGGGTGTCAGATAGATCCACATATAACTCCTAATTACTGCCTCCTAAGTGCTTGTTAACCCCAGTAATTGATTGATAGCGCCTAATTGACTAATTAGTTTACACACAGATCTGAGATCCACACCCAAATCTGGGCAACCTATATAGAATCTGGAATATACATTATTAGGTGAATATATGGGACATTCAGTGACATCCCACTATAGTATATATATATATATATATATATATATATATATAGCATATGCAGATTTTCAGCTGCACTGCAAGTATACAGTGTGCCAATGAAAATAAAAGCAAAAGGGTAATTCTCTATAGATCGCATACAGTTAGCATACATCATCCTAGCTCTTAAGTGCAAATTCTATAAGAGCAATTATAAGTGCAATTGTGTTATACAATGCTAGCATAAGTCTGCATTTGTATGACTAACTTTAGGCATGGTCAATCCATAAATAGGGAAACCAAATCAATGGCAAAATATAAATGCGGGTGAACAAAAACAGTATTGTGTCAAAAAAGAGAGTCACTCCTCTATTGATGCTTCAAAAGCTGTTTCATATAAGTCTGATATTTCTCATAAATAGTATTGTCCAAAAAACGATATATGCTCAGAGACATAGAGGCAAAAACAAGGGGCAAACCCCAAGAATATCGCCTCACCACCCAATCATCGCATCAAAAACTTTAGTCAACTTATTTCGTATGACTCATATGCTTAGATGACAAGACTTATCTTTTGTCAAAGGTTCCGACGGACAGAACCCGTTTCATTCTTGTGTCAGGGAACCAAAGATAAAGTTTTAATCAGCTGGAAAGGTGGCTTAGTATCTGCTAGAATTTGCAAGGCGATTCCATATATATGAACTTTCTTCAATTGCTAATATTTAAACATATGAGATGATTGGGTGGTGAGGCGATATTCTTGGGGTTCACCCCTTGTTTTTGCCTCTAAGTCTCTGAGCATATATCGTTTTTTGACAATACTATTTATGAGAAATATCAAACTTATATGAAACAGCTTTTGAAGCTTCAATAGAGGAATGACTCAATTTAAACTTTAGGCATGAACACTTTATGCTATCTCAATGACTGGCAATAATGTGCATGCCTAACTCTAGGCAGATAGGCGGGTAATCCGTGTGTATAACTGCCTGACACAATCTCGATCTACCCATAGCCCTCCTAGATCCATGCCTCCTTGAAGTTGTACACTCTGGAATTTTAGTGCGCAACTTATAGAATGCCAACTAAGGTCATTATGTGTGTAACTGCTTATTGGTGCTAATTAGCGCCAAGTGAGCACTATTTCTATAACGGCATCTGTGCACCAAGATGCCATTATTGAATACTAGTGTAAATTTGAATTGCTGCAGCTACATGTAGATGTGTTTATGTCAGGTCAATGGCAGACATAAATGAATGCACCTAGGGACACCATGTAAACTGTGTAACTTATAGTATTCTATAAGTTATATGCATGAGGTGGAGGCTAGTGGTGTAGTTAGGGGATGCGGGGGGGGTAGGGCATCTGCTCCAGGTGCGATCTTCCTAAGGGCACAGCACTCCTCCTCCTCTCCAACCCACCTCCCGCTCTTCTCCTTGCCATGAGCGCCTGCCCCTTACTTTACCCCATACCTTTTTTACCTCCCTGGCGCAAGGTTGCTCCCCACGTCAGCATCGGCGATCTCTCTGACGTCACTTCCGGGACCCACGCCTAGGAAGTGACGTCAAAGGGCGAGACGGAGAAGTTAAAAAGGGAAGGGGAAAGGGAAGGAGGGGGTGGAGGAGGGGCGCCACCACCCTGGACGCTGCTCACCCTTACTATGCCACTGGTGGAGGCACACCATGGCCTCCCCAATCTCCAACAACCAAGAGGTTCTTCCAAAGAGAACCCACACACAAACAAATATAAATGTGTGTGTGTGGGGGGGTGAAAGATGGAAAAAGGATCTCAGAAATCCAAACCATAGACTGTCTATTTGGTTGTATCTGGATTGAATTATCATAGAAACATAGAAACATAGAAATAGACGGCAGATAAGGGCCACGGCCCATCTAGTCTGCCCACCTTAATGACCCACCCCCCTTCATCAATCCAAAAAAAACCCAGAAATTTTATTTTTTGTATTTTTATTTTTACTTTATATTTTATTGTTTTATTTTTCATTTATGAAATTTTAAAAATTGACCTTTAACTTCTATATTAGTCTGGTGCACTCAGATCTATACAATGCTGATTTAGACTTAATGCAGTGCCCTTAGCGCTGCAAGGCACTGAATTGGTAATGCTACTACTGATCAGAATCTGCAAAAATTCATGTAGTGAATAAATGCATCACAGCTAACAAAAAAATGCTTGAATATTGTCTGAAGCACCTAAATCTTAAATAGAAAAATCACTTATCTCATGTGCCACATCACAGGTGTACAATTTCCACCAACTGTGACATCAGTAGTCGCGAAAAAGTTCCAAAGACCAAGACCTAAGGTTCCCGTTTCGCCAAAAGGCTTTTTCAAGGCTAGTGCCAATCACTGTGAACAAAAAACAACTATTGAGTGAAAAGGGAACCCAACATTCTACGAGCCTTGAAAAAGCCTTTTGGCGAAAAGGGACCCGTCAGTCCTGGAGCGCCAGACTTATAAAGAAGTTAAAAGGTTAATTTTTAAAATTTTATATAAGAAAAATAAAACAATATAACATATAGTAAAAATTAAAATAAGTTTTCGTGGGGGGATGGATCGATGAAAGATAATTCAATCCAGATATAACCAATAGACAGTCAATATAGTCTATGGTTTGGATTTCTGAGATCCTTTTTCCCTTTATACCTATACACACACATTTATATATGTGTGTAGTGGCATGCACTCTCATTTGATAGACCTCTTGGTTGTTGATGATTATATTTTTGGTCTATACCCATTTTTTTGTTTTGATTTACATTGAGTGTTCAAACTTCCCCAGTCTCCACTCACATACAGTCATGTGAAAAATTAGGACACCCCATGTGCACCTGATGTGATATACCTGTGTGTGATATGAGCCACATTAACTGGAAGGATATGTGGAGATGTACTAATTTATTCCTCAGTTAGAATACACATCTTTATGGATATCTTTGTTTCACAAGTAAATCAAGGAAAATTTTTGTTGTTTACCTCAAACATCTTACAGTTGAACGAATTCTGCATTGAGTAGTGGGCCAAACTTTCCTCAGACCGATGTCAGAGACTGGTAGATGGCTACAAGAAGCGTCTCACTGCAGTTATTTCAGCCAAAGGGGGTAACACTAGCTATTAGGGTGTAGGGTGTCCTAATTTATTCCTCAGTTAGAATACACATCTTTTGTTTCATGAGTAAATCAAGGAAAATTTTTGTTGTTTACCTGCAATTATATCACTTTCTTTTCCAGAGATTTAAAATAAAAAAAAAAGATTTGACATTGATATGTGAATATTTCATGGGGTGTCCTAATTTTTTCACATGACTGAATATGCCCCCGTGCAGTTATGCACAATAGCACTTAGGAAATACTTTATAGAGCACTGCCTACTGCTCTTCCATGCATAACTGCCAACTGTGACACCTCTGATGCATGCAGTGGTATAGTAAGGGGGGCGGGAGGGGCAGTCCGCCTCAGATGCTGCCTTGGTGGGGGTTCTGGTACCCCTCCTCCTCTCTGCTCCACCCTCCTTCTCACTTCTTCCCATACCGCACATGCGCCTCACTCCCCCCCCTCCCTCTCTAGATCTTTCCTGGTGCGAGGAGCAACTCCAACTTGCTGCTCGTGCCAGCATCAGCTCTCCCTCTGATGTCACTTCCAGTCCTGCGCCAGACATCAGAATGACATCAGAGAGAGAGCTGACTCCAACATGGGCAACAAGTTGGTGGGGCTGCTCGTGCCAGGAAAGTTAAAGAGGTACAGGGAAAGGGAAAAGTCACTCGCTCACAGCGGGGGGGGGGGGGGGACAGGGGGAGGAAGCGGGGGGGGCGGAAGAGAGGGTGGGGGAGGGGATACACCACTGGATGCATACAAGTGACATGTAAGTTTAAGCCAATAAAACAGTAAGGCAAATGGTTTGCAAAATCCAACATTGGTAGCAAAGAAAGAGCAAACTGTATAAATGAAGACTGTTATTCATTACTCAAGCTTCAGAGTGCTTATACATACATGGTCATGTTTTGCCCAAAGGGTCTGCTTCAGGGATGGTAATAGTGATTTGAAACTTGGGTCAGAGGTACTGTTTTTACTAGTTTGGAGAAGTTTGAAGAGTTACACCACTGGTAATTTACTCCTACCATAGAACTGATGTAAATTTTTACATCTATAATGCATAAGTATGCATATAGATTATAATAGTATATAAATCATGCCTGTAGTGGTGTGCCACGCTAAAATGCTCTACCGCAGCTTGATAAACGGGGGCCTTAGATACCAAAAGAATCATTTTTCAGGCTATCATTTTTACAAGGTCAGTTGGAAGTTTTTATGATTCTAGGACTCATAATGGTATCTGTAGAAAGCAAATTCTATGAGATGGTGCCAGGGTCCTTGATTTACCATTAGAGGTAGTTAGAACTGCCACAAAATATTTAGCTATGTTACAAAGTATTTGTGGATTCTTTAAAGTAAATAACTGTGGCCAATAAAAGTTCAGCCTATAAAGGGTCCCATCTTCCAGTAGTTTTCCACACTGAGAATTACTACCAGCATAATCATGGCTCCCTGCACACTAATATTTCCTCTGATACAGTATGATCAATGTTGTGGAAAAACATTTATTATATTTCTTCTAGCTACTTAAAGGCATTACTGAATTATGGGTATCGCAAAATGAATCCACTGTGCATTTTTTCTTTATGTGACGTTTTTACAATCTTCATTTTCTGCTTTGCAGCCCCCTGAGCTCCAGCGATCGTACTCTGCACCCTCTTATGACTGCCGCAGGGGTAGCTCCCTCTTGCTTTATTGCATCTGGAATGCGCTGCACACGGTAACGTCTGTTGCCATTTCATTCCGGGATGAACTCTTATTTAAAGAAAGAAGTTGTGAGAGAAATGGAACAATCCATGTTTTAATAACAGTTCTTAATCTGCTGAAGTAGCAAAGGTTAAAGGGCCCAACCTTAAAAAGAGCTGGCCTTCTATAGAACTCTTCTGACAAAGACTGATGGAAATGAAAATAATAGATATTAGTCAGACAGTGCCTGGCATACTGTCTAGAACTGAATAGACAGTAAGGGAAATGAAGTAAAGTAGGATAACCTAATCACAAGATAGCATATGAATTGTGATACCCAACAAATCATTTCATTCTCCTTTCTACCTCATATTTTGCTGTAGACATTGTGGGAGAGAATATACCTAGAGCAGCCCCACCTTTATAATCATTTTGAAAGGCATTTCTACTAGAGCAGTATATAAAATGTTTTAAATAAATAAACACTAAGCTGTAAACTGCTGAAATATAGACTTTTGTTCTAGTTTTGCTCTTGAATCAAGTGAGAACCCCAAGGGCTTGAAACTGCCATGCTCGCACTAATTCGCTTCAGGAAATCGTTCAAATGATTGTGAGGCAGTCGCTTGTACTCGTGGGGAATTTATCCTCTCCCCCATCCCTACAGCCTGAGTTTCCACCTCATCCTCTATCTCAGATCTTTCTCCTCTTTCATTGCTACAGGATTTGTAACGAACTCAGAATATCTAAAAGGAGCGCAGCCTGGTAATGAACTGTGTTTAGTAATTTTTAGAACCAGAACCTGTGATTTATGGCCTAAATCTAAAGTCAACTTTATTACAAAAATGACTTCACCTATAATACCCTTATTCAGCACTCTCTTGAGAGCGGTGTAGTTGAGCAGCAGAGTAATATAGCTGCTGGCCACAAATAATTCCGGTCCTTTCTTTCCTCCCCCTTCTCAGTGTTCCCTCCTTCACCTGCTTGCCAGAGGTAGCATTATAAATACTAGGGGTTCTTCTTATGGGACTTGCTGATGCCAGCTATTCATCACATAGCATGATCCAGTATGGGGAAGTTCCTATATTTCTATCATTTTTCTTTTCAGTCCCAAGAGAGGAACTAATTTCTAGTGACCTCCTTGAAATCCGGAAACACACTAATTATCACAGTTCCAATGCTGCAACGGATAGTGCTGGGTATGAGACACAGTCTCCAGAGTCCAACAGCTTTATCTGGCTAGTCCAGACTTATTAAACTACTGTGTCACTTTCCAGCAATTGTCTGTAATTTACATCTTTAAGTCACTTAGAAGATTATGTATCCATTTGCATTAAAATAGGGTTTCTGTCATTAAACTGTCACACTATGAACCTTTTTAAAGACAAATTAGAGATCTCTAAATATCATGCCGAAACTACAGTTCTGCTTTGCTAAGACCATTGATAACATGGTCGATAACCAGCTGTCTGTGATAGGTTCTCTAGCAGATAGCCATAATGCAGCGACAGTGTTTCTATAGGTAAAGCAAAGTACAGGGATATAATGCATGTGATGGGGTTATTTTATTATTTTAGAAACCATAGTATCATGCCTCTGCTGGGACGCCAGGCTCTGCACCCTGTCCCCCCTCCCTGCCCTGTCCATCGTACCTCCTCTGCTGCTGGAATCCCTAGTGGTCCAGAGGTGTAGCGGGCAGGAGCGAGCTTTCCATGCTCCTGCCCCGCTGCTAACCTGGTCAGTCGCTGCCACGAGTTCCGGCTTCAGCCACTGAGTGGTACCGAGCAGGAGCACGCTTTGGCGGCGCTGCTTGGTGCTGAGTGGCTTTCTGAATGGCTCCCGTGAATTCTCACAAGAATTCATGGGAGCCATTCAAGAATCCGCTCAGTGCCGAGCACAGCGCCAAAGCGAGTTCCTGCTCGGTACTGCTCAGCGGCTGAAGCTGGAACTCACAGCAGCGACCGACTGGGTTAGCAGTGGGGCAGGAGCATGGAAAGCTCGCTCCTGCCCGCTACACCTCTGGACCACTAGGGATTCCAGCAGCAGAAGAGGTACGATGAACAGGGCAGGGAGGGGGGACAGGGTGCAAAGCCTGGTGGCCCGGCGGAGGCCTGCAATAAATCTGGAAGGGGATTGGGTGGGCACTGGCCCGAATATAAACTGGAACCCCCATTTTTGGGCTAATTTTTGGGCCCAAAAATCCCGGTTTATATTCGAGTATATATGGTAACTTGGAATCTCTTATTTGTTTTTATTTATGTGTTTTGTCTGTCTTTTGTACATTGTAAGTCCCAAAGAGCAAGTACTCTTATGTGTCTCTGTAAAGTGCTGCATATGCCTGGCAGTGCTATATAGGAAACAGTAAATAGCTGTATAAACGGCAGAGGCAATAAAAGATATGTAAAGTATTAGAAAATTTGGTCAGAAAAGTTACAACTAAAGTTTTGAATAACTAAAGGTTTAATTACTTAGAAGTATAACCTGAAGTAGCTCTATGGAGCCTTTTTAAGCACTAGTATTTATCATTATATTTGTTTAAAGTAATAAATTGATTAGACTAATTAGTGATATGTTATGCTTTATTCACAGTGTTGGCAGTCGGCACTTTTCCTGATAAAGCTCTTTCATGGTTGATGGGAGCGAAACGGAGATCTTCTGTCGTTCTTTTTTGCCCTAATTGGTCCGGGTTAAGAATTTGTACCGGAGCTAAGTATTTCACAATTATAATTACAATGGGAGAGTAATTGCATAACAAAGTTAAAATTACTAAATTACCAAGATTACTAAAATTATTTAAACTATGAAAATTATAGGAGAAGAGAGTGTAAGGGACCGATGATAGCTCACTTTGTAGTTATTTGCCTTGACGTGATTGACGGGTTTATAGCTGTGAGCATTTGAGACCCCAATTACTTCTCTAAACAACTTGTTTTGGGTTGAATGTGGACTTGTGTATTAGCCAGGTCCTAAGGATTTCAGTGCTATATAATTAGCATGTATAATAATAATAATCGGTGAGATATATGTAGTTTACTGTCTACTGTATTTGCATTTCATTAGCACTGGTAATTAATAGATGCAATAAATGTTGCTTTTACCAAAATTACTGGCCAGTGCTTAATACAATGGTCCCTTAAGAAAGTAAGTTGATTCATTCAACTGAAAGATTATATTTCTGTCATAGGCTCATTTTTCATTCTAGTACGGTTTTGATTTCTCCTGTTTAGATTTCTGCCATGTTGAGAGACTGATGGTTCAAAATTGAAAGTACCTCCATTTTCGGTGAAGGTATGAAGACCCACCATTTCATGACAGTGTACGAGAGTGACACGTTGGAATCAAAGAAATCGCTTTTGAAAAATATTTTCCAAAAGAGAGATGAGTTGTAATGTATTAATATAGTAACTGATGGCATGGTCCATCCAGTCTGCCCAACATGGTGGCCAGAGCTGAATCTGGCACTCTACACAGGTTCCACTTTTTCATGATTAAACACTGGTTATCTTAGGGGTCCTTTTACGAAGGCACGCTAGCCAATTTTCACGCTAAACGCTAACACGTCCATTATAATCTATGGACGCGTTAACATTTACTGCGTGCTAAATTGGCTAGCGCGCCTTAGTAAAAGAGGGGATTAATCTCTGTCTCTTCCTGCCAATTTTGGGGCACAGACTATAGAAGTCTGTCTGACACTAGACCTACTTCCCAACTAATTGAAAACTACATATTTAAAGGTAGCAGGAACCACTGCAAGGTAATGTTTAACTCTGCTTATATATGCGCAGTGTGCTGGAAAAGAATTTCTTCATGAGATTAGCTATTAAAAGAGAACAAAAAATGGTTTTAATGAAATGTACAATGTTTCCCATGGTATCGCCTTGAAGTTTCCTTTCTCTGCTTTCATCACAGAACTCTCCTTTCTTCCTCTGTTATTGGTAATCACATTCTTGGGCCAAGCTGGTTTTCAATTAAAATATCTTTTACTTGTTGTATTGGCAGGTAATTTTTTGACACTCCTTTTGAATGGAAAATATTACACCCCTCACATCTTTAATCCAGAAAGATTAATGAGGCATTGAAAATGAATAATAATAATAATAATACTGCCAAGGAGAGCTGATGCTATGTTTTCCTCCTCTGCTGATGAGTGCATTAATAGGCACTTATGGAGGTGAGTCTCAGGACTCCTAATGTAGCTGTCTTAAACTCAGTTGTCATTTGCCTTTATTCATTTTATAAGATAAATTCTCCTTTTATGGGGATATATATCTAGTACACACGATGCTTTGACCCTCCCTCAAACTAAGGGTTCATTAAACTGTATACATTCTATATCTGCCCTGTAAAGAAAGTAATTGCTTACTTCAGGTCAATATTCATACCCAGTTGTGAGTGTTCCCCCCCCCAAGCCCCAACTATATTGCTTTGCTATACACAGGGCTAGTTTTAGACATGCTGGTGCCCAGGGCAGAAATTAAGCCCTTTTCTATCTGCCTCTCTCCCAATTTCCCCACCTACCATTACTACCATATACATATAAAATAATTTTAAATGACTTCTTCACACAAAATACAGACAGACCTTCACCAAATACAGAACAATGGATCACAAATTAGAAATAGAAATATGAATACCAAAAATGAACTGGAAACCCCAAAATATTAAACTCAGCAAGTACTTTATTTTGTACTAAACATAGCCGCTTTATGGTGCCCAATGCCGCTGTAGGCATGGCTAACTTGAAGCAGTCCATAAGAAATCAACAAAAATGGTAGGGGGTCTGCGCCAAAAGAAGTACGAGAAGAAACTGGAGGACTTCAACATGTATATTCTGGAGTAGAGGAGGGACTGGGGTGATATGATATAGATGTTTAAATATTTGAAAGGTGTTAATATAGGACCAAATCTTTGCCAGAGAAAGGAAATTGGTATAACTAGAGGACATAAATTGAGATTATGGGGTGGTAGTCTTAGGAGTAATGTTAGGAAATTCTTTTTACCGGAGAGGGTGGTGGATGCCTGGAATGCCCTCTCGAGGGAGGGAGGTAGTGGAGAGGAAATCGGTGGAGAAATTCAAGGATAAGCACAAAGGATCTCTAATTAGAATATGAATAGGCAAACTTTCATGATCTGAATCCCACAAAGGAGATGGTTTGGATAGGCTGGAGTAAGCTTCAATGGCAACTCCAGCAGTTGGAACGTAAGGACAGTACCGGGTGGACTTCTAAGGTTTGTGGCCCAGAAGAAAAAAAAGAGACAATTCAATCATGAAATTGTAATGCATGTTGTTACAGGTCTTTATCTGCCATCATTTACTATGCTACTAACTCTGGACGTGGCGTTAAACCGCCTACATAGGCACAATTCACATCAAAGTTAGATGCTGGAAATGTAGGCCTTGAAAACCGTAGCATACTTTTCTGGCGCCTACCTTTTCCAGAGGCACGATTCTCTAAACGGCACCATCACATGATTGACATAGATTTGATGGCTGCTTTTAAGGCACCATTTAGAGAAGCTAGGCCAAAATAGTTTTTTTAAATTGCTGAATGTGAAAACATAAAAGTTATAGCCATAATACCAAGACATTTGCTCCACTGAGCAAAATTAATAGCAATTTTTTTTTTTTTTTTTTTTTAATGGAGCTTTATGTAATCAGTGACTTTGAGGGACCCCAGGATGGGCTTTAAAAATTATTTTCTGATCAAGCACTTCTGATCAAGCACTTCAATTTGCAAAGTTTTTCCAACTTTAGGTTTTCTGGACAACCCTATTGGCTAATCAGTCAAGAAAATGAACACTAAGGACTCCTTTTACTAAGCTGCGCTAGAGGTTTTAGCGTGCGCGCTAGACGCTAATGCCTCCGTTGAGCTGGCGTTAGTTTTCCGCGTAACGCAGAGGGCAGCACGCGCTAATATGCAGCGTGCACTAAAAACGCTACTGCAGCTTAGTAAAAGGAGCCCTAAAAGTCAGATGTAAACAAACAAGTTTCTAGAAGTTGAAGATGAAAAATGTGCAAAACTCCCTTAAAACAATGGTCATTTGTTCTGAGAAACAAAATGGTTGTAGACCAATGCTGCATGCATCATAGTGAAGGAACATTTGCTCTAGTAGGGGTCCTGTTACTAAGGCACGCTAGCTGTTTTAGCACGCGCTAAATGCTAACGTGTCTATTATATTCTATGGATACGTTAGCGTTTAGCGCGTGCTAAAATGGTTAGCGCGCCTTAGTAAAAGAGGGGGTTAATTAAGATCAGAATATAGCTCTATATGTAATTAAGGGAAGATCTGAAAAATAATCTGAGTCATAACATAGTTCTAATAGTTGCTTTGTAATCCGTTGTAATAATAAGTTTAGACTTATAGACCAGAGCCATAAGAGAAAAAAATCCAAGACCAACTTTTCAGTCAACTGTGCCTTGCAGCAGCTATGATGACAGCTCCTTATATATTTTTTCAAGTTGCGATGAACATTTTCTTTGTCTAATATCTACTATGATGACAGTTCAGATTTTTTTCGCAACAGTTGACCTCCAGAGACCACAGAGTTTGGATAAATCAAACCCTTGAAATCCAGTTTAGCTAAATTTCTACGCCATGAACATGACCAAATTCCTAGAAATAGTCCACTGCATTTTTTTTCTCACGCTTACAAAAGAATATTGAGACCCTGCTCAGGGAATATTCAGCTCTATTCCATTAAGTTATTCTCCTATGCACTTTTTTTTTTTTTTTTGGCATACCTCAAAATTTCTCAACATCAAGCCTTTAAAAGGGAAGAGCAAGACTGCCACACTGTTTACAGAGATGATAAGCAGATGCAGAGAACTTCAGAGGCAGCTGCAAAAGGTTAAGCTTCCATTTTTTTTTTTGTAGGTCAAATGATCTGAACAAGTCTGTCAGGGCTCTTTTGCATTCTGACAAAGTGATAGGAGACTTGTGTAACTTATATCAACAGTCCAGGTTCCCACTAAGTCTGTCCAGAGAAACTGATAACACTCGTCAGATCCAAAAGAGAAAAAAAGCGGAATGTGCAGAAAGCAATTGCTACAACAAACAGAAAGTCAGAAGTATTTATGACTCAAAAGAATTCCCATCTGTACCGTTATCTTCCTGTGAAATCAGCAAAAAGCTACCAAAATATTGCTCACATGAAGTCATGGGCTTACTCATAAATCAAAAGTCTATTATTTTTTACCTTAATATTTGATGTGCTAATTTTTTAAAGAAAAATGCCATTCTATAGACTGAAGGAACAATCAAGCCTTGAGGATAAATATGCAAATGAAGGACTAGATTAATAGTTAGAGCAGCAGGCTATGAACCAGGGAAGCTACAGCTCAAATCCTGCAGATATTCCTTCTGACCTTCAGCAAGTCCCTTCAGCCTCCATCGCCTTAAGAATAAACTAAGATTACAAAAACTCTGGGGGCAGGGAAATACCTGCTATACATGAATGTAAATTGCCTTGAGCTATAGTAATTGAAAGATGTGAGGTAAATCTAAAGTAACTTCCACAAGTAACAAGCATTTTGCTCACTTGAAGGGATAGATTTAACAAATGAAACCCGAAGTTAGGTGTCAGGATGATCTATGCAATGGTGTAGTGAGGGTGAGAGGCGCCTAGGGCGGTGGAGCCCATCCCCTCCCCTCTTCTCTACCCCGCCTCCTCCACACGCTCCTTCCCTGCCCCCTCCTGCTGCGCATGTGCCGCTTCCCTTCCCCCGTACCTCTGTAACGTTCCTGATGCGAGCAGCAACCCCCAAGCTGCTGTCGTGCCAGCTTCACTTCTTCCTCTGATGTCACTTCCTAGATGCGGATCCAGGAAGTGATTTCAGAGGAAGATCCGATGCTGGCACGACAGCAGGTTGGGGATTGCTGCTCACACCAGGAATGTTACAGAAGTATGGGGGGAAAGGAAGCAGCACACATGTGAGGCAGTGGGGGGGGCGAGGAAAGAGTGGGGGCTGGTGAAAAGTATGGGTGCCTGTGTCCTCACTAAGATGGTGCCCAGGGTAGACCACCACCACCCCTTACTACGCCACTAGATCCATACTAAACTAGTATTCTGTAAAGGGTGCTCTGCAAGGAATGTGCTTTAGTGTGCATTTCGGGGCAAATTCTATAAATGGTGTCCCGATTGAAGATGGCGGTAGGCGTCCTACTGCTGTCTAACCAGCCAATCGGGATGCACATTTTAAAAACCACCCCGAAGCAGACTGCCTCATTGTAGGTGTCTAAGCGAACCTATTTATTTGATACCACACGATTCACTCAATCTATACACAATAATATGCTTCCTTCAGCCAATGATCTAGCTCAACCCTTTGACTCAAAAATTAAGAATTTAAGAAATAACATCTGTGAGTTTGAATCCCGCCCTGCTCCTTATGACCCTAGGCAAGTCACTCAATCCCTATTGCCCCAGGTACATTAGATAGAGTGGGAGCCCACCGGGACAGCTAGGGAAAAATGCTTCAGTACCTGAATAATTTGTAATCTGCATATGTAGGATATGTGGAATATAAATTATTATTATTATTTTTTAAACATAACAGAAACTATACACATCAGAATTTGGGTATGGTGTGCAGGACATTAACAAGTATTTGTAGGGAATGGAGCTGTAAAAGCTGGAAGAGTCAAATGTGTCTTCTAAAGAGAGAGATCTTGGCGGTGGAATATACAGGGGCTATCAAAGATATGGTACATAGAAAAACTGTAGGAGAAGATGAATTCCCAACTAATATTATATGATATTGAAAGAGCAGGAAATTCCTATTGTTAAGTGGTGTTTAATAAAATCTCTGATACAGGGGCATCACCAGATTAAATGTATAGAAATGTAGACAAATGATGGCAGAGAAAGACAATATAGCCTATCAAGTCTGCCCATCCATACCATTACCATCCCTTCCTCACTGCTAGAGATTCAATGTACCTGTCCCAAGTTTTATTGAATTCAGTTACAGTGTAGTACAAATGTGATTGTTTTACTAAAAGAGGGGAGGTTGGCGATTCAGTGTTGGAACTGATCTCATTTTTTAATTATATGAAAATACTTACAAAAGTGCAAGTAAGGAGGCTGGAGGAGGTTGTGTCTACGCTGGTACACTTGGATCAAACAGATTTCATTAGAGTGCAAAAATGATAATGTTTGGAGATGATAAACTTCATACAGCGGATTCAGAAAAAGAGAGATTTGGTGATCTGTGTGGCCTTGAATGCCAAAAAGGTCTTTGATAGAACAGAATGGAAAAATGGGATTGGGAGACAATTTTCTTATAAGGGTCCAAGCACTGTATGCACGACCAAGGGCAAGAATTTTAGTAAATAGATGTCACTTTTCAGCAACGGTGCCAGTATAATTATCTAGTTTAATATATAACATCAAAAAGGCTATCCTAATTTAACTGGGTCACTATCTGGGCACTGCCACTGAATATCAGCTATGCTTGAATTTTCACTGCTAATACCTAAATAGAGACTGGTACTTAATACCTGGGTCTCGCCCCAAAGAACAACAGGTTCCGTCTGAACCCAGAGTGAATGTGGAGTCATCTGAGGTACCTAATGGAAAGTTGACTCATAGGAATTTGGATTTACCACCCCCATCCATGATGGTCTCAGCCCCATTGAGGGATGCTCTCTGTACAACAGAGAAGTGTGTGCAGCCTAGATATCAGCATGCATAAAGCATTGTGGAGCAAGCCCTTTGATAGTGGCTGAAGGAGAATTGTTGGATATTTGCCATTCTAGTCCAACTAGGTGTCCTACAGCTGCAAGTTCTTTGGAGCATTTGAAACCTGAGGTTATCACTCTGGAATCTATCTGGTAGTACTTAAGAAAACTAAGTGAGAGAATGACTAGGTTACCATATGGCTCCAGATAAAAGAGGATGGATTGAGACATCTGGGCTTTATTTCCACTGAAAGCAATGGAAGTAAGGAGGACATATGGTAACCCTAAGAATGACTAATGTGGAAGCCTCAGTGAGGAGACTGGAAGATCGAGTGAATGAAACAAAATCACAAACCTAAAAGCAACTCTACCCCCACCCGCAAATGATATCCTCCACTATCTCAAACCCCACGACCAGAAAACCAGAGTAGACATGAGCTGGGACCACTTCGAACCCCAAATTGGCATCAGTTCCTAAACTTATTCAACAAATACAGCAAATCAAACTGCCTACTTGACGAATGTCCCCCTAAAATCATGACAACTGCCCCACCTGAATTCAAAATGGAACTATTCACTTGGTTAACAATGGCCCTTACAAACGGAACACTAAACAAAGACATGGGCCACATATTGATTACACCAATCCCCAAAGACCAGAAAACCTCTACAGCACTAACATCCAACTACAGACCCATAGCAAGCATTCCCCTCTTCACAAAATTACAGGAAGGATTGGTCAACCTCCAACTGGTAAACTACCTAGACAAATTTAACATCCTCAGCAATCATCAATCAGGTTTCAGGAAAGGATATAGCACAGAGACGGTCATAGCCTCCATACTAAACCACCTCTATGATCTCTTCAGCAAAGGCAAAAGCGCACTGATCCTGCAATTAGATCTCAGCAGTGCATTTGACCTGGTAGACCACGAAATCAAACTACTGTGCCTTGATGCAATGGGAATCTTGGGAAAGGTAAAGAAATGGTTCCAAGAATTCCTAACAAACAGATCCTACCAAGTAGCCAGCAACGGAAATCACTCTAACCCATGAAATAACCCGTCAGGGGTACCCCAAGGTTCCCCTCTATTGCCTACTCTAATCAACATGTATATAGCATCCTTAAGTCACCAACTACAAAAATTAAACTTAACACATTACATATACGTAGACGATATATCCATCCTAATCCCCATATATGACATCTCAACTGAAATTATAGACAGCGTTTCACACACAATAAGAGAAATGGAAAAATGGACCAGTGACTACAAACTGAAACTAAACACAGAGAAAACAAAAATCTTCTTGGCAAGCCCCAACGACAAAATAACAAAAACATCATTAAAAATAAACAGCCATGAATATCCTATTTCCAAAACCATAAAAATACTACGTGTCACTCTAGACACGCACTTGACCATGGCCGACCACACAAACTTAATAGTGAAGAAATGCTTCTACACTCTTTGGAAGCTAAGGACTATCTATATAATAAAAGGCTAACTCGCGCATGTGCACTCCTATTTATGTGCTTCCATGATCTGTAGTTCCGTGGCCGCATGAGTGCGCATGCGTGAGTCCCCAGCCTTCTTCCCAGCACCTACCTTGGCCGCAAGCAGCGGCAGCTCATCTCCTGTGGGGACCTCATCTCCTGTGCTGTGTCCGTCCGTGGCCGCGGCTTGAGGCTTATGCGCCAGTTAGGTGAATCGGACGACAGGAGCGGTGCAAGCGGCGGATGGCGGGAGGAGGGCTCATGGTCCTGCCGCCGCTGCCGCTCCTGTTCACAGGGCCTGCACTTCACCGACTCCCCCCTTCCCGCAACAACCACTACTGCTCCTGTTCAAAGCGGCCTGCTGAGGTGCGCAGCTGGCTGTAACGAACCTCGCAGGCCGCTCTCCACATGGTAGCACATTCCCTCTGACGCGATCGCGTCAGAGGGAACATGCTACCGAGTTGGAGAGCGGCCTGCGAGGTTCGTTACAGCTGGCCGCGAACCTCAGCAGGCCGCTTTGAACAGGAGCGGTTGCGGGAAGGGGGGGGAGTTTTAACAGGATTAGAATTTTAACAGGAGGAGTCGCCGAAAAAAACCTTCAGCAGCAGCAGGCCAGCACGCGGGAAGGGGGAGGGGCCGAACGGAGCAGGGCAGCTCACGGTAAGAGAAGGGAATGGGGGGTGGGGGGAAATGCTTCTACTACTCAGCAGGGACCTGGAGGGGAAGGGAAATACCGCTGCTGCTTATGCAAAGGAAAGTGGTGGTGGGGGAGAGAAGGGAATGGGGGGTGGGTGGGGGAAAATGCTGCTACTACTTCTCAGGGATCTGGAGGGGAAGGGAAATATCATAGCTGCTTCTGCAAAAGAAAGTGGGGGGGAGAGAAGGGAATGGGGGGTGGGGGAAAATGCTGCTACTGCTTCAGCAAGGACCTGGAGGGGAAGAGAAATACCGCTGCTGCTTCTGCAAAGGAAAGTGGTGGGGGGGGGAAGAGAAGGGAATGGGGGTGGGTGGGGGGAAATGCTGCTACTACTTCACAGGGATCTGGAGGGGAAGGAAAATATCACTGCTGCTTCTGCAAAGGAAAGTGGGGTGGGGGGGGAGACACAGAAAGAAATACAAACAGACAAAGGAGGCTAGGGAGAGAGACAGACAGAAATAAAGACAGACAGGGGACCAAAGAGAGACAGAAAGAAAGACAGACAGACAAAGGGTACCAGGGAGAGAGAGAGAAAAATTGCAGGAGGGAGAGAGACAAAAAGAAAGGAAGAAAGAGACAGGAGCAGGGAGAGAGACATAAATAAAGAAAGACAGACAGCCATATATTCTAGCACCCGTTAATGTAACGGGCTTAAACACTAGTCAAAAAATATTTTGACACAACATCCTTCAGGTTACTGGTCCAATCACTGATCCTATCCACCCTGGACTACTGCAACATCGTCTATCTGGGTATCCCACAAAAAACAATAAAAAAAACTGATATTAGTACAAAACACTGCAGTTCGCTTAATCTTTGGACTGAGAAAACAAGACCACATTAGCCCATACTACAAAAAGCTGCACTGGCTACCAATGGAAGCGCGAATACAGTTCAAATTTGCATGCATCTGCTTCAAACAAATCTGGGGCCTAGCACCTTCCTACCAGACGGAGACTATGTGGAAAAGGACTCAGAAAAAGCCCAACTGTTAAATGAATACTTCTGCTCTGTCTTCACCCGAGAAGCTCCAGGGCATGGCCCTCAGTTACAGACAAGGGCTGACTCAGTTGACCCATTTAGCGATTTCAAATTTACGCCCAACAGTGTCCACGTTGAGCTGTCCAAGCTCAAGGTTTACAAGGCAATGGGACCGGACAACCTGCACCCCAGAGTACTCAGGGAGTTGAGCGATGTCTTGGCGGAGCCGCTGTCGGCGCTTTTCAACCTCTCTTTTAGTTCAGGTAGCGTCCCGTTGGACTGGAGGAAGGCTAACGTCATTCCACTCCACAAGAAAGGCCCCAAGACAGAAGCGGCAAACTACAGACCAGTGAGTCTCACATCAATAGTGAGCAAACTAATGGAAACGCTTATCAAACACCAATTAGATACGATCCTGAATGAAGAGAACCTACGGGATCCCCGTCAACATGGATTTACTAAGGGGAGATCCTGCCAATCCAACCTGATCAGCTTCTTTAACTGGGTGACGGGGAAGCTAGATGTTGGAGAGTCCCTGGACATCGTATACCTGGACTTTAGCAAAGCATTCGATAGCGTGCCTCATCGCAGGTTACTAAGCAAGATGAGTTCCATAGGATTGGGCGACACATTGACGAAGTGGGTTGGGAACTGGCTTGGAGGTAGGGTTCAAAGGGTAATGGTGAATGGAACCCCCTCTGAAATGACGGAGGTGATCAGTGGAGTACCCCAGGGCTCTGTCTTGGGCCCAATACTATTCAATATCTTTATAAGGGACTTGGCAGAAGGGCTCCGAGGTAAGATAACATTATTTGCCGATGACGCCAAACTAAGCAATGTAGTGGGCAAAAGCACAATAGATAAAAATTCAATGCCCGACAATATGATGCATGATCTACTCTTACTAGAGAGCTGGTCTAAGACATGGCAGCTCAGCTTCAATGCCAAAAAATGCAAAGTTATGCACCTGGGTACCCAAAATCCATGCAGGACTTATACCCTTAATGGCGAAATCCTAACAAGAACAGTTGCAGAACGAGACTTAGGGGTGATCGTCAGTGAGGACATGAAGGCTGC
The DNA here is from genome assembly GCF_902459505.1 of Geotrypetes seraphini. Classification (NCBI taxonomy): domain Eukaryota; kingdom Metazoa; phylum Chordata; class Amphibia; order Gymnophiona; family Dermophiidae; genus Geotrypetes; species Geotrypetes seraphini. The sequence goes on along the minus strand of NC_047088.1, from coordinate 195,091,859 downwards.
CAATCAAGTGGAGCAAGCTTCTTCCAAGGCAAGACAAATCATAGGTTGCATACGCAGGGGTTTCGTCAGCCGTAAGCCCGAAGTCATTATGCCTTTGTATAGATCCATGGTGAGACCGCACCTGGAATACTGCGTGCAATTCTGGAGGCCACATTACCGTAAGGATGTGCTGAGGCTGGAATCGGTCCAGAGAATGGCCACCCGGATGGTCTCGGGACTGAAGGATCTCCCGTACGAGGAACGGTTAGATAAATTACAGCTATATTCGCTCGAGGAGCGCAGGGAGAGGGGAGACATGATCGAGACGTTCAAGTATCTCACGGGCCGCATCGAGGTAGAAGAAGATATCTTCTTTTTCAGGGGTCCCACGGCAACAAGAGGACACCCGTGGAAAATCAGAGGCGGGAAACTGCACGGTGACACCAGGAAATTCTTTTTCACCGAAAGGGTGGTGGATCGCTGGAATGGTCTTCCACTTCAGGTGATTGAGGCCAACAGCGTGCCTGATTTTAAGACCAAATGGGATCGACACGTGGGTTCTATTCGCAAAGTAAAGACAGGGGAGGGTCATTAAGGTGGGCAGACTGGATGGGCCTTGGCCCTTATCTGCCGTCGATTTCTATGTTTCTATGTTTCTATGTTTCTACCTGCAAACACACTTTACTCTACATAACCCCACACGAACTACCAGAAACAAAAACATCTTCGCCTATCCTAAAATTACTGGCTGCAAATACAAATCCTACCTTGACAGAACCTTCATGTTCCAAGCTAACAGACAACAATCCTGGCTGGGAAACTACATAAATAAAACCAAACAGACCTACAACGCATTCCGAAAATCTATCAAAACCGCCCTGTTTGACAAATTCATCACCTAAACAGACCATTCCGTGCTCACTACACTTTTTCCCCCTCAACTCGAAGCAAGCCTCAGGCAATTCCTTCCCCTCTCACTTTCCCTCCCAACCTTCTACCCCTATTCTCCCCTTCTACACTTTCCTACACTACAACCCTTTCTTCTGTAACTTCCCCTCATGCATTTGTAATTCGCTTAATGTCCAGCCTTCTTTTGATGTTGAACCACCTAGAAGTCATCTGACTATGGTGGTATAGAAAAATAAAGTTGTTATTATTATTAATGTTAGAAGGTTTAACGCCTGCCCAGGGAGCACAATTGAAGGAAATTAATTAGAAGGCACGTTTCTTAGTTAGATTTTTTTTTAAAACTGTGTTGGTTAAGGATCTTTCAACACAATAGTATAAGTTGGAGATCATGCAAAATAGATTAAAGGATGATAAACTTGAGAGAACTTAATTTCCCCATTATGTCTATGATGTCACCAAGAAAACTTTTTAAGAAGTTCCTTAAGGAGTCTCTGGGCTTAACAGGTGAAACCATCCTTTCTTTTTGAAGAATTTTATCTTGCTTTTAAAAAGAAAGATCAAGTACAAAGGGAAGGAGGAGAAGGAAATAATGTCAGATCTTTTTAGAGGCTTTAAGAGTATGTGCATTAAAGATCTGATCTCCTGATTTTCTTTGTTTTTGAGTTTGATAAAGACTCCATCCTCTGATTATATTTCTGACATCAACAAGTTAAGCTTAGGGGACAAAGAATATGGATATATCCAGATGTGCCTAAGCAAACACAAGAAAAGACAAGGGCCTTTATTTTGTTGCAACAGGAGGTGAAGTCCCTTGGTAGACAATTCTTCCTGAGATTTCCTGCTAAATTTATGATTAAACTTAGTAGTCAAATGTATGTTTTCTGAGACCCTAAACAACTAAAAACTTTTCTCAATTTAAAAAAAAAGTTATTTTTCTCAACTTCCAAGAGGAAATCCTGTGTGATCCCAGACTGTGATATGTTGCATCTGTCGGTTATAAAGAATTATGGTACCCTACTCTGAGGCGCTTTTTTTCCCCACTAAGGGGTGTGTTTACCCCAAATGATTTTTTTCTTTATCCCTTTTAGTTATATAGGGGTCCTTTTCTAAGGATGCGTTAGTGTTTAGCGTGCCCTAAATCGGCTAGCACACCTTAGTAAAAGAGGGAGTTAGTATATTAATTCCCTTTTTTTTCTGTTGTCCTCCCCTTTCTTACTTGTGGGCTTGGTCTTTGATACTCAATGTGGTTGTGTTTTCTTTTGTTTTTCTTTACCTTCTTTGAAGATTTTGCTTTATTGTAGTACCTTTGATATAACAAAGTGTATTTGTTAAATATATTGAAAATTGAATAAAAAAATAAAGTACAATACCTGGATCTAATTTAGCTAGTGGAGACTAGTGCTGCCCAATTCGCCAATTTTAATTGATTCAATTCGAATGGATTCACTTTTGAAAAAAATTGGGCTAACTAATTCGGTGAGTCCTGACTCCTGACATACCTCAGGTGGCCTCCTAAAATAGCAGCAGAGGTGGTGGTGACCGGCTTGGCAGACGCAGAGTGGTGAACAGGCTTCTTCTGGCCTGGCCTGCTGGGGTCTTCCCTCTGTCATATCACTGATGATGCAACAGAGGGAAGCCCTTATGGGTAGGCTGTGAGAAGCCTGTTCACCATGCTGCATCTGCCAAGCCAGTCAACGCCACCAATGCTGCTACTTTTGGAGGCCCGAAGGGGGAAGGGGAGAAGTTGAGAGGTGCACAGGGGCATAGGAAGGATGGAAAGCTGCTGCATAGGGGATGGGAGGGAGGGATGAAAAGATGAAAAGCTACTGCACAGAGGGATAGGAAGGAGGAAAGCTGCTGCACAGGGGGTAGGAGGCATGGAAAGCTGCTGCACATGGAAAGAGGAAGAATTGGTGGAGATGGGATGCTGTACTTGGGAAGAGGAAGAATTGGTGGAGATGGGATGGAGGAGAGGGAGAGATGCAACAGAGGTAGAAATGGGTGAACACAATTATTTAATTTATTTATTTAAAAATTTATATACCATAAAAATACTATGCGGTTTACAAAATTACATGCATGCATATTAAAAATACTAAAACATGTTTTGACAGAACAAAACAATAAAACATTAACAGTATCATTATTAAAACCTTTTTTCAAATTCATCCAACAAGATAGAAAGACAAAATCCCATAAAAACATTTCATGATGACACATAGGTGATTCTACCACTCGTGAAAGTTAAGCCTAGAATTATCCTTCCAATTGCAGGCGATACGATGGATAGCTAAAGCAATCATAAAATTGAACATTTTTAAATGTAATGTTGGTATTCAGACATCTGGGGAACACAGTATGATGGACTTATAAGACATAGGCTGCTCATTATTATTCATGTGCATTATAGAGAGAATTCTGGACCAAATGCCCAACCAATAGATTTATAGGTTAGGACATGTATAGAGGAGGTGTAAGAGAGTCCCAGGATGCTGATGGCAAGACCAGCAGAGTTCTGAAGTCAAATGTAACACTTTTGTCATTTAAGCAGGGGTCCAATAAGCCTTATGCAAAATAAAATATATAGATTGGCAAATAGATGCTGACATAGTAGGTCTAGCTGAGAGTGCCCAAAAGGATTTCCAATCTATTTCCTTAGGATTTACATTAAGATCCGCTGCCCACATATCATCATAGGAGATTTCCTTTTCTCCATCAATCTTTCTTAAGATTTTATAAAGTTTTGACACCTTTTTATTTCCTGATAATAAGGGACCTATAATCTTAGAGAAATTAGAGAGATCAGAGTCCTTACATAAAGACAATAAACATTTATGTGGTTCTGAAATCCTCTGCCATAAATTGATATCTATACTATGATATTCCAGAGTATGTTCTAGTTCATTCATAAGAATTAATCTCCCATTGGCGGTAAGTTGAGAGAGAGCCCAGATGTTCCTTGATTGGCAAACTTCCTTTATTTCAGACAGAATTTGAATATCAATGATGTTGTTAAACTATAAAGGAACGTCTCCTCTCCAAGAGATCTTCATTAATAGCTCTATAAAATAAAGAAATGTTTATAGCAGAGGATTTAAGCATTCTTAAAGTGGCATTAAATGGATACTTATCCATAAATGGTATCAAATGTATGGGGGTTGGAAATACTAACATTGTTTCAAATATTAGCCTTCTAGGGGCATTCCAATTATCAAATTCCTGAAACCACAATAAATCTCTGGGCCAACCTGGTGCATATGATAAAGGAGGGGAGGAAGGAAGAGACGCTGCATGGAGGGGAATAGAGAGGTTTGATCCAGGGCACAAGGCAGGGAGAGAGAGAGAGAGAGAGAGAGTAGATAGTGGGAAAGAAACAGAAATATTGGATATGGCAGTGGAAGGGAAGGTACAGAGATGGAAGATGGATGGTGTGCAAGGAGAAAGAAGAAAATGTCAAATGGACAGGAGACCCTGGCGAGCGAGTTAACAGAAGACAAACAGAAACCAGAGCCTGGGACCAACATGATTTGAATAATAAAGTGACCAGTCAACATAAGGCAGAAAAATAATTTTATTTTCTATTTTGTGATTATAATATGTCATATTTGAAATGTGTATCCTCCCAGAGCTGGTGTTAGACAGCGAGCATGAGCTAGGACCTAAAAGAGAAAGGAAATGTCTTTTTTTGGGGGGTTTTGTTTACACTACAGCGCCAGCATGGGGCTGGAGAGGACAAAGGAGGGTGGGTGAAGAGGCTACAAAATAAATCCAACAGGACATTTGAAAAAAATGCCCTATTGGGTGGGAAAAGTGAATCGAATCGAACCAAATTGAAAAATCAGTTCAATAAGCCAAATCAAGTCAATTCAAAAACATTTTCCCTGAATCGGGCAGCACTAGTGGAAACCAGCTTTAAAGAAACACTGATAGTGGTTCAATGTATATTTCCCCTTTTACATACTGTATATAACTAGATAGCATGGGATTGGTTCCCATTGGGTGAATTTGGATAGAGAAAGACAGGAGTGAGACCCAAGGAGCTGTGAGATAATATCGATCAAAAAGAGAGATCCCCACCATTCGGGACACACCAAAAGAAGGGACAACCTCTCTTCAATGTACTAGTGCTCTCACAATTGTGCAACCAAATCTCCTTCCAAGGAATGCACTACGCTTGAAAGCAAAATATGTGCTCCTTTCTCTGCTTCATTCTAATTAGGAACAAAAGAGGTAAAGTCATATGCATTCACCAGCTGAGAGTATGACAAAGTCCCGCATGAGAGATTCCTTAAGATAATAAAAGGTCATGGGGTAGGAGGCAATGTCTTATTGTGAGCTGATAACTGGTTAAAAGACAGAAAACATGAGAATAGGACTAAATGGAGCAATATGGAGTGCTCAGAAATGTACTGTATACTGGGACCTGTGCTATTTAACTTATTCAATACTGATCTGGAAAAAGAGGAATAAGTAAGAGAATCAAATTTAGAATTGGCACAAACTTATTTAAAGCTATTAAAACTTCAGAGGAATCTGAGAAAGTACAGGAACATCTTTTGAGACCAAGAGAATGAGCCATCTCTGAGTGTAAATAGTGGCATTCTAAAAATACCATATACACAAGCATGAATCCACATTTTGAAATGATACTATTTACACATTAGATACTATGCAAGGCTTCTAAAATGCCCACCGTTATCTAACAGCTTTTTGGTAGCTCATATGCTAGTTCAATATACCTTGGGCAGGTGTCTGCAATCTGCTTATATATTGAAAGCTTCTATACAACTACTAATATTTGGGGAGTCAACTGAGAGCAGTTTATATGAGCTTCTGTAAAGGTGTTACAATACAGTTAGCATTTTATGAGATGATCAAGGGGATACAGCCCTCGAAAGTTGGCAACAAATGTATTAATGCAATAATAAGGCATCACCTGCAACCAATTTGTCAACTTTTATCTCTACATTCATCCATAGAAGAAGCTTAAAATATATTAGCATGGCAATCTGGCTAAACTATAAAAGATATCTTTTATAGGAGGAGCGGGTAGCGGTGAGAGTTAGCTCTGCCCATCCGCATCACCAGCCGCGACAACAGCAGGATCGGCGCCTGGACTCCCCCTTAAGAGAAGGGAGCCGGGCGCGGAGGAAGCCACAGCAGCCGCGTGGCAGAGGGAGAGGAGAACAGCGAGGGAGCGAGAGGAGAAGAGCGGCGGTGAGGAGCGGGTAGCGGCGAGAGTTAGCTCTGCCCACCCGCGTCACCAGCCGTGACAACAGCAGGATCGGCGCCCGGACTCCCCCTTAAAAGGGGGGGTGCCAACGGCGCGCGGCCGTTCGGCGCGCAGCGAAGGCGAGCGGCAAAGGCGCTCGCCTTAGCGAGATCGCCTTTGCGTAGGAGCCTTGGAAGGAGCCCAGGCAGCCCAGCTGCGAATCCTAAACTTCTAACTAAAAAAAAAAAAAAAAAAAAACACTTTTTTCTTCTGTTGCCATTCTTCTCTTCTCTCTCTATTCTTTCAGCTAGCTGCACGCAGAGCTAACTCACACTCACACTCAGCCAACCCTTTCAGATACCCTCAGCTCCTAACTTCGTATTCTCTCAGACACCCAAATCTTTCATAATCTCGCACTAGCTCTCAGTAGGATTTTTCTAACTCTCTTTTCTTTTTCTAATTACTGACAGGCAGATCTAATTCGCAACTTGGAAATGGCAGGGAGGACTAGAAGCGCCAAGGCTACAATCAAATCCAGCATTCCAGCCACCATGGGGACCCTGGAGGAGATCACGGATGGCGTACGAAGGGAGGAGGACTCAGGACGGTAGACAGAGGTCTCCGTGCAGACCGAATCCACCCCCGGGCACTACACTACAGTCTCCACGCAGACAGAGGAGGCTGCTCAGCTGGATGTAGCCCTCATGCAGGAACTGTGGAGCCTCAGGGAGGAGGTGGTTCGCCTGAGAAGCATCCGAGAGGATGAAGCCTACATCGACGGAGTTGTTCAGGAGTTGTCCCAAATTACAGAGCAAACCCACGACAAGTCCATTCTCGAGACACCCAAATCATCAGCTTTGAAGCCAACATTTGGGATACAGGAAATGGCTGGCGGCAATGACACCTGGCAGTTGGTGACCTCTTCCATAGGTAAACATAGAAGATCCCCCCCCCCCTTTTTTCAATCTCTTCATCCTCTTCTTTTTCTTCCCAACAGGCCAACCCTACATCAACCCCTCAACTCGTCCTGAAAAATAGATTCCAGATTCTTCAGGAAGAAGCCGCCGACAAGGTACAGGAGCAGGCCCAGCACGAAGAACTCGAAGAAAAGGTACAGGTAATCGAGGCCAGCAGCGTGCCAGATTTTAAGAATAAATGGGACGCCCATGTGGGATCACTACGTGGGTCAGGGCAAAACATTGGCTAATCTTAAGGGGAGGGTCTATAGAGTGGGCAGACTTGATGGGCCTTGGCCCTTTTCTGCCGTCATCTTTCTATGTTTCTATGAACAGGAGCAGGCCCAACACGCAACCCCATCTGCTGACCGACTTCCCCCTCCACAACGGAAGAAGCGCAGAGTTATAGTCATTGGGGATTTCATGCTGAGGGGCACCGAGGGACCAATCTGCAGACCGGATGCTCACTCAAGAGAGGTTTGCTGTCTGCCTGGAGCCAAAATACGGGACGTCACCACCAGCCTGGGTAAACTACTTACACCTCATGACCATTTTCCTATGCTTCTTATCCATATAGGTACGAATGACACTGCCAGGAACACACCAGAGACCATCACCAGAGACTTCGGAGCCTTGGGTGAGAGGCTGAAGCAGACAAGTGCGCAGGTAGTCTTCTCATCAATCCTCCCAGTTAGAGGCAAGGGAAGAGCCAGAGATGAATGCATCCTGAGAACGAACGAATGGCTACAAGGATGGTGTCGAGATATGAACTTCGGATTCCTGGATCATAGAGAGGCGCTGCAGGGACTACAGGGACCAGACAGACTCCATTTGACCAGCAGAGATAAGAACGTCTTCGGACACCGACTAGCACGCCTGCTTCGCAGGGCTTTAAACTAGGTAAGTTGGGGGAGGGGACCTACTCATATACTGGTGTGGAAAGGAACTATCCTGATGGGACGAGTCGACACTCTGTTTCCGAGGTAAGGACCCAATATGCAAACAGTTCTCTAGGAGCCACACAGACTCAGTCAGGAATAGCCTTACAGGGACTCAGCAAACACAAAGTGTGGAGGGCCATGTATGTTAATGCACACAGTTTAGGCAATAAAATTCTAGAACTGGAAACTGAAATAAGGGATGCCAACCTGGACGTGGTGGCAATATCCGAGACTTGGTTCACGGACGCACATGGGTGGGATATGGCTATACCGGGGTACAATTTACTTCGTCAGGACAGAGAGGGCAGGTTAGGTGGAGGGGTAGCACTATACATTAAAGAGGACATCAAAACCACCAGGATCACTGATGTCAAGTATACCGGGGAATCCCTCTGGGTAAACCTGGCAAGAGGTGGCAAAAAATGCCTGTATCTTGGTGTGGTATACAGACCTCCAAGACAACCGGAAGACATGGACGCAGAATTAATTGAAGACATAGAGAATATAACTCTACGGGGCGACACTGTACTGCTAGGGGACTTCAACATACCTGATACAGACTGGAACACATTTTCAGCAACAACCAGCAGCACCAGGAGGCTTTTGACCTCCATAAAAGGAGTACATCTCAGACAGATGGTAACGGAGCCCACTAGAGCCCAGGCGATCCTAGACCTGGTACTCACCAACGGGGAAAGCATCTCAGAGGTCTCGGTAGGAGATACGCTAGCCTCCAGCGACCATAACATGGTATGGTTCAACCTTGGGAAAGGATCCCCTAAATCAATTACAAAAACAAAGGTGCTCCAATTCCGGGGCACCGACTTCGCACGCATGGGAGATTTCGTTCATCAGACGCTGCAGGACCAAGCAGAGACCGGCAATGTGGAAACTATGTGGTCGTACCTGAAATCATCCATACACGAAGCAACTAATCGCTACATAAAATCAGTAGATAAACGACAAAGAAACAACAAACCCCAATGGTTCACTGAAGAGATCTCGCACCTCATTAAGGAGAAGAAAAAAGCATTTCTTTCCTACAAACGTACGCAGAGAAGAGAAACTAAAGTAGAATATAAGACCAGATCTGCAGCGGTCAAAACAGCAGTTAGGGAGGCCAAACTTCGAGTGGAAGAAACTCTGGCAAAAAACATTAAAAAAGGGGACAAATCCTTCTTTAGGTATATCAGTGATAGGAAAAGGAACACAGACGGTATAGTACGCCTTAGACAACCGGACGGAAACTACACGGTGGCGGATTCAGAAAAAGCAGAACTACTAAATGAATATTTCTGCTCAGTCTTCACCTGCAAAGCACCGGGACATGGACCACAGTTGATGATAAAACAAGACGTGGATGACCCGTTTCAGAATTTTGAGTTCACACCTGGGGACGTTTACAATGAACTGGCAAGGCTAAAGGTAAACAAGGCCATGGGACCGGACAATTTACACCCAAGAGTGCTCAGAGAATTGAGAGACGTTCTGGCAGAACCGTTGGCAGTGCTCTTCAATCTCTCACTAAGTACGGGGAAAGTTCCGTTAGACTGGAAAACAGCCAACGTCGTTCCTCTACATAAAAAGGGTTGCAAGGCTGAGGCTGCAAACTATAGACCGGTAAGCCTCACCTCAATAGTGTGTAAACTCATGGAAACACTAATTAAGTATAAATTAGATACGATCCTGAACGAGGGAAATCTCCGGGATCTCAGACAACATGGATTCACCAAGGGTAGGTCATGCCAGTCAAATCTAATCAGCTTCTTTGACTGGGTAACAAGAAGACTGGACTCAGGAGAGTCCTTGGACGTCGTGTACCTGGACTTCAGCAAAGCATTCGACAGCGTCCCACACCGCAGGCTGCTGAACAAGATGAAATCGATGGGATTAGGAGAGACTCTAACTGCATGGGTTAAAGATTGGCTTAATGGCAGACTTCAGAGGGTGGTAGTTAACGGTACCCTCTCTAAAATGTCGGAGGTGACTAGCGGAGTGCCACAGGGTTCAGTCCTGGGCCCACTCCTCTTCAACATATTCATTGGTGATCTGACTCAAGGGCTTCAAGGCAAGGTAACCTTATTCGCTGATGACGCCAAACTATGCAATATAGTAAAGGGCTATAATCTACAGGATGCTATGGAGCAAGACCTGCGTACTTTAGAAAGTTGGTCCTTGATATGGCAGCTGGGCTTCAACGCCAAGAAATGTAAGGTCATGCATCTCGGTAACGGAAATCCTTGCAGAACTTACACCCTGAATGGAGAAACTTTAACCAGGACTACGGCAGAACGAGACTTAGGAGTAATCATCAGTGCTGACATGAAAGCAGCCACTCAAGTGGAGAAGGCTTCATCTAAAGCACGGCAGATGATAGGTTGTATCAAAAGAAGCTTCGTCAACAGGAAACCTGAAGTCATGATGCCATTGTACAGAGCCATGGTGAGACCTCATCTGGAGTACTGTGTGCAATTCTGGAGGCCACATTACCGTAAGGATGTGCTCAAAATTGAGTCGGTTCAGCGGATGGCCACCAGGATGGTCTCGGGGCTAAAGGGTCTCCCGTACGAGGAAAGACTGAGCAAATTGCAGCTCTACACTCTTGAAGAGCGTAGGGAGAGGGGAGACATGATTGAGACATTTAAGTACATCACGGGACGGGTCGAGGTGGAAGATGATATCTTTCTTCTCAGGGGAACCTCGACCACAAGAGGACATCCGCTCAAACTCAGGGGAGGGAAGTTTCGTGGAGAAAGAGCATTTCTCTCATACAAACGCACCGGGGAAAAGGAAGCAAACATTGAATACAGGACAAAGTCTACAGCGGTCAAAACAGCAGTCAGGGAGGCCAAGCTTCAAATGGAAGAATCTCTAGTGAAGAACATTAAGAAAGGGGACAAATCCTTCTTCAGGTACATTAGCGACAGGAAAAAGAACACAAACGGGATAACACGCCTTAGAACGCCAGACGGGGATTATGTGGAAACAGATTCCGATAAAGCCAAACTACTGAATGATTACTTCTGTTCAGTCTTTACCTGTGAGGCACCAGGGCACGGGCCACGGCTGGAAACAAAGCAAAGCATGGAAGACCCATTTCAGAATTTTGAGTTCACAACTGCTGATGTTTACAGAGAACTGTCAAGACTCAAGGTGAACAAAGCCATGGGACCGGACAATTTGCACCCAAGAGTGCTCAGAGAGCTATGCGATGTTCTGGCAAAACCGTTTGCCATGCTCTTCAATCTCTCCCTAAGTACGGGGAGAGTCCCCCTGGACTGGAAAACAGCTAACGTCGTTCCTCTGCACAAAAAGGGTTGCAGAGCAGAGCCTGCGAATTACAGACCGGTGAGTCTCACATCAATAGTGTGTAAACTCATGGAAACTCTACTTAAAGGTAAATTAGACACGGTATTGGATGAGGGGAATCTAAGGGATCCCTACCAACATGGATTCACTAGGGGCAGGTCATGCCAATCCAATCTTATCAGCTTCTTTGATTGGGTGACAGGAAAGCTAGACTCGGGAGAGTCTCTGGACATAGTGTACTTGGATTTCAGTAAAGCTTTTGACAGTGTCCCACACCGTAGACTATTAAACAAGATGAAATCGATGGGGTTAGGTGAGAAACTAACTGCATGGGTCAATGATTGGCTGAGTGGAAGACTTCAGAGGGTGATGGTCAACGGCACCCTCTCTGAGACTTCGGAGGTGACCAGCGAAGTGCCGCAGGGCTCAGTCCTGGGACCATCCCTTTTCAACATATTCATAAGGGACTTGACCCGAGGGCTTCAGGGTAAAGTAGCACTGTTTGCCGACGATGCCAAACTGTGTAATACAGTAAGCGAAAGCAATCTCAAGGATAGCATGACGCATGATCTGATCACGTTGGAAAACTGGTCCTCGATATGGCAGCTGGGCTTCAATGCTAAGAAGTGTAAGGTCATGCATCTCGGCAGCAGAAATCCATGCAGAACATACACCTTGAATGGAGAAACACTAGCTAGGACTTCAGAAGAACGGGACTTGGGAGTAATCATCAGTGCAGACATGAAGGCTGCCAAACAGGTAGAGAAGGCCTCATCCAAGGCAAGGCAAATGATGGGATGTATCAATAGAAGCTTCGTTAGCCGCAAACCTGAAGTCATAATGCCACTTTACAGAACCATGGTGAGACCTCATCTGGAATACTGTGTGCAATTCTGGAGGCCACATTACCGTAAAGATGTGCTTCGAGCTGAGTCAGTCCAGCGGATGGCCACTAGGATGGTCTCCGGACTCAAGGGTCTCTCATACGAAGAAAGACTGGGCAAACTGCAGCTCTATACTCTCGAAGAGCGCAGGGAAAGGGGTGACATGATAGAGACATTTAAGTACGTCACAGGTCGTGTCGAGGTGGAAAATGACATATTCTTTCCCAAGGGACCCTCGGTCACAAGGGGGCACCCGCTCAAACTCAGAGGAGGGAAATTTAGTGGTGACACCAGGAAGTATTTCTTCACAGAAAGGGTGGTGGATCAGTGGAACAAACTTCCGGAGCAGGTGATCAGAGCCACCAGCGTGCTCGACTTTAAGAATAAATGGGACATCCAGTGGGATCCCTGCGAGGGTCGAGTTAAGGAGCTGGGTCATTAGCACTCAGACTTAATGGGGTGGGTCAGTAGAGTGGGCAGACTTGGTGGGCTGTAGCCCTTTTCTGCCGTCATCTTTCTATGTTTCTATGTTTCTATGTTTCTATGAGAAGCCAGGAAGTACTTCTTCACGGAGAGAGTGATCGAGCATTGGAACAAGCTTCCAGTGCAGGTGGTCGAGGCACGCAGCATCCCAGACTTCAAGAACAAATGGGATACCCATGTGGGATCCCTACGAGGTCATGCCAAGGGATAGGGTCACTAGGACTTGAATGAGCGGGTCAGTAGAGTGACAGTATAATTACAATTATACTTAAGGGGTCAGAAGACTTAAGAGGGTGGGTAAATAGTGTGGGCAGACTTGATGGGCTATATAGCCCTTATCTGCCGTCATCTTTCTATGTTTCTATGTTTCTAAATTTTATTGAACTCCTGGTGTGGCACCATTCACTCAGTCATCTTCCTTTTCACTATTTTACTTGGCACCTTTTCTTTTTTGCATTAGCGACCTTTTATTTATTTATTTAAAACTTTTCTATACCATTTAAAGAAAAGACTAAATGGTTTACATCAATAAAAACATACATATTAAAATCTTAAAATTTCCATAATTAAACAGTTTCTTCTGTTCAAGTGGCAGCAAATAAATCATAAAAATGCAGTAACAAACAACTGAGTTTTTAACTATTTCTTAAATTGGAGCCAATTTACACATAGTCGTAATTGGCCCACCAAAGCGTTCCACATGTTTAACATATCTTTTATGTTTAATATATTTTGGGTCTTATATCCTGAGCATTTCTTCCAGGGAACACACGTTAATACATCAGACCCTTAGGCCCTGATTCTGTAAACTGCGCCTAGTTTTAGGCATGGTTTAGACGTCCGCGCGAGGCAAGTTGCAATGAGCATTACATAGGTGTCGGGTAGGCGTCCGATGCCCATTCCCAAAAATCACACTTTTTCTGATGTAGACGTCAGATAGACATCCCTACGATGTTAGTTATATATAAAAATGTGGGGGTTTTTACTGATTTGTTATCATTATTTCAGGATTGTAAGCTTTAACATAATAAATCCAAAGTATACCACCATTAAAAGGATAATAAAAACACAGTATACCATATTTAAAAGGATAGTTATAATATATTAGTTTCAGTGGGAGTTGAACTGGGAACATCAGTGTGAATTTTGAAAAAAAATGTGCCATGCTTACATGCTAACCTTCATTCTAATCCGCTGTGCTAGACAATGAGCCATACAATAATAGCAATTCTGATTTAATTATACTGTTCCTTATAGTTAGTGAATGACAGTTAATTCTGCTAGGAGACAGAACAAGCTAGACCTTTTTCTTCATTATTTCAGAATTGTACACTTCAACAGTATAAAAACAAAAAAAGTAACAAAGTATGCATGTTTAAAAGGATAAGTATAATATTACTTTTTGACTGAGAGGTACTGATTGGGAGTTGAACTGGAAACAGCATAGAAGAGTGTAAGCTTCACTCCTGTGCTACACAGAAACTTGTATAGTAATGGTAAGATTAGCTGCTTTAAGAAGTGTAAAGCATAGGAGTTTGAGCATCGTATAGGCTTTAGATAGATGTGGTTTAAACTTCAGAAAGGCTTTAGCAGGATACATGCTATTTAGGCAGAGTAGATCATCCAATGAGCTTTTCCTGGACATCCCATAGATCTTATTTGAGAGATATTTTTAGACATTTCCAAAGTGATCTTTTAAATACAGTTCAGGGATTTTTGTTTTGTTATTCATAAACAGGACACATCCTTACAAGCATATTGAATTTAAAATTGCCTAAAGAAACAATGTTATTCATGCAGCACATGAAAATCACAGCTTTAGGTTCCTTGCTCTAAATAACACTCTCTTTCTCATTAAACATTGCTACAATCAGCTCATTCTTCAAAGCAAAGAGAAAGCCCATAACTTCATTTGGCCAAGCTTAAAAACAGAATAAAACACAGAATAGACCTGAATGTGGCTTTTAGTTCATTGCAAAGGGAGGTGTGCAGCTGTGCAATGCTGATCTCATTGTGAGATCATCAAGGTGCACCTGCAAGGTATAATGCCACAAGTAAAAGACAGACCAGGAGTTGAACTCAAATCTCTGCAAGATCAGAACAGAACTTTTACTCATTGAGCTACACCACCTTCCACTCCAGTTTCTCTGATTCCCCAGTCATATCATAGCTTACTGACCTGCCTATGTATCATCTGCTTAGCTATCATATCACAGTTAGCTGAGACAAAAGACTGGTAGCTCAATGGCTTAAAGCACTGCTTTCCTTGTCCCAAAAGCCAGAAATTCAAGTATGGTTCAATAAATGTGACTTGGAGTCAAATACTGCTGTTTTTATCAAATGCAAACTCCATTTTTGGAATAGATTGCTTCTAGTATTGCTAATGTTGTGTTGTTTGAGATGAAAAATAGATTTGATTGGTCTGTAGCTTGTAATTTTTATTAAAATGAGTAGTGTGTCAGCTGAACTACATGAGGGAGTTGAACCCAGACCAGGCTTATACCCCAACCTTCATTCTAATCACTGTGCTACACAATAAGCCATAAAATCATAGCAATTCTGGTTTGATTATACTGTTCTGTTTAGGCATCGTTATGGCAGTAGCTACGGTGTGCTTGCAGCTCCGTAGCAGAGCGCCCAAAGTGCGCTGTAATGGCTGCAGTTAAGCATATCTCAAGTTGTCAGGGTAGGAAACCTCTCCCCTGAATGAAAGACGCCATTTCTGGCTCACCAAGTTAAGGCACCTCATTGCACCTTTTCATCCTCTCCAGCTCTAATATAATCTCATTCTCTCAAATATTATGCTGGTTGCAGGCTGTGAGGCAGGAGATATGCCACCTACTGTGTTTGCCACCCCCTAAGGGCCTCCCCACTTCTCTCCTTTGCAGCTTGGGCCTCATGGAACACTAGACAAGACAAAGGTCAATGTGACGAAGTAGCTGAAGTGGTGCTTATTAAGGAAACACTAATGCCCAGCTGCTACTCAATGTAAATAAGCACAAGGTGAAAAATGGTTTAAGATTTTTATTGTGGAAAATCTAGAATCATTGCACAGTCCAAGAAAGCAGCATGCAAGTGTAATATCAGCCAACTGCAGTTCGATGAGATGGATGACAGGTATGCAGAGTAAGGCACTCCTAGGTCCAAGTTGTTACTGTGGTGGAATAGTTAAGGTCCCATAATCTTCTCCTAGTACGAGAAGGCAGGCTGTAGAAAAAGGAAGATGGATTGAGACAAAGTAAGAGTTTATTGGTGAGTTTTAGGCTCTCTTTTACAAAGGTGCACTAAATCAACGCATACAAACATAGAAACATAGAAGATGATGGCAGAAAAGGTCCAAGGCCCAACAAATCTGCCCACTCTAATGACCCACCCCCTAATTTCTTCCTTGAAGTGATCCCACATGTTTATCCCATTTTCTCTTAAAATCCAGCACGCTGCTGGCCTCAATTACCTGCAGTGGAAGACTATTCCAATGATCAACCACCCTTTCGGTGAAGAAATACTTCCTGGTGTCACCATGAAATCTCCCACCTCTGAGTTTCAACGGATGTCCTCTTGTCGCCGTAGGTCCTTTAAGAAAGAAGATATCCTGTTAACACGTCCATAGGATAACATGTAAGCATTAACATTTAGCATGCACTAACGGCATCCTAAATGGCACCATTTTAAGCGTGTGGTAAATGTTAACGCACGCATGTTAACCTATGCACGCATTAATAGTTAGTGCATGCGTTGATTTAGCGCACCTTTATAAAAGAGAGCCTAAAACTCACCAATTTACTGTTCTCTCGGAAAATCATCAATAACTACATCCATCTGAAGGAAAAAAGTGTGAAACATGTTAGTATTTGAAAATGTATCTAATTCATCACAAGGGCAAACAAAGGTTGCAGTACATCATTCTCACCTATTCTTTCTGTTTTGGTATTTGAGCTTTGGCCAGGTGCAAGCTGGTGTGATGAACCCGGTTTGAACAGACCTGCTCTGGCCTCTGGGAAACACAAAGGGAGTCATTAGCCACTCTGGGAACCTGAAATCACACACTCCTCAGACATGAAACCACAACCAGCCAAGCTGAATTTACCAACAGGAATGTCTCTAGGATACTTCTAAAAAACATGCACCTTCCTTCAATACCTGTCTAAGCCCTCTGAAGTTTTAGTAAACTCTTATACCTGTTGCTCTGTGCAGATATTGCATATAAAGAAATACATTCCTACCACAATGGCTTGTAGCTGAGAGCAGATGAATATATCTGATGCACCTGTGCCTGCAAACTGCTGATGAAAAACAGCAAAGTCCATCACTTATGAGAACTGTTAGAATGAGTGAAGGTGAGGGTAGATTTGAACCAGTGAGCTTGAGAAGATGGACAAGGTGCAACAAGGTGCATTAACTTGCTGAGCCACAAATGGCTTTGCTCTGTCAAAGGAGAAGTTTCCTCCCATGACAGCTTAGGATGTCCTAGCCATGGGAAGGTGAAAATAAGTTTGCCTAGAAAGTGAAATGTGCTGATAAAAACGGAAAAGTCCACCATAATAATAATGGTTTATATACCGCAGGACCGTGAAGTTCTATGCGGTTTACAATGATTATAAAAAATGTTACAAATTGAGTAGAATTGACATAGTTAATATCTATTGTTTAGCAGTTCTAGAGATCTGGTATTGAGAGAGAGATTGTGCGAATCAGTTTCCTATGTACTTTAGGAACAGATATGTTTTCAGTTGTCTCCTAAATTCCCTATATGTATTGGCAAGCGTAAGTAGTTGTTTCAGATTGTTGCCCCATAATGCTGCTTGACAAGAGAGAAGATGTTGGTGATGAATTTTGAATTTACATCCTCTAACCGGGGGGGAAACAAAATTCAAGTTTGAGCTTTTTTTATGTCTATTGGTTGAAAAGAAGAATAGGTCAGTTATGTATTTGGGGGCTAGACCAAATAGAACCTTGAAGCAAAAGAAGCCGAATTTAAACCACACACGCGCCTCCATTGGCAACCAATGCAGGAGTCGGTAGGAGGGAGTTATGTGATCCAACTTCTTCAACCCGAAGATCAGTCTGACTGCTGCATTCTGCATCAGTTGCAATCGCTGCATATTTTTCTGGAAAATTGCCAGATAGGCGATGTTGCAGTAATCCAGTTTGCTCAGTATGAGGGATTGTACCAGGATTGTAAATGATGGTGCGTCAAAATATGCTCTAATGGACCGAAGCTTCCATAGAGTAAAAAAAAACTTTTTTGACCAAAGAGTCTACCTGGTCTTTTATGGTTAGGCCCTGGTCCAACGTTACGCCCAGTACCTTCAGAGTGGGTTGAATGGGGTAACTAAGATTGTTGATGCGTAGTGGAGTTGTAGTATCTAGTGGGTGTGGCGAAGCTATGAAAAATTTTGTTTTTTCTGAATTGAGCTTCAGTCTAAATTCAGTCATCCATTGTTCCATCGAGTTTAGTGCTTCTGTTGCTATGGGAGTAACTTCTGAGAGAGAGGTGGCGAATGGGATGATGATCGTAAAGTCGTCTGCATAACTGAATAATTTTATTCCTAGTTGGGACAGTTGTGCACCTAATGTTGACAAGTAAACATTGAAAAGTAATGGGGATAGTGATGACCCCAGTGGGACGCCAGATGGGTTACTCCAGGTGTCCGAGAGATTGCAATCAAAACGAACTTGATTGGTGCGGGATATAAGGAAGCCTCGGAACCAGTCTAATACCTCTCCTCTGATACCAATTGCATCTAAGCATTGTAGCAATTTCCCATGGTCTACTAAGTCAAAGGCGGAACTCATGTCAAATTGCATAATCAGGGCATTGAGGCCTCTACTAAACAAGGAGTGTAAGTTATCTAATATGGCTGCAATTACTGTCTCAGTGCTAAATAAAGGTATGAAACCTGATTGGGTTTCATGTAGGAGAGAAAACTGGTCAAGATATTCCATCAATTGGGTGTGCACTAATCCTTCCATGATTTTTACAATGGAATGGAAGCTACTGGTCTGTAGTTGGTTACTAATGCTAGTGATTCTTTACGATTTTTTGGAATTGGAGGTATTATAATGTGACCATTATTCATAGGGAATTTTCCATTTTTTAAATTTTCAGACAAATAATTCAACAATGTTAGTTTAAAGTCTAATGGGGCTCTTTTCATAATTTCTGGGGAACAGGAGTGCAAAACGCAATACAATTTTGTATACTTGGATGTAATTATTCCATTCTAAATTTTGAAAGGAGCTCCAGATCATATCCATTGGTATTTCATTTCCTTGTCTGTTAACTAGACCAGGGGTCTCAAAGTCCCTTCTTGAGGGCCGCAATCCAGTTGGGTTTTCAGGATTTCCCCAATGAATATGCATGAGATCTATGTGCATACACTGCTTTCAATGCATATTCATTGGGGAAATCCTGAAAACCTGACTGGATTGCGGCCTTCAAGGAGGGACTTTGAGATCCCTGATCTAGACCCTCTTATGACAGCTAATAGGAAGCTGTTAAAATTATTGAAGGTGGGATTTGAACCAGTGAGCTTCAGAAGATGGACAAGGTACAACAAGGCACATTAACTTGGTGAGTCACAAATGCCTTCTTTGTGGTGACTCTGATATTCCTAAGCATATGATACATAGACAGGTCATTCAACTATGATATGACAGGGCAGTGAGATCAACCTGATTAGAAGCTGATGTAGCTCAATGTGTTAAAATCCTGTGTTGATCATACTGAAGTTGTGAGTTCAACAGCCAGCACATATTTTAATTATGGCATTCTACCTTGCAGGTGCACCTTGATGATCTCACAACGAGGTCAGCTTTGTGCAGCTGAAAAGCTCCATTTTGCAATGAGGGAAATGCATGTTAAGGTCTGTATCTGGGTTTTCTATTTTTAAGCTCTGAGAAATGAAATAATGTGTGCAATATTGATATCTTTTTCATGTTCTTTCTTTGCTCTCAAGAAAGAGCTGATTGCAGCACTGTTTGGTGAGAAAAAAGGGGGTTCTTTTTAAGTAGGAAAGCCAAAGGTGGTGTAATGAGTAAATCATATTACTGTTTGGGCAAAAAAGTACTATGTTTTCTATGCAATATGTTTTTATTGATGTGCCCTATTGATATGGTGGCTTATTAAATCAATTAGGAGGGGAAAAAGAGGAAAAAAATGATTCCTGAAGTCTATGTAGAAAATATCATTTTGGAAGCCCAAAGCACATCTATGTTCCGCCCATAGAAACCCAAGTTCAGCCCAAGCAGAAACCACACTTAGACCAGCTTTTCATTCACCTACCATTTCCACAATGATTAGACGTGGTCTGCCACCCAACTAGTGTCTATGTGGTGCCTATCCTTAACCACGCCCATGTTACACCCTCATTACGCCCACGTCTACATACTTGGATGCAACTTTTCAAAAAACTCGCGTCTACCTAGCGTCTATCTCCTGACAACACCTACCTGACACCTAACTCCATCTAAGTCCCAATTAATGCTTGTTAAAACCTTAAATCGCTTGTTAACCACTTAAATCAGATGCCTAAACTACACCTAACATTAGGCGCAGTTTACAGAATCGGGGCCTTATGGCCTCTTCTATCAAACTTCTCTAGCAGTTTTTAGCACAGGGAGCCGCGCTGAATGGCCCGCCCTGCTCCTGACACTCATAGCGCAGGCCATTCAGCACGACTCACCGCGCTAAAAACTGCTAGCGCAGTTTGATTTAAGAGGCCCTAAATCTAAAAGATATGACAAACATACTCTACCAGCAGTGGATGTTTTAAATAACAAAGAGAATGTTTTAGGATTATGGTCTGATATAGTCTTCACAGTAATATATGACATTAAAATATTTAGGAGGATGCTTACTAAACTGCAGTAATTTTTTGCACTTGCCATGCATTAGGTGCACAAATTAACTTGTGTGAAGTGGCAGACAAGTGGTGCAATTAAACTAAACTAAACTAAACCTTAGGTTTGTATACCGCGCCCATCTCCACAAGCGTAGAGCTCGGCACGGTTTACAGGATTAGGTTGAAAAGGAGCTACAATGAAGGGTTATAGGAAAGGAGCTAGGAAGATAAAGAGGGACAGGACTGAATTCTAAATATTGCACCTAAAAAATCGGTGCCCAAAAAATGCCTAAATGCTATAGAATAGCACTTGTGCTCAGGATGACCCAAACTACAAACTTTGAACTTAGATAGATATAAAACACAGAAATATAGAAGCATGATGGCAGATAAAGGCCAAATGGCCCATCTAGTCTGCCCATCTGCAGTAACCATTATCTCTTTCTCTCTCCGAGAGATCCCACGTGCCTATCCAAGGCCCTTTTGAATTCAGTCACCACCTCTTCTGGGACACACTGTTCCATGCATCTACCACACTTTCTGTAAAAAGGTATTTTCTTAGATTACTTCAGAGCCTATCACCTCTTAACTTCATCCTATGCCCTCTCATTGCAGAGTTTCCTTTCAAATGAAAGAGACTTGACTCTATTGTAGACTACAGCCCCCTGAATTGCTTCACTCCGTTCTAGTCAACTTTTGCCCCGTATGTCTGTATATACCATGGTTGTAACCCCTACTTGCAATCCAATTGAAGATATCAAGAATATCCATGAAATACAAGAAATCAGTCAGAAACGTGATATAATTTCATCTTGATTATATACTAATCATTTATCTTTGAACACTCAAAAATCTAAAGCTTTACTCTTTACTACTACAATCAGTTAATTGGTTCTCCTTTGGTACTTTCTAATACTCCAATTCAATCTTGGGAGTAATTTTCGATTCAAAACTGTCATTTCAATCACAAATCTCAAGTGTAATAAAAATAAGTTATTACAAACTGTGCCTAATTTGCTTCCATCAGCTATTAATATTCTTATTGATTCACTGGATGTTAGTACACTTGATTACTGTAATTCTCTATACTACATTATCAGACAAAAGGACTTAAATCATCTCCAATCGGTACAAAATGCTGCAATAAAAATGATTAAAGGGAAAAAGAAATTTGATCATGTAACCCCATTGTTAAAATCTGTGCACTGGTTACCTAGTAAACACCGTTTAACTTATAAGATCTTACTCTTAGTTTTTAAAACTTGAATTAACAGATCACCTTCCTTCTTAGAAAATTACTTAATTCCATACACACAACCCCTTACTATTCATTCTCTTCAACAGAAACTAAACCATCACAGATCGTATATTTTTGTTTGTTGCTCCTCAATTGTGGAATGTGCTTCCAAATTATGGAATGTACTTCCAAATTGTGGAATATGCTTCCAAAGTTTTTAAATCTTTCAAGACTTAAAAATTACTTTAAAACATTTCTTTTCACGGATGCTTTCAGTTCATCCGCTATAATAAAACCCTTAGCGCACATGCGCAGTTGAAACTTCATGCAGCTGTGATCCCTGATCCATGGCTCCATGTTGCCGCATGTACAGTAGGAGCCTTTGGCAGTTTGCGACGCGTGCGGTGGTTTCCACAGCAACGTAGGAGAAGCCTGTGATGGTTTACGAGTCCGACGCGTGCAGCGGTTTCCTCCAGCTGAGCCTGTTGCGGTGTGCAACGCTTCCCCTATCACTAGGCTGTGGCGATTTGCATGTCCGACAAGTGCGGTGGTTTCCTCCAGGTGAGCCTGTGGCAGTTTTTGACGATTTCCCTATCGCTACAAGGCCCTGCCAGAGCTGCTTCATAAAACATACCAAGCTGGGAAACAGCACCACTTCAGCTACCATGCATGTGTACACTGCAGGCCAGTGAGCAGGGAAGGGATACTGCTGGACAGGGGGAGGTAAAAGGAAAGTAGAAGGGGTGCTGCTGAACAGGGGGGAGCAGGGAAGGGGTGCTGCTGGACAGGAGGGAGGAAAAAGGAAGGGAAAAGGCTACTGCTGGACAGGAGGAGCAGGGAAGGGGTGCTTCTGGCAGGGGGAGGTAAAAGGAAGGGAGAAGGGCTACTGCTGGACAGGGGGAGCAGGGAAAGGGTGCTGCTGGATAGGGGGAGGTAAAAGGAAAGGAGATGGGCTACTGCTGGACAGGGGGAGCAAGGAAGGGGTGCTGCTAGATAGGGGGATATAAAAGGAAGGGAGAAGGGCTACTGCTGGACAGGGGGAACAGGGAAAGGGTGCTGCTAGACAGGAGGGAGGTAAAAGGAAGGGAGAAGGGAAGACAGAAAGGGGGAGAGAGACAGAAAGAAAAAAAAAGACAGACAGGCAGGGGGCAGGGAGAGAGACAGAAAGAAAGAAAGACAGTCAGACAGACAGAAAGAAATGCCTAAGTCTACACATCTATTCTAGCTCCCATTAATGTAACTTTTATCATAACAGAGCTTGTAGGGATCAGTCTAAGATTAAGCACAAACAACAAATTTTAAATTCTTTCTCTATCCTATGACAGATTGTATTTCTATATTTTTTTATAAATTATATTTTTTAAAATTATTTTTAATATGTAAACTGCATAGGTGTTATTACCAATGTGTATATCAAATATAAATAAACTTGGAAACTTGGCAATCTATGTATGTTAACTTGTAACCCCTTTTGATCTTTCTGGGAGGATAGGATAAAGAAATAAATATTATTTCAAGTGTAATTTTGAGGAACCCCCCCCTTGATCCACCCATGACCCTCCCATTTCCATGGCCCAAATTAATGCTAATAATTGCTTGTTAAGAAGCTAATCAGTGTTATTTGTATCTTTATTCAATTTGTGTGCCCAAATTTGTGCATACAACTCAAAGCACCATTTAAAGAATTTGGGGATTAATGCACAGGTGAAGACAGCTGTGCCATCTTTTCTCTCATCCAGTTAACACAATAAAGTAATAAAAGGAAATGCCCTGAATAGTTTAGATAGAGGCTTTATGGTTACCATGCCTTATGCATTTACTTAGGGAAATTGACTTGTCAGAAGGTAGCCTCCCTCTACTCAAATATGAGCAAATTTTATTTATTTGGATTTATTAACTAGCTTTTCATTAACTGTATTTCCCCTGTCCTGGAAGGCTCACAATCTAGCTGTAATGCCTGGCGCAATGGAGGGGTTGAGCGACTTGCCCAGGGTCACAGGGAGCAGGCTCGGATTAAGCCCACAACCTCAAGGTACTGAGGCAGCAGCTCTAACCACCAGGTCACTCCCTCCCTCCTCCTCACTCCATGTGTATATGTGTATTTATAAGTGGAGGAGGAAGGATTTGCAGAAGAAGAAAAAGTGTGTGCTAGTATAACCCCCTTCTGGTCACTTACTGGCAAGGACCTCCAAGAGGGGATAAGATAGGGGTGACTGAGGACAGTGCAGATGCAGCTGGAGCAGTGCTGGGAGTTCCAGCACAAGGAAAGGGAATGGGATTCAATATACCTTTCTGTGATTACAGTCAAAGCACTTAATTTTGTACCTGGGAAAATGGAAGAGTAAGTGACTTGCTCAGAGTTCAAAGGAGGTGCAGTTGGAAGTGAACCCTGTTCTCCACATTCTCAAGCCACCGCACTATCCATTTAAGCCACTCCGCCATTCTTTAAAACACTCCGTCACTGGTGGCAGTGTAGTTACAAGCAGGCTGCAATTCTGAAAATAGAGGCAGCAAAGACATGGAGCTGCAAACTGTGTTGCAGCGTTTGGTCAGGTGTAGCAAAGTAGATTTTTTTTTTTATTGTTCTTGCTGCCACTGCTGCCAAAAAGCTATCCTGTACTGCTGATTTCTCACTGACACTTCGGCCTGGATATTAAGCAAACCCAGAATGTCATGTTGTGGTAAGAACACAGGATACTCTAATGTGATTCTAGTGAGTGCCCAGGAGTGTTGCACTGTTTTGATGACTGAGAGGCTGAGAAAGCAAACTACCATGGGGAGAAGTGTGTAGTTAATGAGGATCTCAATACTACTAATACTTATCATTCTATAGCACTGCCAGACGCAGGCAGTACTGTATATCACATTAACCATAAAGAGACAATCCCTGCTTGACAGAGATTTCAATCTAATCAGACAGACAAACAGGGCAATTGGGGTAGGGAACTATAGAGGCAGTGATAGATACTTTAAAAGTGGATTGGAGTTAGGAGTTTAAAGCAACCTCAAAAAAAGTGAGCTTTTAGCTTGGATATTGTGACGCTACCGGAACTGGGTGAATACGATTCCCTCCGGTCAGCGTCCAGAATAGCCCAAGTCCGACGTGCTTCCAAAGAAAGTTGGAAGTCCTGCTGGTCACACCATTCAATATAAAAATAAAAGATTCAAAAGAGTCAGTTTCCAATATAGTTCAAGTCCCACTTTATTGTGGCAATGAATCTGGAACAGGCTTCAGTTCATGCTTTCCCAAAACCATAAGTAAATATCACAAACACAAAAAGTGAGTTGCAAACAAGCCTCATGCAACTCACACCTTTCTTGCAGGTACTTCAGGTAAGTAAAAGGGTGCAATCTTAAATGTTTCCGCCTTTGGCAAGCAGGCAGTCCCCAACAGTTACACTCCTTCTCTAATGCAAAACAATGCGGTGTCCAAGCCTTGGTTAATGCGCGGCTTGACCCCAGCCAACTTAATGGGAGTTGGTGGGGGGAAGGGAAGTAGCCGAATCCACAAACTTTCTCTGTAGAAACAGAATGCCACAAATGGCCCCGCTATCCCAACCTAGGATGACATGTGGATTCTTCCCCAACAAGCTACCTCTTCCAACCCACAATTCAAAACCCAAAGTTTTTCTTGCTTTCAAAAACAAACCGAAATATAAACTTAAACAGTCCAGCACACTTCAACCAAAAACCCAAGGTTTTTACTTTCAGGCACCTAATAAGAAGCTTAGCACTGCTTCCTATCCTATCTCAGGTGCAAACAGTTCCCATGGCAGGAACCTACACAATGGCTAACCCGAGCATACAAACAAAACCCACCCAGCATTGAAACTTAACTTTCTTCCATAGGACTGGCTTCAGTCATGCTGGCAGTTTCAAGGCATTCCATAGGCTCCGGTTCTGCTGGCTGGTTAGCTTCAGGGTCAGTGGCTGGATCTCCCATCTCAATGTCTTGAGGGAGTTGAGGTTCAGGAGCACAATCCTGCACACCTCCTTCCCGGGCTGGCCCAGGGCAGACTGCCTGCTTCCTTCTCAGAGCAGCTTCTAATGCATTAAGGCGGCCACGCCCTGTTCTTAGAGGAGGAAGGGCAATCTGCAGCTTCTGCCTAGCTTTATCAGAACTTCTAATCAGCTCCTGCAGCTGGGAGCTGACAGGAGGAGGAGTAGAAGGATTCTGTGGCTGTTCTAGGCTCTTACTCTCATAATCCTCCCCTCCCCAGGGATCAGAAATCTGGGTTTTAAAGGGCCATACTGAGCTTTCCCTATTCTTTGACTCTAGCCTATCACAATGATCAGCTCTTTTGATGGCAGGGCTAGGTTTAGCAAGAGCCTTACCTGACACAAGCCGAGCTTCAGGGTTAGGGTTGTGACAATATGAACACTGTCAGAGATGGAGCTTGATGTACTGACTTAGGCAGTCTGTTCCAGGCATATGGTGCAGCAAGATAGAAGGGATGGAGTCTGGAGTTGGCAATAGAGAAGAAGGGTACAGTTAGGAGAGACTTATCTGATAAACAGAGTTCCCAGGAAGGAGTGATACTGAGGAGCTGAAGTGAATGCACTTGTAAGTAGTAAGAGGAGTTTGAACTGAATAAAGAAGCAGATAGGGAGCAAATTAAGTGACCTGAAGAGAGGGGTAACCTGGGCATAGTGACAGCGGCATAATATAAGTCATGTAGCAGAATCTGGAACAGATTGAAGGGAAGAGAGATGGTTTAGGGGAATACCAATGCTGATATACACAACATACTGGAAGCCAACAGGCTATACGCAGGAAACGAAGATGGGAAACTGACAGGGTTGATAGTCAGTTTAGAAGAGGTATGCAGGCAGATTGATAGGCTTAAAAATGATAAATCCCAGGGACTGGATGGCATCCATCCAAGGGTAATCAAGGAACTGAAAGGGGCTATAACTTAATTGCTTCAACTAATAGCTAATCTGTCGATCAAATCAGGAAGGATTCCAGAAGACTGGAAAGAGGTGAATGTCACACTGATCTTCAAGAAAGGTTCAAGGCGAGATCCAGGAAACTACAGACTGGTGAATCTGACCTTGGTACCAGGAAAGATGGTAGAGGCGCTGATAAAGGACCAAATCATTGATCACCTTGACGGACACAATCTGATGAGGACCAGCCAGCATGGCTTCAGCAAATGAAGTTCTTGCTTGACAAACTTGCTGCACTTCTTCGAGGGAGTAAACAGGCAGATAGACAAGGGTGACCCAGTCAACATTGTATATCTGGTATTCAACAAGATCCCGCATGAACGACTACTTTGAAAATTTGGGAGCCATGGAATCGAGGGTGAAATACTCACATGGATTAAAAACTGGTTGGCGGATAGGAAACAGAGAATGGGGTAAATGGATAATATTCGGACTGGAAAAGCGTCACGAGTGGAGTGCCACAGGGTTCAGTGCTTGGACCTGTGCTCTTCAACATATTTATAAATGACCTGGAAATTGGTACGATGAGTGAGGTGATTAAATTTGCAGATAAAACGAAGTTATTCAGAGTAGTGAAGACACAGAAGGATTGCGAAAACCTGCAACATGACATAAACATGCTCGAGAAATGGGCCACGACATGGAAATTGAGGTTTAACGTGGATAAGTGTAAGGTGATGCATGTCGGTAACAAAAATCTTATGTCCAGTGCAGTACTCGAAGAGACACCCCAGGAAAGAGGCTTGGAAGTACTGGTCGACAAGTCAATGAAGCCGTCTGCGCAATGCGTGGCGGCGGCAAAAAGGGTGAACAGAATTCTAGGAATGATTAAGAAGGGGATCACAAACAGATCGGAGAAGGTTATCATGCCACTGTACTGGGCCATGGTACACCCCCACATGGAATACTGCATCTAGCACTGGTCGCCGTACATGAAGAAGGACACAGTACTACTTGAAAGGGTCCAGAGAAGAGCAACTAAAATGGTTAAGGGGCTGGAGGAGTTGCCGTACAGTGGGAGATTAGAGAAACAGGGCCTCTTCTCCCTTGAAAAGAGGAGACTGAGAGGAGATATGATTGAAACATTCAAGATTATGAAGGGAATAGACTTAGTAGATAAAGACAGGTTGTTCACCCTCTCCAAGGTAGAGAGAACGAGAGGGCACTCTCTAAAGTTGAAAGGGGATAGATTCTGTACAAATGTAAGGAAGTTCTTCTTCACCCAGAGAGTGGTAGAAAACTGGAACGCTTTTCCGGAGGCTATTATAGGGGAAAACACCCTCTAGGGATTCAAGATAAAATTAGACAAATTCCTGCTGAACCAGAACGTATGCAGGTAAGGCTAGACTCAGTTAGGGCACTGGTCTTTGACCTAAGGACCGCCGCAGGAGCAGACTGCTGGGCACGATGGACCACTGGTCTGACCCAGCAGTGGAAATTCTTATGTTCTTACCCATGAGAAGCATGTTGCAGTAATCTAGGCAAGAGGTGATGAGAGTGTGGATAAGGGTTTTGGAAGTGTGATCTGACAGGAAAGATCACATTTTGGCAATATTATAAAGAAAGAAACTCAATGTGCATGTTAGAGGGTAAATGATGCAGAAAGGGGTTTAGTGTCTGAATTAACTTGTGTGGTAGTTGTCAGCAGCACCCCACATATTAAAATGAATGGTAACAAGCCTAATAGTTATTCAGTGGCAATGCAGAGAAGTTTAAAAGACATTTTTAACATGACCACAACATGAGAAATTTACCACCAGGTCTGAGTCAGCATGGAAGGATTAGTTGCCCCGGTAGTCTAATGACTCCTGATCTAATCTAGTTCTCGCCTGACACATGAAACATTCTGGTAGACTACCAACCTCTCACTCCTCCAACCCAACCTGACCCTCCATCCTTGAAACATAAGAATCCTGAGTTGTCTAGTAGTGGACCCCCTATATCCCCAGCCCAACTCCCCTTTCTTGACATTAAGAGTTAATCCCTGGTAGTCCAGTGTAGAGATTGACACTGTGAAAACACTTATCACCGTTCCCGTCCCCAAGTGAAACCTTCTCCATGTCATTCTTTAAGGAGAAAGGGTAAAATCAGAGTATGAAAGGGCACAACCACTGACCCTCAAGCCATGCATTGAAGAATGATGGTGTAGAAGGACTGAGGTTGAGATAGACACTAAAGAAAGACACGGGATTGTTTCCCGCAGGAAATGGTGATGAATTTTGTCACTGTGTCATTCTCTAGTCCAGTGTATCCCTCTCCTCTCCCCCCTCCCCCCCCCCCTCCCCCCCCCCCACACATACATAACCCTCATCATCCGCCTCAAAAACTGGAAAGGCAGGAGCGATGCTCACTCACTTTTGCCTTTGGCACCACTGTTTTTTCACTGTGGTGGTGGTACTTGACCGCTAGTGCTGCATTGGAATGTTTAGGAAACAAGATCCTGGAATTGGAAACAGAAATAAGGAATGCCGACCTGGATGTGGTGGCGATATCCGAAACCTGGCTCACAGACTCCCACGGGTGGGACATGGTCATACCGGGTTACAACTTGCTTCGCCGGGACAGAGAGGGTAGGATGGGAGGGGGTGTAGCATTATATACTAAAGATGACATTAAGGTCACGAGAATCTCAGATGTCCAGTATACTGGGGAATCCCTTTGGGTTAATTTGGCCAGAGGGAAGGACAAATGCTTGTATCTTGGCGTTATTTACAGACCCCCAAGACAACAGGATGACCTGGATATGGAAATAATCGAAGATATAGAAAATATCACCTTGCGTGGGGACACAGTATTGCTAGGTGACTTCAACATGCCTGATGTGGATTGGGTTACACTTACCTCTGCTTCTGGCAGCAGCAGGAGGCTATTAAACTCTATGAAAGGAGCAAGCCTCAGGCAACTGGTGTTGGAACCGACAAGAGATCAGGCAATACTGGACCTGATACTTACCAATGGAGAAAGTGTCACAGAGGTCTCGGTGGGCGACACATTGGCCTCCAGTGACCACAACATGGTATGGTTCAATATCAGGAAAGGTTTCACTAAATATACTACACTAACCAAAGTCCTCAAATTCAAGGACACAAATTTCAAAGAAATGGGAGACTTCATTCACCAGGCGCTACAAAGCCAAGAAGAAACCGATAACGTGGAAGACATGTGGTCGACTTTGAAAGCAACCATACAAGAAGCAACAAACCGCTATGTAAAATCAGTAAGTAAACGGAAAAGGAACAATAAGCCACAGTGGTTTACTGCGGAGATCTCAGACCTGATCAAGGAGAAGAAAAAAGCATTCATCTCTTACAAACAATCAGGGAAGCAGGACTCTAGAGCAGACTACCTGACCAAATCAAAAGCCGTCAAAACAGCAGTCAGGGAGGCTAAATTCCTCATGGAGGAGTCTCTAGCAAAGAACATCCAGAAGGGAGATAAATCCTTCTTCAGGTATATCAGTGATAGAAGAAAAAACTCAGGCGGGATTGTACGTCTTAGGAATCCAGATGGAGACTATGTGGAAAAGGATTCGGAAAAAGCCCAACTATTAAATGAATACTTCTGCTCAGTCTTCACCCGAGAAGCGCCAGGGTTCGGCCCTCAGCTACAGACAAGGGTTGGCTCAGTTGACCCGTTTAGTAACTTTGAGTTTACGCCCAGCAGTGTCTACGGTGAGCTGTCAAAGCTCAAGGTTAACAAAGCAATGGGGCCGGACAACCTGCACCCCAGGGTGCTTAGGGAGCTGAGTGATGTCTTGGCGGAGCCACTGTCCACGCTCTTCAACCTCTCCCTTAGTACAGGCAGCGTCCCGTTGGACTGGAGGACGGCTAACGTCATTCCGCTGCACAAGAAAGGCTCAAAGATGGAGACAGCAAACTACAGACCAGTGAGTCTAACATCGATAGTGAGCAAACTAATGGAAACTCTAATCAAACACCAATTAGATAAGATCCTGGATGAGGAGAATCTACGGGATCCCCGACAACATGGATTTACTAAGGGGAGATCCTGCCAATCCAACCTGATCAGCTTCTTTGATTGGGTGACAGGGAAGCTGGATATTGGGGAGTCCCTGGACATCGTGTACCTGGACTTTAGCAAAGCATTCGATAGCGTACCACACCGCAGGTTACTGAGCAAGATGAGTTCTATAGGATTGGGTAACACATTGACGAAATGGGTTGGGAGCTGGCTTGGAGGTAGGCTCCAAAGGGTGGTGGTGAACGGCACCCCCTCCGAAATGACGGAGGTGATTAGTGGAGTACCACAGGGCTCAGTCTTGGGCCCAATCCTATTCAACATCTTTATAAGAGACCTGACAGAAGGGCTTCGAGGTAAAATAACATTATTCGCCGATGACGCCAAACTGAGTAATGTAGTGGGCAAATGCACAACAGACGAAGATTCAATGCCCGACAACATGATGCACGACCTACTCCTACTGGAGCGATGGTCTAGGACATGGCAACTCAATTTCAATGCCAAAAAATGCAAAGTTATGCACCTGGGCAGCCAGAATCCATGCAAGTCTTATACCCTTAATGGCGAGATCCTAGCAAAAACGGTAGCAGAACGAGACTTGGGGGTAATCGTCAGTGAGGACATGAAGTCTGCCAATCAAGTGGAGCAGGCTTCGTCCAAGGCAAGACAAATCATGGGCTGCATACGAAGGGGTTTCGTCAGTCGTAAGGCGGAAGTCATTATGCCATTGTATAGATCCATGGTGAGGCCCCACCTGGAATACTGTGTGCAATTCTGGAGGCCGCATTATCACAAGGATGTGCTGAGACTGGAATCGGTGCAAAGAATGGCCACCCGGATGGTCTCGGGACTCAAGGATCTACCATACGAAAAACGGCTTGACAAATTACAGCTATACTCGCTCGAGGAGCGCAGAGAGAGGGGAGACATGATTGAGACGTTCAAGTATCTTACGGGCCGCATCGAGGCGGAGGAAGATATCTTCTTTTTCAAGGGTCCCACGACAACAAGAGGGCATCCGTTGAAAATCAGGGGCGGGAAACTACGAGGTGACACCAGGAAATTCTTTTTCACTGAAAGAGTGGTTGATCGTTGGAATAGTCTTCCACTACAGGTGATTGAGGCCAGCAGCGTGCCTGATTTTAAGGCCAAATGGGATCGGCACATGGGATCTATTCACAGGGCAAAGGTAGGGGAGGGACATTAAGGTGGGCAGACTAGATGGGCCGTGGGCCCTTATCTGCCGTCTATTTCTATGTTTCTATGTTTTACTAGTAGGGGGTTAGCCTACCAAATAAGGCAATAAGCACACTTTCAGTCTTTGAGCCAGTCATCACTCTGCCATGACAGGAAGTGGGTCATTTTAACATTGATAACTACTGTGATGTGTGCTGTTTTTTTCTGACAGCGCACACTTTTTAACACAGCAGTAATTTGCATGCTCATTGATTACAACTGTACAGTATACGGCAACAGAATATTTTTTTCATTAAGTTTACAGTAGAAGTAGAAGCTGTGTGCTCATCATTGGGCACGTGACTCTACCAGGTGGTTTTCTGCACTGACCCTTGAGAGAGGAAGTACAGAAGAGCCAGGATTATGTAGGAATTACAGTACAGCAACCAGTCATGAAATTTTAAAAAAGAGGTCAGAGTTCATGTCTGCAGTTTTATACAGAATCTTCTGAAGGGTTCATGGTGACAACAAAGTCATGGTGAGCATTACAGGCTCACATTGGGGATGTTTAAAAATAGCTGTAGGAACTAAAAAAGGTTATTTGGGACCAGGCATCAGGCAAGGAGTTTGTGCGTGCATTTGCAAAAGGAATGTGAGATAGAATTGAAGTCAAAAATTGATAACTGTGATACTGAGTACTGAGAGAGATTTATTTTTTGTTCAGAAATGAGTTCAAAACATTAGTATTTTGGTGGTGAAAGATTTGAGCAATTATTTCCATTCAGAGCCAATTGCAGGAAAATAGAACTCTGTGTATGTGTAATATATGAGTCTGAGAAACTGAATAAAGCCTTACCTAATAGAAAGAAAAATATATGCCTACAACTAGCAAAAACTTTTGAAGCTAGTTTTTCTTCTCCAGGCTGTCATGAGACGCTCCCTGGTAATAAACTGCTTGATATTTAAAAGGTGAGGTGATGATCCAACGTGGCATGCGATTAGGGCAGGAGTGCAGATGCTCTCTCTTTAACTGGTTTTTTTTAAGTGATAAAAAGCAGTTTCTTTTCTTACTTGGAGCATACCTAACCAGAAGGGCAAGTCAAAGAATCCTCTCCATCAAAGACTGAAGGCTTCCTCTGCTCGGCAAAGTACTACCAAGTTACCAGGCGTTTCTGCTGCTCTAGGGGTGAGGAAGAGCCTGTAGCTGGAGGGCAAGGTTTCCCTCAGCCACAAGATCCCCTGATCCCTCTGGACCCACATGGCAACTGGGTCTATAAAGGAAAATGGATCTACAAGGAATGGCAGTCATCTCAACTGAATCGGAAGCCAAGGACAGGCCTCAACGACAAGACGAAGGCACAGAACGAGGGAGTCGTGAGGGCAGGATATCAATAGATCAGCCAAGGGTGTATTGTTAAAAAAAAAATCACTTTATTGTTGAATATGCTGCATGGGCTCAATAGGCTCGATATTGACAGTGGTTCGGCATCTGTGCCTTTTTCAAGAGTCTGACTGGAATGTGGCACAGTGCATACATGCACTAGGGTAGATGCGCTGTAGAGATGTCAGTTGAGAGCAAAAATGAAGACTAATGTCAAGATCACTGGTGATCTTGAGTTTTGCTCCAGACAGTTAAGTCTTCATTTTTGCTCTCAACCGACATGTATGCACTGTGCCACATTCCAGTCAGACTCTTGAAAAAGGCACAGACGCTGAAACACTATCAGTGTCGAGTCTATAGAGCCCATAAAGTGATTTTTTTGAACAATACACCCTTGGCTGATCTACTGGCATCCTGCCCTCATGACTCCCTCGTTTTGTGAGTCATCTCAACTGCACATGAGGGATTACTCTTTAGTTTCAGCAATAAGAGAAATACAGAATCTAGAGGGGAAACAGATGGCTTGCTCTGGTCTAGCTGTAGAGGCTGAGTCAACAATGAGAGATATCTAGATTTCAGATATGTGTGAAGAACCTGGATTAAAGACTCCTAGGGAAGAAATGAATATGAATGCTGCTGATTGCAACATCTACACAAACCAGCAGAAATTACACTGGACTCTATCTGGATGACAGTAGAAGCACTGCAAAAAGCTGTGTTCATCTTTTATAATCGTTTCCTTAAATAATGCAACTTTAGTTAGAGACTTGAAGATAATATGAATGCCTCAAACCTCGAAGATCTTGGAACTGGAAAATAGAACAACCCAGATTAAGGGGAGAGTGTGGCGCAGTGGTTAAAGCCATGCTGCTCCTTGTGACCCTGACCAAGTCACTTAATCCCCCCCCTCCCATTGCCCCAGGTACATTAGATAGATTGTGAACCCACTGGGACAGACAGGGAAAAATGCTTGAATACCTGAAAAAAAACTCATGTAAACCGTTCTGTGCTCTCCTGGGAGAACGGTATAGAAAATTGAATAAATAAATAAGGATGCTCAAGCTCAGATTCTGCGATAAAGTTGAGAATTCAGCAAGTGGACTGAACGTGAGAATTTTGACCTTGTTCTAAACTGCTATCTACTAAGAATATGTTCTATAAACCTTTGAGAGGTATATTTAAATACTCTGAAACTGGTTTACAATCATCTTAAAGGATTTATTAAATACCTACTACTGTGTATCCCATAAGTTAGGCAGGAGAAATATGATCATGAGCAAGCAGATGTGCCTGCAGATCAAATTTCAAGTTTCTTTATTTTTGATATATCGCCTATCAAAACAAATGTCTAGACGGTGTACAATATAAAAAGATTGTAAGGGACAATTAAAATAGGTAAATAAAAGCAATATTTTATCAAATATTAAAAATACTAGACGAATTCGGATTATGAAACGGAAGGAAAGTAAGGGAGGGAAAGTTTGTTTAAAATACATCGAAGTAAAATTAATAAAAAAGGGCAATAAATGGGGGGGTAAAAACATTAGGTGGGGGATCATTTCAAAAGAAGTATCAGATGTTTCAAAGCTTCACATGAATCAAGGAGTTAAGAGGCTGAATCTAGTACTAAAGAATAAAGGCATCTTTAAAGAGGAAGGTTTTAAGTTTGGCTTTAAATTTTTCCAGGGAGTTCTCTAATCGAATGTCTAATCGGAGGGCATTCCACAGAGTGGGGGCGGTAACTGAAAAGATGGATTTGCGAGTAGTATTGTAAAATAGTTCCTGTAATGATGGTATGGCGAGTAGATTTAGATTATTTGATCTGAGGGTCCTGGATGATGAATAAGGGATCAAGAGTTTATCTATGAATGCTGGTTGGTTAGTTTTTTGTTTTAAAAGTGAGGAGGAGTATTTTAAAGGAGATACCATGAGTAATAGGTAGCCAATGTGCTTTGCGAAGGAGAGGGGAAATCAGTGTTAAAGATAACTTCCAGATTGCTTGGTTTTTTTCTGCTTCAAGATAGGGAGTCTTTGTCACAATTATATTTTTGGATTTCTGGAGTGAATTCAAATCTTTCCAAATGTATCCCATTGAACACAAGAAAGATGTAAGAAAATTTTGGCAATGCATCAAGAAGTGTTGTATCTGAGGGCCAGTCCAAGAAGTTTCCAGTTTTTTCATAAGCTATTTTTCCTACCAAATTTTTCAAACAACCCTTATATTTGACACTCGGGGCCATTTATTTTTTATCACCTCCCTCCTCTATATAAAAAAAAAAATTATTTTATGAAATAATTTATGAGTCGTACAACAAGAGTTCACCTAGGAAATGGCAGGATCTTAAACACTGCATCGAGCACTAGATCACCAATACACCCATTGTAAAACTAAACAAGTCAGGTGAGTACAGATTGATCCTGAACAGTCAATGCTAATATAAAACCATTTATTTTTTCATACACTCAGAACACAGATAGACCCTCATCCATTATGGAATAAGTAATCACAAACTAAAAATAGAAATATGTAGACTAAAGTTAAACTGAATTGCTAAGAAGCCAGACTATGCATACAATGCAACACCACATAAATATAAATAATGACATGTCCCCTAACACAATGCAAAATATAAAGAAAGCAGATGTAAATTTAAAAAAACTGACAAATAATCATCACTTTACAAATTAACAAATAAAAATAAAACAAAAAAAAATAGAAATATGAAAATACAATGTTATTAAACTAATACATTTTTCAATTAGTTTTCAGAGGCCTAAACCTCCTTCCTCAGGTCAGCATTAAGTATACTACTGTTATGGTATTCTGTCCTGACCTGAGGAAGAGGATTATGGTTTCCAAAAGTTCATTAAAATGTATTAAAATTAGTCCAATAAAACGATTACCCTATTTCCATTTTCTATTTATAAATGTTTATCAATACAGATGCATTACTACTTTATTTTAAAGCAAGAAAAAGATCTTTTTTCTACCGTTTGTCATCTCTAGTTTCTGCTTTTCTCGTCTTCTCTTCACTCTCTTCTTTCCATCCAGCATCTGCCTTCTTTCTTTGCCCATTTCATCCATTGTCTGCCCTTTTTCTATGTCTCTTCCATAAACTGTCTACCCTCTCCCCCTTCCATCCAGCCTGTGCCCCTTCTTTCCTTTATACATAACTCATTTCAGCTTCACCCCTCTCCATTTTTCTCTGTCTCCATCCCCTCCCCTTATGCTCTGGCATCTCTCTCTTCTCCTTTCCTTTCTTCTACCTCACCCCACCTCATTGTCTGGCATCTCTGTCTCCTTCCTTTCCCTCCCCCATGCCCTGGCATCTCTCTTCTTTCCTCTCCTCTCCTTCCTTCTCTCCCTTTCCCTCCCCCTCCATCATCTGGTATTTCCTCTCTTTCCTTTCCTTCCATCCCTCCCTTCCCCATGGTGTGGCATATTTTTCTCTCTCTTCCCTGGTTTTCCTTCCCTCTGCCCCCCAATATGACGGCTTTCTCCCTTACCACTCCCCCCAATCAGGTGCAGAATGTCTTTCTCTCCCCTCCCAGGGATGGGTACCTCTCTTTCGCTCTCCCTGAGACATTCTGTCTGTCACACACACCCCTCCCCCTCCCCCCTCCCCAAAAACTTGACTTTCAGCAGCAGCAGCCTTCACAACTTGCTGCTCTGGCTAGTGTTGGGCCTTCCTCTCTACTGGTCTCACCTACTTCCTGCTTCCATGAAAGCAGGACCCAACAGAGAAAAATGCCTGACATCAGCTAGAGAACAAGTTGTGAAGGCTGCTGCTGCTGCCTCAAAGGGAAAAGATTCTCAGACCCCCCCTGGAGCACCCGTCCCAGTCCCCTTTAACACCATCCCCAGGAGCACCACTTTATGGTCAGCACTCAGAGCGGAACCCCCCCCCCCCTCCCCTTGCTCTCCCCATGGTACACCACTATTAGTTGCTTTCTGTTCAACTCTTTTTCTTACTTTGGGTGCCATTTCCTTCATCTGTCACTGTATTCTAAACAAAGTCCTCTTTCAGATTCTTACTGTGTCTTGTTCTCAAATCTGTTGGAACACCATAATCTTCAAACCTGAATACAATGTTTTTCCATTAAAATCTCACACATACAAAGTCTGCACATGCTTTTGACTCATACAGCTTGTAGGCAGTTTTCAAAGGAAACTGCCCCGTTCTTAAAACACAGTATCATGAAGCAAATACAGCTGGCACTTTGACTTTACATGGAAAATATTGATTTCCCAGAAAAGAACAGTAACTTTCTATATCAATATCTATCTAGACCCTTGGGGACAATGTATTTCTGTATTTCTCATATTTCACAGGACATTATTGCAGCTATATTTCTTTTTACTGTTTTTTTCAACAACAATAACTGATAGCAGTAATGATTTGTTTTAAGTATAGGAGACACTCTACTTCTTTTCTGAATCTATATGTTTGTTTTTACAAACATTTCTGCTAACTTTAATGCATGCTTTTATTAGGCCTCATTTAAGAATTTATTTTTTATGTAATTTCCTTAACTTTGTATAAAAACATGTGTTAATATTCAGCTGCTACTGTCAGTGTGATGTTTAAAATCATGTCTGTAGCAGATAAAATAAGATCTGGATATTCAGTGATAAAAAGGATGGGATGACTTCCCTACGAGGAAAGGCTAAAGCTGCTGGAGAAGAGATGGCTCAGGGGAGCTATGATAGAGGTCTATAAAATACTGAGTAGAGTGGTACTGGTAGATATAAATAGCTTGTTTGCTCTTTCCAAAAATACTAGGACTATGGGGCACGTAATTAAGCTACTAAGTAGTAAATTTAAAACAAATTGGAGAAAATATTTCTTCACTCAACATATCAACATATCATATAATTAAATTCTGGAATTTGCTGCCAGAGAATATGATGAAAGTAGCAGGGTTTTGGAAAGGTTTGGATAACTTCCTTAAACAAAAGTCCATAAGTCATTATTAAGATGCACTTGGAGAAATCTCCACTGCCTATTTCTAGGATAAGCAGCATAAAATCTGTTTTATGCTTTGAGACCTTATCAGGTACTTGTGACCTGGACTGGCCACTGTTAAATACAGGATCATAATGCTCTGCTTGAAATAACATTATAAGACAAATATTTAAAAGAAGAAAGTACAAAAACAAATTCATGAGTGATATATATAGAAAATATAAATATATGTATATATTTATATTGCCTTAACCCAACCACAAGTGGAAGAGCATTATGATTTGTTCTTTCTTTTTTATATTTATTTTTATATTTAACAACGTATTATATTCTTTTGTTAATGGATTACGTATTTTAAATTCACTGCTGGTCATATTAATGTATCTCTTGTTTTGCCATTGTGCAATGTACTCTCATTGACTTTTTATTTCTTTGCTGGTTCTTTATGTAAAAAAATGTTTGTGTTCCTCTTATACATACTACACCCTGAATGATTAATATAGTGCTTCATATGTCACTCTAAATCTAAATGATTTTAAGTGATCATGATTTTAAGTGATCATGATTATTAATGTTTGCACCCTGTTTACATATTTTTACTTTTCTATTAATTATGTATGATTGATTTTATTTTTGACATGTTGAAATACGAATGTTTATATATATATTTCATTTTTTATTTATTAATTTTTTATTTACTATGGTCTAGTTATTTCATGTGTCATTGAATTTGCTTTTTCTCAAAGATAAATGGATGAAGATTTGATGCACTGTATATTATTTATTGGTTTTATTCATTTTTAATAGGGTCTGTGATTGTGCTATATTTAATAATTTATGTATATTTATATTTGTAGACTCCTGAGACAGGCCAGTTTGGCTGAAACATGTACATGTCGAGTCATTGAGCTTTTGGATGAATAAAAGGACATTTTAGAAATAGATTGAGTCCACCAGTTTTTATAGGACATTTCCACTCCTAGCTTCGCATTTTTGAGTTTGTGGATTTGGTTCTCCTGTTTTATACTATGATCTTCTAAAGTTTTGTCATACACAGTATAGAAAACCAGAAAATATGCGGTTTTTACAATGATTTTGTTTCAATCCAATTATCTGTTGCCTGATTTTTCAGTGTTCCCGCTAAGCTGCGCTGGGGTGCGCTGGCGCTCAAAATATTACCTCGCAGCGCACAAGTTTCTCGTCACAGCGCACACAGTGTAGAGCACAGTTCTTCAACCGCCGGTCCGCAAACAAAATCTTGCCGGTCCGCGAAGGATTCGGTCCCCGCCGCAACGAAAGGCCGGCGTCAGCTGACTTGCAACTTCCTGTTGCAGTCGCTGTGCCGGGACTCCTGCCTTCGCCGGGACTCCTGCCTTCCACCGCGTTTGCCTCCTGCCTTGTCTCCGCACCTCCAGACCAGCAGCGGCAGCTGTGTATGCTTTTAACTTCGGCACAGAGCTGCCCCTAATCAATAGTTTAGCGCGGTTTCATAAGGCAGCCTCGGGGCCTTTGCTAGGCCGGCCCACATCGCATCATCGAAGCGGGCCGGCTATCAAAGGCCCCGAGGCTGCCTCATGAAACCGCGCTAAACTATTGATTAGGGGCAGCTCTGTGCCGAAGTTAAAAGCATACAGAGCTGCCGCTGCTGGTCTGAACTCTTGGGCCGCTGAAGGAGGGCAAAAAGCAGCTGTCCTGGAGGTTTCCCTTCCTCTCGCCTTTACAGGTTCCTTTTTTCCACCTTTTTTTTTTTTCCTTCAAACGGCAACGGGCCCCAGCATCGACATCAATCAAGTAAGTTCCACTGTCAATCAAGCGGTTCTGCTCGGCCAAAGCTTCCCCTGTGACATGAGCCACCCTCAGGGGAAAGAAAGTGACCCACAAAGGTGAGGGGAAGGGGGGCAGATGATGGAAGTTGGGGGGGGGGAGAGAGAGAGAGAGAGAGAAGGGGCAGATGATGGAATGGAGGAGATGAGAGAGAGAGAGAAGGGGACAGATGATGGAAGTGAGAAGAAGGGAGAGAGAGC
This sequence comes from Geotrypetes seraphini, assembly GCF_902459505.1. NCBI lineage: Eukaryota > Metazoa > Chordata > Amphibia > Gymnophiona > Dermophiidae > Geotrypetes > Geotrypetes seraphini. The sequence continues at coordinate 195,051,626 of NC_047088.1, read as the reverse complement.
AGAAGGCAGATGGATGTCAGTTGAGAAGGGAGAGCAGATGCTGAATGGAAGTGGGGAAAGAACACATACTGGATGGAAGGAGGAGATAAATAAAGGGGGAAGAAAATAGTAAGATAATGGAGGGGTGAGGGAAAGGGGTGACAAGCTGTGTGTAGACACAGTGAAAAGAGGGAAACGGGACTAAATAGTAAGAAAGAATTTAATTTAGATGGAGGCAGAAAATAGAGAAGGAAGACCAGAGAAGAAAAGGGAAGAGAGAGCAGAGAATGATCAGATCTGAGTGGAGGAAATGAGAAGAGAGATATGCTAAAAACCACAGGGGGGAGGGAAGGATAGAGATGCCAGACCATGAGGGGAACAGAAGGAAGATGATGGATGCTAGACCAAATTGGGGAGTGGGGGGGGGGCAGGAGGAGAGATGGCAGGGAAAGACAGACAGTGAATGGAAGGGGCAGATGCTGGACTGAAGAGACAGAGAAGGTTATCATGCTGCTGTACCGGGCCATGGTACGCCCTCACCTGGAGTACTGCGTCCAGCACTGGTACTTTAAGAAGGACACGGTACTACTCGAAAGGATCCAGAGAAGAGCAACTAAAATGGTTAAGGGGCTGGAGGAGTTGCCGTACAGTGAAAGATTAGAGAAACTGGGCCTCTTCTCCCTTGAGCAGAGGAGATTGAGAGGGGACATGATAGAAACATTCAAGGTACTGAAGGGAATAGACTTAGTAGCTAAGGCAGGGAAAACGAGAGGGCACTCTCTAAAGTTGAAAGGGGATAGATTCCATACAAACGTAAGGAAGTTCTGTGGTAGAAAGCAACATATTTATTTGGCTCATAACTTGCTGGCGCCCGATATTTTTAGCTCACAGTGAAAAAAGTTTGCTCACAACACCCGCCCGCTTAGAGGGAACACTGGTTGCCAGTTGCCAAAAATTACTGCATTCAAACCTATAAATATATGATATTAACTAGATGAAATAATCTTCCCTAAAAGACACGGTCTAGGCACCATGCACCACATAAGGCTGAAATGTGTCTCAAAGTCTTGAGTCTGTCTGGGAATGAGAGTGCTCTATTTATTACCTCCCCATCCCTTCAGAAGCTGTTATGTAGCCAGCACCATTATCAGTCCTAAGCAGAGTTTCAAAATGGCTGCTGAGATTTCACAAAGCAGCCTCGTGAGATTCATGGAAGTCTCGCAAGGCTGTCGTATAAAGTCTCTGCAGCCATTTTGAAACTATTAGCGGCAGGTCCAGTGGCGGTAGAGGGCAGGAAAGACTGGGGATATGTTCTGCCCCCAAAGAGGCCACTAGACCACCAGGTTTTTAAGGTACATCTGGGGAAGGTGACCCGTTTCCCATTACCATGGGATTACCGCAATATCAGTTCCTGTTTCCACGGCAATATCATGGAATGGTCTACTGGTACCAGGCGGTCTTCAGACATGCTGCCCATCACCATGGTAATCAATGTGGTAAGGTGGTAATAGTTACCATATCACTTTCTAGTTTGAGGCTCTCTAACTTGAACTAAAGGACATAGTATTACCAGAGTCAGATGGATATCTTACAACCTAGCATTTGCAAGCATTGGGGCGTGTCTGCTGAGGTGATCCACAGAGTCCAGTTGCCTCACTCTTGCAAGACTGACACCAACTGTTACAATGTTGTACTTTGACAACAGACTCTGGAATCAGGCTAGTAGCCAAATATTGATAATATGCTAACAACTCAAATATAGACATCCGCAGGGTACAATTATCTTACCAGACAGCTGGATCAAAATCAACTGGTTGGGCTAGCCAGATTTGACAAGCAGCCTATACTTTACAGTATATGGACAATGACCTAATAACTGTGTCTTACATCAACAATAGGGTAAACGCAGGTTATTTAAATAGTGCATAATTTAATAAAATGGTAGCTTTTATTCCCTTTTATCCCTGTGTCAGTAAGTTTTTCTTTCTTACAGGAGGGACAAGCTGGCAATAATGTGAGTGCTAATACTATAAATACTTGCTCAAAATCTGCAAAGCAAGAATCCCCAGTGCATTAGCATTATTTTCTACAATATCCCTGTACCATATATATTTAACCAGCTAATTACACAAGTGCGATGCTTTAACTAATGTTCCTGTAATCAAGCTCCAACTTTCTATACATGTTCCAATTCTTCAAATCGTCTGAAGACTTTACACATTTTTATTCCATGTTTGAAAACAGCAGGAGCTGGGTTTAGATGTTTATAAAAAATGCCCACTCAGCTCCTTTGGTCTTTCTATAACCGTTTTAAATGCTTTAACCTCTTGTGCACAAAATCTTTTCCATAACTCATGTCACCCATGTGAACTTTCGCCAACCTTCTGTAAATTGAACATGTACCATATTTTTAACATCTGTCTAAATAGCTGTGCTGTGAGTTCTCTTGTACAACTGTGTCCTTATAAATAACCAGGGAAAAGGGGGGAGGGGAGGGAGGAGGTAATTATTATTTTTGGAGGTCAATATATCACTTTATTCTCAACTGTTAGCCCACAAGAATGTCAAATATAAAATTTAAATAAATGTTCATTGGCTTTAAAAGACGTATCTTTTCCAATTTTGTTTACTTTTATTTATTTTGGCAATCACTGGCATACACAGCTCAGCACAGTCAAAGTTACGCATGTGTTGACTACAACATGAAACTGCCCATTTTGATGAAGAAACATAAATTTAATTCAGTATTTCAGTCAATATATGTAAAACCTTAACTTATTCTTTGATCACTTTTTAATGAAGTTCAAAAAGGGGAAGACTCAGGAGCAAACTGAGAAATATTCCTTCACAGAAAGTGTGAAACAGCTTTTCAGTGGAGGTAATGAAGAACATGCAGCAACATAGAAGTCAGCATGGGATAAACACAGAAGAACCATAGTTATTGATTGAGGTCTATAGCAGTGTTTTTCAACCTTTTTACACCTATGGACCGGCAGAAATAAAAGAATAATTGAAGAACACCGGGTTAAGTCGAGGGCCAGACCCCACCCATCTCTACCCAATCTCCACCCCAGACCCCGCCCCCATAATAGTACTAATTGCACCTTGCACGTCCCGTGCCTCATCTGGAAGCCTTCCCTCTGACGTTGCAACGTCAGAGAGAAGGCTTCCGGTTCAGGTGCAGGATGCCCATAGGAGCCACTGCCCGTGGCTTTGTGCACTGAATCAGTTAGGAAGAGGGAGCTGGCTCGAAGATAACGTGGCATTGATCGCACCGTGGATCAGCAGTTGAAGAACACTGTTTTGGGCCTGATGCACGTGCTGGCCCTGTGGACCGGCAGGAAATTTCTGTGGACCGGCACTGGTCCATGGACCGGTGGTTGAAGAACACTGGTCTATAGCATAGCTGTCAACTTTTAAAAGGACCGGGGGTGCTAAAACTGAAAATAAACTACCCATCCCTGAATAAAGAGAACGAATAATGGGACTAGAACTTTACTTTCTCACTGGCTTTCCCAATATCTTGTCTTGGCGAGATATGAAAGTTTATATCTTTGTTTTTATGTTTTGTAATATATCGCCTTTATATTATTTTATATTGTTTTAATTATTATAATTGCTTTATTTTATTGTAAATGTATTCAGTTTTATCTTGTTTGTACATTACTTAGATATGTACATTTATATACAGTCAATCAGAAGAAACCATAATTAAGAAACTATAATTAAGCATCCTCAGAGTTGACACCTACATCTATGATATGACAGCTCCTTGTTTGCCTTCGCATTCTATGTTTGGGTGTTGAAAATGATCAATGGAAGATAGCCTAAAACTCGTTCATTTCTTTGGTTTTATTCAATTTATCAAACATTAGTCACCTTCCATGGGGAAATGTCAGAAAATGAGTATACCTAATCCCTAACAAACAAGCAGAGAAAACTTTGCTTTACTATGGAAACAGAACAAAACAAAAGGCAAGAGAGATGTCCTTCCAACCAACAGTATCTTTATTCTTTAGATGCTTTGTCCCAACAAGGATCCAGGTTTCAGCATATCTATATGCCTTCCTCAGGGGACACTAAGGGCTCCTTTTACTAAGCTGCGATAGCGTTTTAAGCGCATGCAGAATTTTAGCGCGCGCTAAACCTGCGCAACATGGCTAGAACTAATGCCAGCTCAATGTTGGCGTTAGCGTCTAGCGCACGCTAAAACCGCTATCGCAGCTTAGTAAAAGGAGCCCTAAAAAACATTAATATGTACAAACTAATAAAATATCACATTAAGAATCCACATTCATAAACAAGTATAAACCAATAACAATATATCATGTGAAATGTATTAAAAATCTAAACAATTATTGAAACAAGATAATAAAATAATTAACGAGAAACATTCAAAATCTATAAATTAAATCATCAAAAGAACAATGAAGAAATACCCATCATATAAACTAGAATGAACCGATTTGTTATCCTTCGGTCAAAATCTCTAATGTGTAGTGTTTTCTCCATGATTGACAATACTGAAGCCTGTGGAATGTTTATATATAGGGCATTGATGTCTAATGGCTATATTAGACATTATATTGGTTATATTCGAACATTCCATAGTCTTCAGTTCTTTATTATTCATTTGACAATTTCATTTTAAAGATTGTGAATGTTTCTGGTTAATTATTTTATTATCTTGATTCAATAATTGTTTATATTTTTTATACATTTTACATAATATTATATTGTTATTGGTTTATACTTGTTTTTGAAAGTGAATTCTTAATATGATATTTTATTAGTTTGTACATGTTAATGTTTTTTATGTCCCCTGAGGAAGGCATATACTGTACACAGTAGATATGCTGAAACCTGGATCCTTGGGACAAAGGATCTAAAGAATAAAGATACTGTTGGTTGGAAGGACATCTCTCTTGTCTTTTGTTTTGTTCTATACCTAATCCCTAACAATAGTAACTGGGTTGGCTATGGAGAGGGCAGAGACTTTTAGGAGCCCTTCCAAGTGGTTGGAAGAAAATACTTAAATAGTCAATGAAATAGAATATATTTTATAAAACTTTCTTAATTTACATTGTATATAATATAAAGGTAACACTATAGAATAAAAAATTACAAATTTGCATGTTTCTTAGTCATAACCTATATGTATTTGTCCACTGATGCAGCAGAACTAATCCGGGAATTTGTTGCCAGAGAGTGTGATGAAATCAGTTAGCTTAGCAGGGTTTAAAAAAAAAAGGTTTGGATAATTTCCTAAAAGAAAAGTCCATAGGCCATTATTGAGGTAGCTTAGAGAAATCCACTGCTTATTCCTAGGATAAGCAGCATAAAATCTGTTTTACTCCTTGCGATCTTGCTAGGTACCTGTGACCTAGGCTAGCCACTGTTGGAAACAAGATACTGGGCTTGGTGGACCTTCGGTCTGTCCCAGAATGGCAATTCTTATGTTCTTATGGTGCAGGACACAGAATTTAAATAAAAAAGAAATAACTGAGAATTCTGGAAGCCCAATGCTTTCATTTATAGATTTTGGTAACTTTGTATACTAGTTTTTAGAAGTAACATAATTTTTGTAAAGGTTAACTGAAGCTGTTGATGTGTCTGAGTCCACTATAAATGCTGGGAGAACAGAGATCTATTTCCTTATATGTTACTGAATTTCTCAGCCTTAAACAAAAATTGATAAATATTAGAATTTCTAAGTTAAGTAGAAAGAAACAGATTGTGCTAGATCCAAGTAGTTCTTCTCAGACAGTAAAAGGCAAAAACCAGCAGGAATACTTGAAACAGCTTTTATTTGTCTGTTTCCTTTTGCTTTACCTTCTGGCAGCTGTCTGCATTTGTTTTAACAGGGGCAGTTTTCAAATTTAGTTCATAATTTAAAATTTGTGAGTACTTGTTTTATCTGCAGGCTTTACTCCAGTTACAAGTTACAAATGGAAGGTTTTTCCTTTTGGATATCAGCTTGGAAAAAGTATGTGCATCAGTCTGAACATGCTTTTAATGTGGGTTTCCAATATATATTTATTCACATGCTGTTGAGATTGCAAAAGAATACACATATGTGCCAATCCCATCCCAACTCCATCAACATAAGTGCTTCTCTTACATGTGTGTTAACTAGACATGTAAGTTTAATATATACATAGAGTGTGCAATTTTTTAGAAAGAGCAAGCACAAAGGGTCATCCAAACATGGGGCAATCAGGCAGTCTTTTATTGGGCAATGTTTCGGCATAAAATGCCTGTGTCAGGTGTCATACAATCAAATGAAGTCAATATAAAAAAATAAATACCGGTAACTCCACCGTTAATTAATACCAATTATATCATAAAAGATGCATATCTTTACAGCCTGTGAATGTCCGTCCAAATGTGAAGCCAGCCCTATATTTGCAATATACTTTGTGCTTTTTGTTTCTGATTTTTAGATAGGCCATTTCCATTCATAAATGCCTTTTTTTGCATGAAAATGTCTTTGAAAATTGTTCCCCACATATACTCCATCCAAGCACACACATTCATTGAAATATAGAAATATGACGGCAGATAAAGGCCTATCCAGTCTGCCCATTCGCAACATCCACTATCTCTTCCTCCTCCTCTCCCTAAGAGATCCCATGTGCTGGTCCCATGCTTTCTTGAATTCAGACACAGTCTTTGTCTCCATCACCTCTACTGGGAGACTATTCCATGCATCTATCATCCTTTCGGTAAAAAAGTATTTCCTTACATTACTCCTGAGCCTATCACCTCTTAACCTCATTCTATGCCTTCTCACCCAGGCGTTTCCTTTCAATTGACAGAAACTTGCCTCATGTGTATTTATGCCACATAGGTATTTAAACATCTCTATCATATCTCTCCTCCAAAGTATACATATTGAGATGTTTAAGTCTGTCCCTGTTCAACTTTTGACGTAGACCAGGCCTGCACAACTCAAAAATGATCCAAGGCCGAAATGAAGTCGGAAAATGTAGCGAGGGCCGCAGGTATTGGCCACGGCTTGAGGCATTCAGAAGTGCACAGACGTTGCCGTGATGACATCATGTTGACATCCACACATGCACAGAAGCCTTCCAGACGGGCCCTGAGATGCCAGTAGGGGGTGCCAGAAGGGAAGAGGGCAGGAGAGAAGAGGCACTATTGGCAGCTGATTGCCTACAGCAATGTTTCTCAACTACTTCAAGCTACATACCCCCAAACACAGACCTGTTTAAAAAAATTAATAAAGGCCAAAAAGGTGCCCAAATTGACATGATGACCACATGGAGGGATTATCATGCTCCCCCCCTCCCTTACTCTTTGTGGTCACTGACACCCTCCCACCACCCAAAGATGTGAAACAAACAGTACATACTAACTTGTACGATAGCTTCAGATTACCACACAGACATAAGAACATAAGAATAGCCCGTTCTCACAGTGGCCAATCCAGGTCACTAGTACCTGGCTAAAACCCAAAGAGTAGCAACATTCCATGCTACTGATCCAAGGCAAGCAGAGCAAAGGGTCGTCGAGCAATTCCGGTCCTCGAGAGCCACGGGCAGGTCAGGTTTTCAGGATATCCACAATGAATATGTATGAGATGGATTTGCATGAACTGCCTCCTTGAGATACAAATCTATCTCATGCATATTTGTTGTGGACATCCTGAAAATCTGACCTGCCTGTGGCTCTCGAGGACGGGAATTGTCACTCCTGCCCTAGGGGGTACTGTAGTGAACATCACATAAAAAGTTCCAGATCCATAAAAAGTAACCCATCTCACCATAACTCATAACCTTCTAAAATCCATCCAAAATCTACTAACCTACATAAAAATGACACCTGCTAGCATGAGGGCTATTGTTGTGGTGTGCAGGTTACAAGTACCAGGCAAAAACCCAAATAGTAGCAACATTATTTGCTATCAATCCAGGGCAAGTAGTGGCTTCCCCCATGTTTTTCTCAATAACAGACTATGTACTTTTCCTCCAGGAAATTGTCCAAACCCTTCCTAAAACCAGCTATCCACTCTCACCACAACCTCTGGCAATGCGTTCCACAGCTTAACTATTTTCTGAGTGAAAAAATATTTTCTCCTATTGATTTTAAAAGTATCTCTCTGTAACTTTATTGAGTGTCCCCTAGTCTTTGTAATTTTTGATGAAGTAAAAAATCGATCCACTTGTACCCATTCTACACCACTCAGGATTTTGTACACATCAATTATATCTCCCCTTAGCCATCTCTTTTCTAAGATGAAGAGCCCTAACCTTTCCTAATAAGAGAGGAGTTCCATCCCCTTTATCATCTTTGTTGCTCTTCTTTGACCCTTTTCTAGTTCCACTATATCTTTTTTGAGAGAAGGCTATCAGAATTGAACACCATACTCGAGGTGGCGTAATGAGGGTGATAGGCGCCCGGGGTTGTGGTGACCCTGACCCGCCTTCTTTTTCATGCTTCTTTCCTGCTCCTCCTCTGCCATGCGCACATGCCACTTCTCTTCCCCAAACCTCTGTAATATTCCTGGCATGAGCAGCAACCCCCAACCTTCTGTCATGCCTTTGTAGGCTCTCCCTCTGACATCACTTCCTAGATGTGAGTCCAGGAAGTGACATCAAAAGAAGAGCTGACATATTTTGCTGTCTATATTTTGCACTATTAAGGAAGAAATGGATTTGTTTCTATTTCTCTGGAGTTGTACTGCATGCAGAGTCTTGAATCTTAGGGTTTTGTTTATATATATTTGTACTTTAGTTTGTGGTCCCGTATTTACATAGGGGTTATCTGTGTTCTGGTAGGAATGAATGTTGAGAACATATATACAGTGTGCTTTGTGTAGTTTAATTTTGTGGTTAACCATTATGTAGTGTTAATAAGATTATATTGTGTATATTGTAGCCGGCACGCTCCAGGCAGAGGGCCTGGGAATACTGACCACAATTAAACTCTTGTGAGTCGCTGCGTGCCTCACAAGGATAGGTTCTTTTAGTGTTCAGTGAAAGGGACACCATCCAAACAATAAGTTTAATGTTAAATAAAGAATTGCTTTTAATTGTTCAAAACCAAAAAAAAACACAGTAACTTGCTTGTCAGGATTGAAATAGCAAAGTTCCCATACCAGGAAAGCACAAAGTTCAAAAAAACAGTCTCTGGTTGAGAAACCAAAAGAGTCCCAACTCAAACAAAACTCTCATTTTAAATCATAGTCCAGGTGGAGTTCATAACCAAAAGAAAGGAAAAACTTTTCCACCAAAACAAAGCTACAAGACAGTGTAAAAATACTGGCTTCTTCAGCGACTGCAGGCTGGAAAGACAGTGTGCACCATGTGGTCTTGAATTGCCAGAAATTAGGCCCGCTATCCCACCACGTAACACGGGGCTAACCCCATTGTCTTAGCACATCAAGTATGCTTAACTCAAAAAGGAAAAACACAATTTAGCTTTCAAAAATGGAAAAACCAAAATTTCAAAATAAAAGTACTTGCTTAATTCAGCAAGTACAAATCCACTCTTTAACATGAGTTAGAATAATTCAGTCCAAAACAAACTTGCCATAAACTTCAGCAACATTCAAATACTTGCTTTTATGAGGCAAACTTCCATAGGAGCATTCTCAGGCATCAACCCAACACTAGCTTCAGGGCTTGTTCCCAACTCCATGTCACATGGTTCCTCATTCAGACTGGAAGGTGATTCTTCTCCAGCTTCTACAAACTCCATGGCCTCAGGAGCTTGGCTGCTATCAGGAGCTCCCAACCCTGAGCCTTGTGACCTTCCCTGCTGCTGTTCCTCTCTGTTCTGATTTTCTAAGAACCTAGTCTTCAGGGAGAGCAGCTTGCAGCCCGCCCCCAACCCTCAGGTGGAAAGGAATTCCGGTGATTCACCTTGTGATACAGAGGGGGATGGGAACCTAGCACTGCTGCTCTCTTACTCCCTCTACAGGCCCTAGAAGAAAATTCAGACTGAGAGGCAGAAAATGGGGAATAAGGCAGATTATGGACAGTGTCAGGATTTGCACTGGAATCTGTGCTAGGGACACTCCTAGCAGGCATAGTCTGCTTATCACATACCTCCCCCCTTAACTGTCTGCTAGGGGTGGACCTGGTTCTGCCCAAATCTTTTTCCCCAACCCTGGATAAAGCATCTGCATTCGTATGGAGACGCCCCGGTCTATGTATGGTTTTGTACCGGAACGTTTGCAGAGCCAAATACCATCTCGTCAGGCGGACATTATTGTTTCTCATGGAATTGAGCCAGCTCAACGCCGCGTGGTCTGTGACTAGGGTAAATTCACGGCCTTCCAAGTAATGCTCTAAACTTTGCATAGCCCACTTGGCGGCTAGGCATTCCAATTCCACTGTCGCATAATGTTTCTCATTATCATGCAACTTCCTACTGAGATAAAGGATTGGATGTTCCAATCCTTCCACTTCCTGACTTAGGACTGCCCCTAACCCAGTTTGAGAGGCATCTGTCTGAAGTACAAATGGACGCTGGAAATTAACTGCTGCTAACACTGGTTCTGAGCACAAACTAGACTTGAGATCCTCCTGTGCTTTCATACTTTCAGGGTCCCAGCGTACCTTGTCTGGCCTATTCTTTTTCAGCATCTCGGTTAGCAAAGTTGCCCGGGTTGCAAAATGTGGAATAAACCGCCGGTAATACCCCACCAGCCCTAAGAAGCTCCGTATCTGCTTTTTAGATTCCAGTACAGGGTACTCCCGAATACATTGCACTTTATCTAGCAAAGGCTTCACCACTCCCCTTCTACCAGGTATCCTAAATACCTGATTTCCTTCTTTCCCACACAGCATTTCTTAGGGTTGACAGTTAACCCTGCCTTTTGTAGGGCACGTAACACCGCCCTAACTTGTTCTATATGCTGGGTCCAGGATTGAGAGTGAATGATAATGTCATCCAGATAGGCCGCAGCGTACTCTTGATGCCCCCTCAGCACTTGGTCCATTAGGCGCTGGCAAAAGCAGCAGTTCCATGTAATCCGAAAGGCATTTTGACAAACTGGAACAAGCCCAAAGGGGTACCAAAAGCAGTCTTAGGCCTCGCCGCAGGTGTCAAGGGTATCTGCCAATAACCTTTTGTTAGATCCAGAGTAGTGAGATACTGAGCTTGGCCTAACTTGTCTAATAGCTCTTCCACCCTGGGCATAGGAAAAGCATCAAACTGGGAGATAGTGTTCAGTTGGCGGAAATCAATGCAGAACCTGGGTGAACCATCTGCTTTGGGCACAATCACAATAGGGCTGGCCCATGGACTTTGAGAGGGCTCTATTACCCCTAGGGCTAACATCTCCTCCACCAACTCCTGTACTAGGACCTTCTTCTCTTCCGATAGACGGTATGGCTTCATTCTCACTACCTGTCCTGGAAGAGTCTGGATGTCATGGTTCACTAATGTGGTACTAATGGGAGAGAACACATCCTCAAACTCTTTCAGCAGACCCCCAACCGCCTTCTTCTGCGTCTGAGTAAGCTCCTCTCCCATAGTCACTTGCTCGCTCAAAGTAAATTCTCCTATCTGGGGTCCAAATTCATCCTCCTCACAAGCCTGAGCAATGAGGGCTAAGGTCTGACGTTCCCTCCACGGCTTCAGGAGATTTATATGATAGATTTGTTCTCTACCCTTTTTATCCTTGACCTTATAATCGACCTCATTAACTCTCTGGCTTATGGTAACTGGCCCCCTCCATTGTGCCAGAAACTTGTGTGGATCTGTGGGAATTAAGACCAAGACTTGTTCTCCCACCTGCAACTGACGGTTCTGAGAACCTTTGTCATAATAGGTTTTTTGTTTCTGCTGGCTTTTCCCCATCTGAACCTTACCCTTCTCCCCCAAACTCTTCAAGCGTTGTTTAAGGTCTCCCAGGTAAGATATTATATTTACTCGACACTCTGGAGGAGGGTCCCATTTGTCTTTAAGGATATCTAGTAGCCCTCTAGGTTTTCTTCCAAATAACATTTCATAGGGACTTATGCTTGTGCCCCCCCCCAAACAAAAAAGCATTCCGCTGCCTATGCCCCTTGCCTTTTCTTGTTCTATTTGTATCTCAAGGCGAGGGGCTCTTCTGCCTGTCTGCCTTACCTAACTTAAGAGCATAAGAATTGCCATACTAGGACAGACCAAAGGACCGTCAAGCCCAGTATCCTGTTTCCAACAGGTCCCAATCACCTAGTTAGATCCTAAGCATCGAAACATATTCTATGCTATTTGTCCTAGGAATCCTTGGATTTCCCCAAGCCATCTCAATAATGGCCTATGGACTTTTCTTTTAGGAAATTATCCAAACCTTTTTTAAACCCTGCTAACCTAACTGATTTCACCACATTCTCTGGCAACAAATTCCAGAGTTTAATTACAAGTTGTGTGAAGCAATATTTTTTCCGGTTTGTTTTAATTCTACTACTTAATAGCTTCATCGCATGTCCCCTAGAGCAGTGTTTTTTCAACCTTTTTTGGGCAAAGGCACACTTGTTTCATGAAAAAAAATCACGAGGCACACCACCATTAGAAAAAGTTAAAACATTTAACTGTGCCTATATTGACTATATATAAATATATAGGAATCAAATAAACACAAAGAAAGTATTTTATAATGCTGCCACCGCCACTGGGGAATAGGCTGCCACTGCCGCCATCGGGAACAGGCCGGCACCGAGTTCTCCCTGCTTCTCTTCCCCGCAGGGCCGACCAACTCTCGCCACCCGTCGTCAATTCTAACGTCAGAGAGGACGTTCTAGGCCAGCCAGGCAGCGATTGGCTGGCCCAGAACGTCCTCTCCGACGTCAGAATTGATGCGAGTGGCGAGAGTTGGCCGGCCCCACAGGGAAAAGCAGGGAGAACTTGGCGCCGGCCTGTTCCCGATGGCGGCGGTGGCACTCAAGTGGCTAAAGAGCCGCAGTTTGCCGGCTTAGGGACAACACTGGAGGGTGGCCAGCTGTGCACCCCCTTGGGACGTAAACCCGGGGTGGGGCAGACCGCCCCTCCCCACCCTGGTATGCCACTATCTGTACCTCACTCTCTCCCTATGACCAAAAATTCTCCTTTCTTCTATTCCCCGTGTACACAACCATCTCTTTCCCTCCCTTCCTCTCTCCAAAGTCCATGCCTTCTGTGTCCAAACACTCATTCCCTCCCCCACCTCAGCATCTCTTTCCCTCCCTTCCTCTCTCCCAAGTCCATTTCTTCTGTGTCCAAAAACGCATTCCCTCCCCCACCTCAGCATCTCTTTCCTTCCCTTCCTCTCTCCCAAGTCCATTTCTTCTGTGTCCAAAAACGCATTCCCTCCCCCACCTCAGCATCTCTTTCCCTCCCTTCCTCTCTCCCAAGTTCATGCCTTGTGTCCAAAACGCACTCCCTCCCCCCCTTTTGTGTTCCGTGTTTGCCTCCCAGCCCATTTTTGCAACTTTCTCAGCAAAACGAAGCTCAAGCCGCGAGGCTTGTCTTCTGCTTCCTGCCTGCCCTGCCGCGCACAAATAGCCGAACGGAAGTATTCTCCGACGTCAGCGCTGACGTTGGAGGGCAGGCTTTGCTTAAGCCCTCCCTCCGACGTCAGCGCTGACATCGGGGAACGCTTGCGATCGGCTATATGTTAGCTGTAGGGCAGGCAGGAACAGAAGACGAGCCTCGCGGCTCGAGATGTATTGAATTCCGCGGGTCCCCCGTCCAGCTCTCTCCTGTCCACGTGGGGCGGACCACCCCTCTCCCTAGACTGGTGGTACTGCCCTGATGGCGGCCCTGACCGTACGGCACACCAGGCAACATCTCGCGGCACACTAGTGTGCCGCGGAACAGCGGTTGAAAAACACTGCCCTAGAGCAACAGTAACAGGCACTTGAAGATCTCCCATAAGAGCCATAGAAACACATGTTGCTTCTGAGCAACAATGCCAAGTATAAGGTTAAAGGAGGTTATTTATGCACTTATGTGGCCACATCAGCACATAAATGGTTAAAATACCACCTATTGCTTAAAGTACTCACCCCCTTATAATTACCATAATTAGGGTAATTCTATAAGATTGCACCCATTTGAAGCGTATTCTATAAAGAAAGTACACATATACTCTTATTTTTGGAGTAGTAGTGCAGTAGGTACAAGCAGCTATAGGGCTGGTGTAAATGTTCAGGGCAATCATAGTATTCTATAATTTATAAATATGCCTCACAGATGTTTCAGCCAGACTCTACCCATGTTTATGCCCACCTGCACTATCACATTTAGATGCCAAGTTCTCAGTAGCTAGCTTGGCGAATGCCAGATACAACCACACTCAAAGTGGTTTACCTACAGGTACTTCAAGCATTTTCCCTATCTGTCCCAGAGGGCTCACAATCTATCTAATGTACCTGGGGCACTGGAGGATTAAGTGACTTGCCCAGGGTCACAGAGAGCAGCGCAAAGTTTGAACCCACAACCTCAGGGTGCTGAGGATTTAGTTCTAACCACTACGCCACACTCTCCTCCAGGAGCAAGAAAAAGTACTTGAACTGGCATTGTTGGTATTTCCTTGTTACAATTTTCTTCAGTAAAAAGACTTATAGTTATGGGACAACTACGGTGTTATTGGTAGAGAAAAAAACTACTGGAGTTTTGAATATGTTATCCCACTTCACCAGAGAGCCTTACAGATGGCTTCTGTCCCTCAAGATAAGGAGCCACGTAAATAAATTTTTATCTGTGTGATCGATTTACTTGAGCTGTTACATTTGCATATCCAACTGTGCTTTCCCCTTCATAACCACAAAAATATAGAACTCGTGGGAGAAGAGCAATGCAAACTTTCATGCACTGTTTGACACCCTAAATGACATTTATAGCTGAGAGCCCAAGGGCTGAATATGCATGAGTGTTGAGTTCCTCTAGAAATAGTCCCTCTAGTACAGAGGGACATGTAGCAAAACATAAATTGCAACTACCTGTGCTGTACATAAGGGAAAGGATGTAACTTTCTGTGAATTTATTTTGCCACCTGTTGTAAACATTGGGATTGGTTCTAAAGGAAGAAACAAGTCCTGAAAATGCTGCCATATGTTTTACGGCCTCTTTTACAAAGCCGCACTAGCGGCTGCCCTGCGCTAACGGCCCCGAAGCCCATAGAAATTTAAAGGGCTTCAGGGCTGTTGCCGCGCAGCTTTGTAAAAGAGGCAGTTAGAGCTGAATGACGGTTTTAACTCTCCCTCCCCTCCCCCCCTTTACATATTTTTCCTGCCTGCTTAAGTGGACATACAGACAAGATCATTTTTCTGTGTGCCACAACGAACTGGTTTAAGATGGTCCTCATTTTTTTGAATGCTGTTTCAAAGTTGCTCATATTCAGACATTCCAAAAAGTGCTCTGAAGTGGAAATAAAAGTCTCTTCTTTAATTTCTGGAGACAAGCGATCGCTGTATATGTGTAGGGGGTAATTCTGTAATTGAGTACCTCCATTTAGATGCCCTGAGGTCAGGAGTTAGGAGCCCATTCTATAATAAAACCTGGGTATCTAGGTTCCATTATAGATTACTAGTATAACACAGAATCAGCATGCCTGACATATAGGCGATTGCACATACAATATGCCTTGAGTTAGTATAAGTGTAGGCACCGAAATGGAGCATTCTATAAGTCATGTGCAAATATGGGAGCCAGTGGCATAGCGAGGGTAGGAGGCGCCCGGGGCGGTGGTGTCCCCTGCTCCCTCCTCTCTGCCCCTCCTCTCCTTCTATGCCAACCCTCCCGTGCCCTCCTCTCCACTCCTCGCTCCTTCTGCGCCCCCATACCACACTCAAGCCCTCCCTTCCCACTCCCATACCTCTTTAAATCTTCTTCTCCAGTCTGCTGCTCACGCTGGCGTTCCCTCTGACTTTGTTCCTGGTTCTGTGACCCGGAAGTGATTTCAGAGGCAGTCAGGCCTGCATGAGCAGCAGGCTAGAGCACTTGCTTGCGCTGGTGAAGATTTTAAAGAGGTATGGGGGCAGGGAAGGGAGGATGCCAGAGTGGCATGGGGAAAGGAGCAGAGAGGTGTCGTGCCCCCATCAAAGTTCATGTATTGTGACACCTTTACTGAAGCTCATGCAAACCACTCTGAATCGACTCCCCAGTCATTAGTAGTGGTATAGAAGCTTCGAATAAACATAAAACATAATAGTTTAGCAGGTCCCTTTGCAGACCACTTTATAGGTGATTCCAGAGGTTGAAAGTAGAGATGGGGAGACTTTCCTTAGCTCACTTTTGAGGAAGGCTGTGGCTCACTGGTTGAGCTGCTGCCTCTGCACCCAGAGGTTGTTGTGAGATCAAATTCCATGAGACCCTGGGCAAGTCACTTAATCCTTCAGTGTCCACCGCTTTGAAATGCCAAAGCAACAAAAAGTCCCCTTTCCCTTGCATTTTTGGTCCTGTGGAGTAGAGGAAGAATTTCTCTCCAAAGTCTTAATATAGAGACAATTTCTACCAGCCACGGTGTCTTCCAGTCTTACACTCAGACTTTTGATTCAATTGACCACCAAACAAATTTCTGTAACTTTGGATAAAAATAAAGGTGTCAGTTTTGAAAGGGATTTATATGAATACTTTAATAATAGTCCTAAAGTAAAATACATAGGCTATCAGTACAGCAGCTGAACATTACCAGTATATAGATAATAATGATATAAATACATATATTCAGCACCACAGCATTTCTATACAATAGCATTACAAAAAATTCACACACACACAGATATATATATATATGTATGTGTGTCTATATATATATATATATATATCTGTGTGTGTGTGTGTGTATTTTTTGCAACAGCATTTCTATACAATGGCATTACAAAAAATACACAAACACATACATATATAGACACACACACACATACATATATATATATATATAGACACACAAACACACAGTGGCATACCAAAGGGGGGGTGGGTGGAGGTCCGCCCCGGGTGCACGGCTCAAGGGGGTGCATAGCTGGCCACTCACCATGGAATAGGCTGCCGCCGGGGAAAGGCTGCCATTGCTGTCATCAGGAACAAGCCGGCACTGAGTTCTCCCTCCCTGCTTCTCTTCCCCGCGAGCCGACCAACTTTAGCCGTCCGACGTCAATTCTGACGTCGGAGAGGACATTCTGGGCCAGCCAATCGCTGCCTGGCTGGCCCGGAATGTCCTCTCCGACGTTAGAATTGATGTCGGGCAGCGAGAGTTGGTCGGCCCGCGGGAAAGAGAAGCAGGGCAAACTCGGCACTGGCCTGTTTCCGATGGTCAGTGGCAGCCTTTCCCCGGCAGCGGTGGCAGCAGCATGTTTCCCAATGGCGGTGGCATGGGGGAGGGCAGAGAGAAAGAAAGAAAGGGGGGGGAGACAGGGAGCCAGAAAGAAAGAAAGGGGGGGACAGGGAGCCAGAAAGAAAGAAAGGAGGCAGGGTGAAAGAAAGAAAAAAAAATGGGGCATGGGGAGAGAGAAAGAAAGACAGACATAGAGAAAGGGGGCATGGGGAGAGAGAAAGAAAGAAGGGGGTAGGGTGAAAGAAAGAAAGAAATGGGGCATGGTTTAGATTTAAACCATGGAGAGACTGTCTAGTATCACGGCCCGATAAGTCAGCCACTTTAGCCGTCGTCGTCGTCTTTCATACTTAACCCAAACTCACGGGTATTTTTTGCCACAGCATTTCTATACAATGGCATTACAAAAAATACACACACACACACACACACACACATAAAGTTTAGATTTAAACCATGGAGAGACTGTCTAGTATCATGGCCCGATAAGTCAGCCACTTTAGCCGTCGTCGTCGTCTTTCATACTTAACCCAAACTCACGGGTATTTTTTGCCACAGCATTTCTATACAATGGCATTACAAAAAATACACACACACACACACACACACACACACATAAAGTTTAGATTTAAACCATGGAGAGACTGTCTAGTATCATGGCCCGATAAGTCAGCCACTTTAGCCGTCGTCGTCGTCTTTCATACTTAACCCAAACTCACGGGTGAGTTTGGGTTAAGTATGAAAGACGACGACGACGGCTAAAGTGGCTGACTTATCGGGCCGTGATACTAGACAGTCTCTCCATGGTTTAAATCTAAACTTTATAACTTATTGGCATTAACAGGTATGTTTGAAGAGAATTCTAAATTGTTTCTTGGGGGCTTGAAAATCGAGTTGTAATATAAGAATTTCCCGGTATTACTGAGAGTTGTAAGTAGTTGAAATATTAAGAACCTCCCGGTATTATCGAGAGCTGTAAGGAGTTGAAATATAAAGAACCTCCTGACATCATTGAGAGTTGAAAATAGTTGAAATAATAAATAATAAATAAAAAATAATAGATGATATTGCCTTTGATAGCCTCTTTTAGAAGCTTTTTAAGAATTACTGGATATTTAATGTATGTTCCCGATAGCTCCGTCACTATGCGTTCATTAACGCGAGTAGGAATGTAAGATCTCATGCTATTTACATGTTATATAAAAAAATACAAAATTTGAGTTTAAGTCCTATTTTGTTTTATTTGTAGTTTGAATACTAGTGCCGTTCCTGACAAAGCTCCTTTATTGTGAGCGAAACGGAGATCTTCCGTCGTCATGTCATG
Source organism: Geotrypetes seraphini (assembly GCF_902459505.1). Classification (NCBI taxonomy): domain Eukaryota; kingdom Metazoa; phylum Chordata; class Amphibia; order Gymnophiona; family Dermophiidae; genus Geotrypetes; species Geotrypetes seraphini. The sequence continues at coordinate 195,033,057 of NC_047088.1, read as the reverse complement.
AAGCTAAGTACTTCATAATTCATATATCCTGAATGTGAAAGCACTTTGTGATAGATGGAAAAATTAGCACATCAATAATATCTAGAATTAAATATGCAAATATGCAAATAAGTAAATAAGATGGGCTTAATATAGAATTAAGTTTTAAATTTAATACAGTTAAAAAAGAAGAAAATAATAAATTTAATACAGTTTGAAAAAGAAGAAAATGAGAAAATAGGAGAATATACAGGACCAATGATAGCTCACTTCTTGGTTATTGGCTTGTGACATACATCGGGCCTTTAGCTGTGAGTGCTTGAGATCCTTAAGTATTACTCCTGTATATCCAGCTGGATATTTTCTCTTGTGTTTTAGCCAAATTTGATGATTATTTAGTGTGTTTCACAGAAAACTTGAAGGTTATTGAGTGTATTTTTTATAATGCCATAGATGGCTTATAAAAAAAAATGATGCTGACTGGCAAATTTGAAATAAACCCCTTAATTTACTGGAGGGTCCTTTTACCAAACTGCAGTAAGCACTAGCGCCTGTTTACTACAGCTTAAAAGGGTTTACAGTGGGTTCTGTTTAGGTGCCCTGCAGTAAGGGGTTAGGTGCAACTAAGTGCCATGCGATAGGTGCCTATCTTTTATAGAATTGGATAGGCACTTATCACCCAATTAATTTAATTTAATTAATTTATTTATTTATTTTAGCAAATATTGAATCTATTAAAGTGCAGACAAAACCTTGCTATCACTTTGACCCACTGTTGTAAAATTACAACATAGAAATAACCAGCTCTAAATCTCTTAAAATCAGTATATTCAATGATGTCATAAAATCTGCATGATCTACACATATTAATGATCACATAAAAAAATATTTCAAGCTTTTTACTTACTTTAGTCCTGATGTATCCCGTCCAAAACAACAAGATGATATACTCCAAAGCAGGCAACAGGGTTGTATGACTTCATGGCCAGATAAACAGACCTATTTACACATTCAACCATCCAATGGTGTTGCAGAACTGAACAATAGGTTCTATTAGTAATGTACATGAAGTTTTAAAAAGAAAAAAAAATGGGGGAGGGTTTATTTTGTAGCCTTAAATGTGATGTTGTAATATTACAACACTGGTTCTCAGGGGGTTAAGGGTATTTTGCCAATTAAGGCCCCTGTTTATCAAGCTCATTAGCGTTTTTTATCGCCAGCCACTGCCATAAAAGCTCCAACGCTCATAGAATTCCTATGAGCATTGAGCTTTTACCGCAGCAGCTAGCGATAAAAAACCCTAATGCAACTTGATAAAAGGAGACATAAGCTAGGCACCTAACTTTAGGCGCCCTTTATAGAATCAGCCCCTTATTTCCTAGCAGCATATCAAATAAAGATAGTACATGCTAATTCCATGTAAGCCCTTCAAAAACTTGCCAATTCAGCCAAACATTCCATTCTGAGAGGCAAAGCCAGAAAAATGCTTTAAAAAAAAGAAATCAAGTTAACATTTTGTTGGGGGGGGGGAACAGGTTTAACACAGGTTCAAAGGGAATTTGTTTCACAGATTTGGGGCAACATATATTAGCCTTTGTATGCTTATGATGTTGTATTTTACCACTATACTCCAACAGCTGGCTCAACAAGCAATACATATTGCAAGGGCTACAATACAAAGCTCAGAGAATATGAAGTTAAGCGCTCAACAAGATACCAACATTTTCAAATGTATTAACCCAGAAACATCACTTGAAAATTTGTTTTTGTTGTTTGGTTGATTTTTTTTTTTAATAGGATGCATTTTAAAACATCTTAGTATACCTTTAGTTAATAATTCTTTTCTCTTTTTCTGTTTTGCTTGATTTTTACTAGGTGAAAAGGACAAGCTCCCCACCCTCTAGGGGGGGCAGCGGTGACAATAGGTCCGAAGCCGTTGCCCTGGGTGGGATTTAGAGGGGGGAGTAATGGAAAAAGGGGGGATGGGGGCAGGGGCGGGCCAATAAAAGGGTGTGGGGCCAATTGGGGGGCAGGGAGGTAGGCCTGAGGGGTGGGATGAGTGAGGGTAAGGTGACCAGGTCCAGGGCGGAGGCTGCAATTCGGCCTTTAGCATGAGCGGCATGTCGTCATTTATTTTCTGCGCTCCCCCACTTGCCGCCTAGTTACCCTGCCTGACTATTTGCTCCCCTGATGTTGTGGTTCCGTTTTGTCCGAAGTGACTGTTCGGGATCAGGAGGTGTGGTGGTTCATTCCTCAGGGAGGAAGAGGGCAGCTCCGTTGCGGTGTGTGGTGAGCATGGGGCAGTTCCGGGTAGTCAGCACAGCAAGTCTGGGGATGCGCGCCTGGACTGATGGCGTTTTCAGCTGGTTCCTGTTTTTTGGCCTGCCCCTGCCCCCCCCCCCCCTTTTTTTTTTCCCTCACTCCTCTGTTAGTGAATTTTTGCTGGTTTCTCCCTCCCTTTTCCTTTACTTCATGATAATTCGTATATGTTCTCAATCAGATGCAAAAGATTACTAGACTTAAGGCCTATACTATCACTAGGCAATTTCTAAACCTAGTTGGGTTTATTTATTGTAAACATTTTTATGTAAGCTAATGTTCCTGTTTTCTCCAGCATACCTATATTTCAGTATCTCAGACAATAAAGTTTGTTGAGTTTATTGGTAATACATATAGATGAAATACATTTGAATGAATTCATGCCAGCAATTCAGAAATTTTGCCTCTAACTCTTATGGCATGTTACCAACAGCTTAGGTGGCAAGATTTAGGGGCTTCAACACTAAGCAATCAGCACTGATTTTTTAATGGAATCATGGTACCAAGGTTCCTTTTATAGAATACTAGCATAAGTCTGCATTGGTACCAGTGGCATAGCGAGGATGAGTGGCACCCAGGGCGGTGGTGCTCCTCTCATGCCCTCTTCCCGGTCCCCCTGCTGTGCGCATGCTCACCCCTTCCCCGTACATTTTTATCTTCGGCGTGAGCAGCCATGAATTTGCTGCCTACAACAGCTTCAGCACTCTCTATGACATCACTTCCTAGGTGCAGGTCCCGGAAGCGATGCCAGAAAAACCCCACCGAAGCTGACATGGAGAGCAAGTTCGCGGTTGCTCGTGCCAAAGTTAAACTGGTATGGGGGAAGGGAAGGGGCGCACGCATGGCAGGGGGAGGAATGGGAAGGAGGCAGAGAGCAGAAGGGGTACCAGCACCCCAAGGAAGACCACGCTGAGGGCGGACCGCCCGCGCTACCTTACTACACCACTGATTGGTACAGTACTCCCCCGAAATTCGCAGGGGTTTCGTTCCATAAACTCCTGTAAATATCTGTCAAAAGGCAGGGGAGGCAGGAGAGGGCAGCTGGAGAGGCAGGAGAGGTCAGCTGGAGCACTGGCGAGTGAAGAAAATCACTAGTGGTCTGCTCCAACCGCCTCTTCCTGTAGTAAAGTTGGGTTACACCAATCAGGAGCTGCTTTGACACACAGCTCCTGATTGGGTGTAGCTTGACTTTACTACAGGAAGAGAAGGTCAGAGTAGACCGTGAATGAGCGAGTCCGTGATTCACGAACCCAAAGGGGAACACTGTATACCTCAAGTTAGGATTCAGCAGTTACACCAAGTCAATGGCAGTTGTAACTGCTGCTGCCTGAGTATGCCTTGAAGTGCATACAGTATTTTATGTTATACTTGTTTCCAATACTCCCATGATGACCCACCTGTAATCTGCCCATGTTTGCACCTCCTTGTGCTTATTTGCTAAGTGATTTTGGCAAGTATTTTATAGAATAGAGACTAACACATGTGTAATTACCAATTAAACATGTACAATTGGCGCATATCTTTAGGCACCAATTTATAGAATCACCCTTCTAATGACATTTTTTAAAAATATGAAACAATGTACACACTGTTAAAAAATATTAAATAGTATTCATTACAAACTAAATATTGGCTGAATATTTGGTATAAGGCCTTGCTGAAGTCTGTGTTACCTAATGGATCTCTAACAGCATTGGAGAATGAATCATTATTTAAACAATTTCCTATGCATTAGTGCATGAATGTTTTCCCGTGATGCTTTGTTTGCCCTCCTATAAAAATTACACTGCACAACAAAGTTTTTGCTTCCTGAACACTGCTGGGTGTTTCTTATAGAATTTTGGGTGCTGATCATGAATATTACATCAAAAATTACCCATCACGTACCATTTCAGAGAAATCTTCAATTTTGTCGTGATTTTTTCTTATATTTGGATGCAAACAATTTTTTCTCCCATAAGTGTCTTATCAACAACGGTTTGTGCCGCCTGGGTATGTCCATGCATAAAATCTAGCCAGGTTGGAAGCTGTTTTATGGAAGATGACATCCTGGGCATGTCTGGGCAGGTCTGAACGAGCTTGCGCTGTCTCACCATGCTATAATGGTGGCTTCCATACACCGATCCTGCTCATTTGGTTAATACAGATAGTCCGTGTGTGTATATAGTATCAGTATAGTAAAGTATAGTAGTATAGTAGCTGTAGCAATATAACAGTAAGTAAGCTTGATGCTATAGACGTTTTGGTGTCGGGCAATATGTCTCGTCGGTGTCGTAACAGCCGCGACACATTCTGCTATATCTGTGGGGAATATACACTTACGCCTCAGAGACGTTCGATGACTGCCCTTGTAAAGAAAGCCTATCATCTGTATTTTGGCTGCAAAATAGGTGATCAAGACAAGCAATGGGCGCCTCACATTTGCTGTGCGACATGTGCTGTTAGTCTGAGAGCCTGGCTCAGAGGTACTCGAAAGACGATGCCATTTGCTGTTCCGATGATATGGCGAGAACAGAAAGACCATGTGACGGACTGTTATTTCTGTTTGACTAATGTGTCTGGTTTCTCTGCCAAAAACAAGAAGTCAATTGAATATCCTAATCTGCCTTCAGCAATGAGACCCATGCCACATGATGACAGTCTTCCAGTTCCGAAACCACCAGAGGATTGGACCTTAGACGAACCAGATGAAGAAACTGCAGTGCAGGGTTCTAACAGTGACATTGACCCGGATTTTGAACCATCCTCATCAGGCGATCCACATCTGATAACACAGTCCGAATTGAACGATTTGGTCAGAGATTTGGGTCTGTCAAAAGCAAAAGCTGAGCTGCTAGGTTCGAGACTGCAGGAATGGTGTTTGCTATCACCAGGTACGAAAATTTCTGTGTTTCGAGACCGGCATCATGATATAACCAAATTTTTTGCACAAGTCGACAGTCTCTGTTTCTGTTGTGACATTGAAGGATTGTTCTCGGTCTTTGGTTGTGATCACAACCCGGAAGAGTGGCGTCTTTTCATTGATTCGTCAATGTTAAGCCTGAAAGCTGTTCTGTTGCACAATGGCAACGTTTATCCTTCAGTACCTGTTGGCTATGCAGCACATATGAAAGAAACATATGAGAATATGGAAATGTTACTAAAGTATGTCCAGTATACCAGGTATAACTGGAATATCTGTGGAGACCTCAAAGTCGTTGCTCTGTTACTAGGACTGCAGCTTGGCTATACAAAGTACTGCTGTTTCATCTGCGAATGGGACAGCCGAGACAGAGAGTCGCACTATTCTAGAAAGAACTGGCCACTCCGTAAAAAGTTAGTTCCAGGACAGAAAAATGTAGCACATGAATCGCTTGTTGACCCGACAAAGATATTTTTGCCTCCTCTTCACATTAAACTGGGACTCATGAAGAATTTTGTGAAAGCAATGAACAAGGAAGGGGAAGGTTTTCGTTATTTAAGACAGATGTTCCCAAGAATAACTGATGCCAAGATCAAAGAGGGTATTTTTGTTGGCCCCCAGATCAGACATGTTATGAGTGACAAGCGATTTGAAGATCTGTTAGTTGGGCCGGAAAAAATTGGCTGGAAAGCCTTGAAAGACGTTGTTGACAATTTTCTGGGCAATTACAGAGCCCCAAACTACATTCAGCTGGTAGACAAACTTCTCAAAGCATACAAGAGAATGAAGTGCAATATGTCACTCAAGATTCATTTCCTCCATTCACACTTGGACTTCTTCCCCGCAAATCTCGGTGCTGTGAGTGACGAGCACGGTGAAAGGTTTCATCAAGACATAGCTACGATGGAGAAACGATACCAGGGCAATTGGAATCCGTCAATGCTTGCCGACTATTGTTGGATGCTACAACGTGATGCACCAGACACTGAATATAAAAGAAACTCGGGAGCAAAACACTTTTAATTCTGTTTCATTTAGTCGCTTGTGCGAAACGTAAACTTGACTATATATTTTATTGTCAGTAAACATAAAAATGTCTATTTCTCATAGTTCTTACGTGATGCAGTAAAACCAAAACCATATTTGAGCATACCAAGTTGGTACCTGTCATAATCACCAAAAACTTTTCAGGAATCAAGACTTAACCAAAAAATTGTTGTGCAGTGTTATTTATGACCCAAATGTGATCTTTTAAATCAGAATACTTACTCCTGAAATCAAAGCTCCAGTGTGCTAATGCAAGTAGAAGCTCTAATTTTTCAAAGCCATGTTGAATATTCAAAAGTGGGAACTGAAGGAAAGGAGTTAACATTAATTAATATTTCCAGCAGTAAAAGCAACAGTGAAGCTAATTTTGCAGCACAATTAATCATGGGCCTGGCTAATTACTCACGGGATTTTGCAAATGATTTTTTTCTCAGGTAGCAGAGTCAAAATGCTAATCCGCTACCCATCAAAATCATTGGCTTCTCACCAATGTCCCCAGCAAGAGCAATTAGTGGGAACAGCCAAGCCCTAGTAATTACATGTCTAGAGAGGAAAATGCTAGATTTTTAATTGCTCTAGATAAAGACCACTTGCTCATATATCTGATTGCACAAAGCAAGCTTGCAAGCCAAAGCAACTACATAAACACTGCCAGGTGTCTACACAAAAAGAGCTGTGCATGTGAGCAGCCCTCTCCGCAGAACCCATGCACTCACAGGAAGAAAACATCATAAGAACATAAGAATAGCTTTACTGGGTCAGATCAAAGGTCCATCAAGCCCAGTAGCCTGTTCTCATGGTGGCCAATCCAGGTCCCTAGTATCTGGCCAAAATCCAAAGAGTAGCAATATTCCATGCTACTGATCCAAGGCAAGCAGTGGCTTCCCCCATATCTTTCTCAATAACAGACTATGGACATCAACATGCCTTTACATTCCAAACTGCAGTGTCATCATTTCAGCTTAAGAACTGCAAGGCAATATTGCACTCTGGGGAAAATGTGCATGTCAGTTATATTTGCAATATATTAATTGCTGACATTTTTCAAGGAACTTTCTCTAACAACCCAGCACCAGGGGCTTTAAGTTTACTGAATTTTAGGATCACCCATAAAATATTTTTTTAACAAGACATCTCGAGAGGACATAAAATCAGAAATTACCATATTCATGAGCACAGCTTGTAGCAGCAATGCTATAAACTAAGCTCAAGTAATTTACATATAGTTTTCTTAATTAAAAAATAGCTGGCAATTAGAAAGGGCATGCTGGTTTTAAACATTCAGCTTGAACATTCTACCTTTACTGTTTGCTTTTTCATTTAATATATTTACACACGGATGCACACAATTGGAAATTATCAATACTATTTAACTCCATGTCTAACACCTAAATGATGATGGATACAGAGTATAGAGAATATTAGTGCATGGGGGAGGGGGAGTATGTGTGTGTGTGGATTGCCATTTATAGTTTAAGCACGGCTGCAACCATTTTTGCTCCTTAGTTTGTTTGTGTGTCTTCAAAGTATTTCTGGCTACTATTATTATCTCGAAGTCCATTCTTACATCTTTAAGTACATTATATTGAAGTACTGAACCATGCTCTTCCTGCCATTAGCTTTGATTGCTGGGCACTAAGCAGGGAGCAGTAACCTCAGTTCACTTCAATGTAATCTTTGCATGCTCAAAAATTGGTATACACCATTTACCAAAGCGTGACTACTTAAAAGAAAACAAGCCCTGCACATTGTTGCTTCTTTTCCTGAATTGCCTGCAGATCACAGGTGTTTATCAGACACCCGGAGGTAATCCAGGTAATAAACACCAGAATGGCATCTTAACTAGTTTGAAGTATGTCTGTAGAGCAGAGACCTCGCTGTTCTGCATATGTTGTTCACAAATGACAAATTATTTATGCAGGATCTCTTTAAAATGGTTGGGTTGTGACTTTTGTTGCTGGATTTCCCCCCCTCCCCCCACTCACCCCCTTTCAAAAGCAGAGGCTTTAAAATAATTGTGGCAAGGTATGTCAAACTGCAGCCAAAGGCTAGTGTTACGGTATGTAGTCTGCCCAGCTTGCAATTGCTAGCCCCAGTCTCTAGATGGCAGGTTCATGTTTTCTTATTGAGCGCATGCTATTTTTTGGGACTTGTATTAAAATAACCCAGTTCAACAGTGTTCATAACTTCCCTCCTAAGTTTGTTTGCTTTAGCAATGGTTGGAACATCATCATGCCCCTACTAGAATTGGGGGGAAATGATTTAACCCCTGACCCCACCCCAACTGCAATCTTTCCATTTATTAGTTGAACATCACAACAGTCATAAAGGGGAAATCTGGAAAAATAAAGCAGAAGTCAGGGCATATCGACAAACTTCCATGCATCTCAGGGAAATAAACTAAAAATGTTCACAAAAAACATACACTGTTATTCTCACCACTGGACTACTTGGGAAACCCAGTCTCCAAATTAAAACTCCAGAATGCTTCTCTTTAGAGTAGTGTCTTAGTTCTTTCTTACTGCACAAATGTTTCTTCATTGCAATTGAATGACTCAATGAGATAGGGCTAGATGCACTAAAGTCAGCGATCGTCGGCTAAACCTGTTTTCACAACTTTAGCGACAATCACTTTTACCGACCTGATGCACAAAAAGTCTCACCTCATGTTTTTCCCCTCAATCGCCTGTTTTCCAATCCGGCCATGCATCTTAGCTAAAAACCCCATGCAGAGTAGCCAAGCGATTGATGTACAAGCATTGCTTGGCTATGCAAAAAAAAAAAAAAAGCAGGGGTTTTAACTATTGGAAAAATCTGACTGGTCTAGACCTGTCGATAACTGCGTTACCGACAAGTCTGCTTGGTGTTTTTTCATTTTTTTCAATGGCACAAATATTTTACATGTGTTACACATGCAAAATATCTGTCCCCTTAAAAAGAAAAAAAAGTCCCCCACTGCTGAAGATGGCCCTCCCCAATGACCCCCCCCCCACACTCATACACACACACACACACACACAAACCAGCACCACGACACCCTTCCCCCCATGGCAGCCTACTGCCTCATGCCTGGCTATATACCCCTGCGCCATGCCTCACCTAGTCCTGTACCCCCGCACCACCAAGCCCCCCAACCATCCCCTACCTTCTCTCCTTCCTCCTGAAAACAACAAAGGCAGGAGGAGCCTTGGGCATCTGAACCAATCAGGGCCTTAGGCTCCTCCCCATGCTTCACATGGTGCATCGGGGAGGGGAAGCCCCGTCATTTTCTATGTGTGGGCCTTGGAGCTGGAGGGACCGTGTTTCCCTCAACTCCCAATGTCTACCAAAATTTTGGGGGATTCAGGGAGTGGGGGTGGGTTTCAGGGGAGCATTCGGTGGCAGGAGGGAATGGGGAGAGTAAGGGATAGTTGGGGAGGGGGTTTGGTGGCATGGGGGTCCAGGACCGGGTGAGGACATGGTGCAGGGGTATTTGGCCAAGTAGGAGGCCAATATCCCTAGGCTCCTTCCTGCTCTATCTCATTGTCTGAGGGGTAGTCAGCCATTTCTATATCATAACTTTTAACCTGGTCAGCTCTCCTGACCAGGGACCGTGTTCTGCTTTTATTAATCACAGAGACAAAGCTGGCTATGGGTTTGTCACAATATACATTTCTCGGTAAAATCATCATTTAAAGGAGCAAACAGCGCACGGCCGATATTATCAAAATTACAATATCAGAATCATAATTCTTCCTTTCTTTACATCTTACACAATCTTAATAAAATGAGACAGCTGTAATGAAATCAATGTCCTCCCACCATTTGTCACTTAAATGCATCCACAAATAATTGTGTTTTCAACATTTTCTTAAGAAGTTCAAACAATCAATACAAAGTTTCAAGGTTCCAGGGAGAGAATTCCAAAGCTTTACCCCAAACTATAGAAAACATTGACGCTCTCGATCTTGCATAATGAACTCTATCTTCCTTCTCAGAAATCAATGTCATCCCTCCCTCAGATCTCAACTTTCTACTTGGCTGATAGATTTTTGCATCCTTAAAATGTATCGTATTGGAACAACATAGGTGTTCAATAAGGCAAGAAGATTGGCGTCAATATTTTTTGCACAGCATGAATAATGCTGAATATATGAGCTTAATTCAATGCATCACCATGGTTTGAATGTGCAAATTGAATGGGCAGTTTTCTTTTGAATAATTGTGGTTGTATATTCATCTGTAACTATGCGAGGGGTAGATTTTTGATGTGAGGATGGGAGACTTTCTGAAGTGAACAATTAAGTAGGAGGGTTTGAAAGCAGGAAGTAGTGAACTCTGAGTGTCTGTAAACTCCAGTGCCATTATGTCGAGTAACAGAGTGAATCCTGAAGTGGAATGTGAAGATCCCTGACACAATTGAGAGGCAAAACAGTGAGTCCCTGTCAGCTGTGGATCCCAAATCTGAACAAAGATATGGGCTGTTGCAGAGGACACAGATGTCATGGACTTTTGACTGTGGATCACAACTAAACACTTATTGAATGTTTTTGGATTATTTGAAATTTTTGTAGATTGTGGGACATGGTTAAGCCTGCTTTCAGATTTAATTATTTTGGATAAAGTGAGAATTTTTTGCTTGGTATTTTTCAAAGGTGGTCCTTTTCTGACTTATGAAGCTGAACTGAGGTCTTTTTCTAAAAAAAAATTTTGTGATATTAGTTAGATTGTATATAGACTCCCATGTTAGTATTGGTTTGTAGTATTGGGTTGTGTTTAGCAAAAATATGTTTCTTCTCCCTGTAGAAAGTGGTTGATTTCAATTATCCTAATACTGACTGGGTAAATATATCATTAGTGCATGCTAGGGAGCTAAAATTCCTTGATGAAATCAAGAACTGCTTTATGGAGTAGCTGGTTCAGGAATCAACAAGAGGTAAAGCAATTCTAGACCTAGTTCTTAGTTGAGCATATGAATTGGTGCAGGAAGTAATGGTGATAGGGTCACTTAATAACAGTGAACAAGGTTCAAGGTTTATTAACATTTGATTTATCGCTAAATCTGTTTACAAAGCGATTTACAAAATAAAACATAAAATATAAAGATACAAAATTAAAACTCAATAACATAAGTTTAAGACAAGACAAACTTGAGGTGGAGGGAAAGATAGGGAAAAGATTACATCTGTCTTAGTTAGGAAAACAAGTAGGGAAAAAAACATAAGGGAAAGGGTTAGATTAAAAGTTAAAATACTAAGAAAAGATTAAATATTAAGAGTTAAAAGCGTCTTTTAAGTAAGTACACACAGGAAATCTAACACAATAACATTTAACTTTCAAAAAGGAGATGATAATAACATGAGGAGCAACTGCAAAGGTCAAAAATTTACATCAGGTGTGCATATTATTTAAAACTACCATCCTGGAAGACCAGATATATTTCACATATTAAAAAAAGGAGGAAGGAAGACCAAAAGTAGATGGCATGGTTAACAAGTGAGGTAAAGAAAGCTATTAGAATTAAAAGAAAATTGTTCAGAAAGTGGAAGAAAGATCCAACTGAAAATAATAAGAAACAGCATAAGGAATGGCAAGTCAAATGCAAGACACTGATAAGAAAGGCAAAAAGAGACCTTGAAATGAAGATTGCATTGCTTAGGTATATTAAAAGCAAGAAGCTGGGAAAAGAATCAGTTGGACTGCTAGATGACTGAGGAGTAAAAGGGAAACTCAGGGAAGACAAGGCCATAGTGGAGGACATTAAATGAATTTTTTTGTTTCAGTCTTCACTGAGAAAGATGTGGAGAAGATACCTGTGCCAGAAATGGTATTCATTGCTGTTGTCAGAAAAACTGAAACAAATTTCTGTTACACTGGAAGATATAATGGGACAATTTGACAAACTGAAGTGTAGCAAATTGCTGGACTTGAACAAATACTCTAGACTCCCTTATCCCTTGCTCCACTTCACTCATGCAAAATGAAACAAACCAAAACCTCCCCCTGGTTTACAGATACACTGAAAATGGAAAAACAAGCGTGCTGAAGATTAGAGAGACGATGGCAAAAACCAAATCAACAGATCACAAAACATCATGGAGGGCACCAATAAACAATACAAATTCAACATCTCAGAGGCCAAGAAAAACTACTACGCCAGAGTAATTGAAAATGAAACCTTAGACAACAAGAAACTATTTCACCTTGTATGCAGTTTAACAGCACCCCTTCCCCCCCTGAACAGGGCACCTCAGGTCATCACAACCAGCCAACAGCCCAGGACCTGGGCAGACTAGATGGGCCATTTGACCTTTATCTGCCATCATGTTTCTATGTTTCTCAAGATCAAACTGGTACAAAGTGAAGTTGCAAAAACGGCAGTAAGACATATTTTCCTTTTTTGTATATTTAACATTTGGTTTCGATTCTGTTTCCCGAGAACAGAAGGGAGCATCTACATCTCAGCTCCTATTGGTTATGAATGTATGAAGTCGGAGGTAGGCAGGGCTTTAAACATGCATCAGATGCCAAGTAACCTCTCTAGTGTGGGCGGCGTGAGTACATTCGTATCGATTCAAACGTGAGTGAAAACGAGCAGCTGTTTGAAAGCATGATAATTTTACATAAGTGTTGGAAGATGCAAAAATTCTAATTAGCTTGTGTTTATGAGTGTGAGCGTGAATCTGAAAAACTAAGAATATAAATATAAAATTCTAAAAATCTCACAAATCTGTGAAGGGCCACAACAGCAAGGATGCTGTCACTGACTCAATAGCACAGACCTACAGTCTAACGCATAAAATATACAAACAATATATGAGCATTAATACAAAATAAACTCAGATTCCATAACATTTAAAAATAATCAAATTATGCATGCCTCCAAAATGAAGGTAGCCTTTAAATTTTTCCTTTTCAACAGCTAACAAAATTTAACATGAACCACTTTTAAGAAGCGATACCCTCTCCTGATGTCATATCCTCCCCCTTCCCTTTTTTTATTTTGTTTTTTTTAATGATGTCATTATCGATTTCGCCCTCCCCTTTTACTCTCAAGCTCATGTCCGTATTTGTAATTCGTCTTTTAATGTTCACTCTTTTCCCCACTCATTAATTATTTTAACCTTTCATTTTTTTTAGTATTGTAAACCGGCTAGATGTATGTCGATGGTCGGTATATTAAAATTAATAAAACTTGAAACTTGAAACCTCTCCTGCATCAATTGATCTCACTGAACAAAAGAACGTTCAAAAAGAGCTGTTTTCAAACTTTTTCTAAACTGCAGCACTGCAGGGACTTGTGTTAACTCCAAAGGGAGAGCATTCCAACACACTGGGCCCTGCATAGATATCATAGTCTTGGGACTTTCTGATAACTTCACAGAACTCAAAGATGGCACCATCAGACACATCTTGTCCATAGATCACAATGTGCACGTTGGCTGATAAAACTGTAAGGCAGAGCGCAAGACAGTCGGACAATTGTCCTGCAGCAGCCTGAAGATTATGCATAAGACCTTAAATTCTAAGGCCAATCGGCAGCCCATGTAAATTACGAAGAATTAGTATGATATGATCAAATTTGAAGCATGTGCAATCACGCACGCTGCAGCATTCTGTGCTAGCTGCATAGCCTGCAGCACATACTTGGGTAGTCCCAAGTGAAGAGAATTACAATAATCAGATATTGGGGTGATCATCAAAACAATGACAAGTTCCTGCTGAACAAGGATGTACGCTGGTAGGGCTAGTGTCAGTTAGGGCGCTGGTCTTTGACCAGAGGGCTGCCGCGTGAGCGGACTTCTGGGCATGATGGACCAGTGGTCTGACCCAGCAGCGGCAATTCTTATGTTCTTATGTAGTTCTGAAATTGTCATTCGATAGATAATCTCTCGACCGCTGCAACAGTCGTAATTTGAAAAACACGCGAGAAATCACAGCTTTATCTGCAGTTTGAATGATAATGAAGAGTCTAACAACACCCCCCAAATACCGACATTGCTGTAAAACTGGGACAGCGACACCGCCCAACATAACCTCAAAAGGGCATGCTGATGAATTATTTTTGTAACTAATAAACAAAACCTCCATTTTCTCCACATTCAATTATAACTGATTTTGGCTCATCCATTCCTGTATTACCTTAAAACAAGCATTCAGATCTAACAAATGCCTTATCAAAATAATTTTTTAAACAATAAGCATACAGGTGTTCTTTCTAAGCTGCTTAAAAAGGCTTACCATGGAGTGCGCTGAAACGCAATATTTTTTTATTTTTTAGTGAGGGGACATGTCTGGGGTCAGAAAGTATATGTTTAAACTCTAATCAGTTAACATTGCCATGCGCTAACTGATTAGCTCAGAAGTAATGTTTGAGTCCTTACTGCCTAAAAAATAGGAGATGGTAAGGACTCACATGCTAAATTTTTGTTAATGGCCAAATACTAATAGCAACTTTAGCACAGGCCTTTAAATCAGAAAATGGAAAATAGACTATTTTCTGTCCAAAACAAAAAGTGGCCTTAACACATAGGAAGGACCCGCATAATGATATGCTAAGGCTACATTTTGCTACAGCTCTGTAAAAAAGCCACACAGATATTAAAACCATACACACAGTGAAACCAATAACACAAAATAATTATCCAGAGGCTTGTAATTGTGCAATTAATTTGCCTTATGCCCACCCAAGGGTCGGAAATCCTTGTACTGTCGATTATGACTTACAATACCACAGTTCATAATAAAAACATATAGAACAGTTGGAGAAGATAAACCGATGGATTCAAACTTTTTGATGAAACCTAGTGGACAATATATTTATTTTTTGGGGGGGGGAGGAGCCCAGCAAAAGAAAAATATTTTTCCCCGTGGCCTAGAGACAATACCACTTCCTGATATGAGTTTTCATAAAAGAAAGCAGACAATAAATGCTAATTAAAAGTAATTAAAGTTAAATATGAGAACTACACATTGATGTTACTTGTAGACTACTTTACACGCAGAATAAATTGAACATAGTAATAAAAGAAAAATTAGGTTTAATGTGACAGTTGGGCTGCTTGTTCCTTATCTCTTTCTAGCTGGAACAAAAGATAAGAGTGTAGTCCACATATCAGTCTGTTCTTCTGTCACTTTCTCCCTCTGTCTTTCTCACTCACCTCTAATTCCCATTGTTCCTCTCTTGCCCTTCAGTTCCCATTACATATTCTCCTTTTTCCTCACCAATCTCTTCCTCATTTTTCCTCTTATTCTGTAATTTTCCACATACATTTCTCATGCTTAGCGCACAAACCTGCATATGCACGTTATAGAACAGTGTCCATTATGTGCATAAGTTAATTGGCAAATAGCCACTAATTGGCCCTAGCAACCAATACTTGCCAATGGAGTTAATTGTTCCTAATCAGTTCTAATTTGTAGTTACATGCAAACTTCGCTTAGTCATTATTCCAGAATCTTACTGTGGAAAATCTGTACCATGCAATTGCAAAAGGGTATAGATGGGAATGGGCATCCATTTAAAAAAATTAACATAGGAGCACTTACTACTTCCTATTTAGGAGTTGGTAAGGGTTTTCTCATCAGGTAAGTGTTATTCAGTTAGGCCCCAGATTCTTTAATTTGCGCCTATGTCGGCAGCCACCTTAATAGCGGCCACTCGACAGCACCAGTTACAGAATCACACCTGATTCAGCAAAGATAGGCGACTGATATGTAAGCCCAGAAAACCCTGGCCTACATTTCAGCCGCCAACCTATGCCATCGCAGGATCCTAAAGCCAGCCTTCAGCAGCCCTAAGCTGATCGCGGCAGAGATATTTTTCCCTCGATCAGCTGAGCCAGCAAGACTCCCCGAAGCTGTGGCTTTGGGGAGCCCTGCCAGCTCAGCAGATCGGAGATAACTTCCCTTCCCACAATCAGCTTATGGCTGCTGTGGGCTTGCTAAATTTCAGCCACCTACCAATGCCTAAGTTTAGGCACTGTTTATAGAATTTCCCTATTAGCATGTGCTAATGTCAGTGTGCTAGCTGAATAGAAACATAGAAACATGATGGCAGATACATCCCAAATGGCCCATCCAGTCTGCCCATCCACAGCATCCACTATCTCCTCCTCCCCCTAAGAGATCCCATGTTCCTGTCCCACGCTTTTTTAAAATTCAGACATAGTTTTTGTCCTCACTAGCTCTACAGAGAGACTATTCCATGCATCTACCGCCCATTCTGTACAAAAGAATTTCCTAAGATTACTCCTGAGCCTTTTACCTAGCCAGCCCGAACTGATCAAAAAAGGCTTCTCAACACTATGGAAATTAAGAACCATCAGAAAGTTCTTCATTCCGACTACTGGTGCAAGCCTCAATCTTAAGCCTGCTCGACTATTGTAATATCATTTATCTGGGGTCTTTCAAGAAAACTATTCAAAGACTCCGAAATATACAAAATTCAGCAGTAAGACTACCGTATTTTCACGCATATAACACGCATACGTGTATAACACGCATATGCGTATAGCGCGCGGGTCCAAAGCATTTCAGTAAAAAAAATTTTATATAGCACGCAAACGCGTATATGGCGCATGCTGCTATAACCTCCTCCCACTCCCGCTTACTCTTCTGGCCTGCGAACAGGCATCCTCCCCCACGCTCGCGTCAAACCCCCCCCCCCCCCCCGTGATCCTACATCCCCCCCAGCACTGCAAAACATCTCTTACCCGATTGGGCACCGGCACCAGCACCAATGCACAGGACGTGCCAGTGCCAGTGCCCGAAGATCCTCCCTCGTTGGGCTTGGCTGGGCTGTGCTGGGCGGTGCGAGGGAGATCCTCCTTCTTCCTTGTGCCGGGCTGGACTGGATTGAGAATCTCTGAGAGAGCGAGACCAGAAGGCTTTGAGCATGCGCAAATGCTCAAAGTCCAGTCCAGCCCGGCACAAGGAAGAAGGAGGATCTCCCTCGCACCGCCCAGCCCAGCCCAACGAAGGAGGATCTTCGGGCACTGGCACTGGCACGTCCTGTGCATTGGTGCTGGTGCCCAATCGGGTAAGAGATGTTTTGCGGTGCTGGGGGGGATGTATGATCGCGGTGGAGGGGGGGTGACGCGAGCAGGGGGGAGGATGCCGGTTTGCAGGGGGGATGCCTGATCGGAATGAAAAAAAAAATTGTACAACGCGCTCACAAGTATAACGCGCACGGTTTGTAAAAATCGTGTATAATGCGCACGTTATATGCGTGAAAATACGGTAATCTTCAATATAAAAAAATGGGACCACATAACCCTTACTACCAAAAACTCCATTGGCTACCCCTAGAAGCAAGAGTGCTGTTCAAATTTGCCTGCCTTTGTTTTAAATCTATTCTGGGTTTGGCCCCCCTATACCTGATCACCCACTTTAAATTGGACTATTCCACCAGGCCAAAACGCAGAATACAAATATTCAGCCACCCAATAATAAAAAACTGCTGATACAAAAGATTCCTTGACAGAACTCTCTTGCATTTCAAGCAAACCAACAGAACGGCTGGCTAAGTAATCTCATCACGCACTCTTCATCCTACCTTAACTTCAGAAAACTAGTCAAAATCAACCTGTTTAACTGATTTGTAACCAAGAACTCCTAAAGACTTTCCCCTGTATTCCACTTACTTGTACTTGACGTCCCTATAATGCGACTTTCACTCTGTTTCTCTTCCCCCCCCCCCCCCCCCACAAATATGCATGTATTATAAAGACATCACTGTTCTAAAAATTCATTGTATTCAAGGACTTCATTGTTATATCTTTGCTGACTGCCCAGCTCTTCTTATTGTAAACCGCCTCAAACTACTTTGGCTTTGGCGGTATATACAAAATAAAATTATTATTATTATTATTAACTTCATCCTAAACCCTCTCATTCTGGAATTTTCTTTCATTCTGGAAAAGGCTCACATCCTGTACATTAATGCCAAGATGTTTAAAAGTCTCATAAGTTTCAATAGTGTATTCACACCAATTCTGTGCTCCTGACATGCCCCCCCAAGAACAATTTAAAAATAATTACATGCAGATAGCAAAACTAATATGATAGCACATGCAGACGGCAAAACTAATATGAAGGCACATTAGGCCTTTCTTCCTGCATCAGTTGCATGTTGGTACCAAATGCAATCTTAGTAAAAAAAAAAAAGGTCCTTAAGATTCTAGAATACTGTCAGTTATGCACAGAACTGCAACTATGATCGCCATGCTATATATCACCATACCATATTTTGTCATATTATGTTTTACATTCTTTGTTAACTATGTTTTGCCATCCCTGTTAGACAATTTTGCCATGCTATCTTCTACTATACTATGTCTGAGAGTGTGGCGCAGGTGTTGGAACTGAAGCCTCAGCACCTGGGATTATGGGTTCAGGTCCACGCTGCTCCTTGTGATCCCAGGCAGGTTGCTTGGTCCCACATTGAACCCAGGTATATTAGATAGGTTATGAGCCCACCTGGACAGACAGGGAAAATGCTTGAATACATGAATAAATTAATGTAAACTGTTCTGAGCCCCCTGGGAAAACAGTATAGAAAATTTAATAAACAAACATGTGGTCACAGTGATATACCAGCCATTTACATGGTATAAGCAGTTACACTTAAATGCCCACTTACACTAATATTCTATAACAGCACTTTCATGAGTAATTGCCTATACAAAATTTACATTCAGCACATAGCATCTTAATGCTGAAATTTTGGTGACCTTTTCAGAATTACCTGGTTGGCCAGCTTAGTCCCTATTACTATGTGTGCTGTTAAAATATATAAAATTATCACACACTACCAGCATGATGCCACATTGGCATCCCTAGCGTGTGCCAAAGGGATGAGTTTCAGAAAATGAAAAATGGTTCCACACTAGGTCTCCCCGATCAGGAAAATGATCTACATATCACTGTAGTCAATAAGTTGAAATCCTCTCTGCTTAGTGAGCAAAGGCAGCCAAGTAAGCAAGCAGAATGTTAGAAAATATAGGAAAGGAATGTAGATTAAAACAGAGAACATCATAATGCCTCTGGCTTCTTGGTGAGAAAGCAGTTCGAATAGCATGTGCAAGTTTGGTTCTTGCATCTCAAAAAAACATATAACAGAAAAGGTACAGAAAAGGATGGCCAAACGATAAAGGGAAGGAACGACTTTCCTATGTGAAAAGGTCAAAGACTTTTGGGATCTTCATTTCGGAGAAGAAATGGGTGAGGGGGGTATATGAAAGCATAAGTGGAATGGAAAAACATAAATCAGTTGTTTACTATTTCAAAAATTGCAAAGACCCAGGGGACATGCAATAAATGTACACACACACCTCTTATACAAAACTGTGATAGCGGTTTTTAGCGCAGGCTGGCGCAGAGTTCCTATGAGAGTCAGGAGCAGTGCAGAGCATTCAGCACGCCGGCCTGCACTAAAAACCGCTATCACAGTTTTGTAAAAGGGGGGGGGGGTTAGTAAGTAGAACATTTAAAATAAATCAAAGAAAATACAGTTTAGCTCTGAAGTTTGTTGCTGGAGGATTTGGTAAAAGCAATTAGTGTAACTAGGCTTAAAATGAAAGGATGGATAAGTTTCTGTAGGAAAAGTCCATTAACTGTTTTTAATTAGGAACATTTGAGGAAAGTCGCTGCTTATCCCTGGGAGTAAGGACCATGAAATTTATCTATTTTGGGGAATCCCACCAGGTACTCCTGACCTAGATTGGCCACTCTTGGAAACAGGAAACGGGGCTTGATAGACCTTTGATCTAACCCAGTATGTCCATTCTTATGTTTATAAGCTAATTGATTTCATATGACAACTTTTGATAGAAGTTGCATCAATACAGATCACAATGTAAAAACAATAAAGCACACAACAAAATGCAAAACATATTATTTATTTTTTTAAAACATTTATAGACCGCATAATATCTAAAAGCGGTTTCTAGCAGCAAATTAACTGTAAAACATCAACTATAATAAACCTCTAAGCGTGCATGCGCACTTAGGAGGCTGTGGGTACCTGACATGTGCTGTGTCCCTCTGTGGCCATATTTGGCAGATTGAGGCGCATGCGCCAGTTTGGCGCACTGGGTGGCGGGATGAAGGAGGTGCGGAGCAGTGCTGGCAGCGGCTGCCGGGAGGAGGGCTCTGAGCCGCTGAAGACTCTCCCCAAAGCCCCGGCAGAGGGTCGGGCACTGCCCCCACACAGGACTGGTGAGCTGAAGGTATTCCGGGCGGCGACTCTAACCTGAATCCCTTTCCAACCTCTCCTTCCTCACTGACGCCGAAAGAAGCTGCAGCTGGGGCAGCCAGGGCCCCTACCGTGCCTCCGTGGCCCCCGCCCCAGCCCCGCTCCCTCTCACGCTCCGAGCACTCACTCCAGATAGCTGAAAGAAGTGGCTGGAGGGTGTCGTACCGGTGCTGCAGGTGAAAGGGAGCTGCTTTTGGGGGAGGGGTGTGCTGGGGGGCAGACAGTTTGCTCTGGGGGGGAAGACAGAAGGGGGCCACAGAGAGACAGTCAAGGAGAGGGAAAGGGGGCTGCTTTGGAAGGAGGGGTGTGCTGGGGGCAGACAGCTTTGCTCTGGGGGGAAAGGCAGAAGGGGGCCACAGAGAGTCAGGGAGAGGAAAAGGGGGCTGCTTTGGAAGGAGGGGTATGTTGGGGGGGCAGACAGCTTTGCTCTGGGGGGGGAAAAACAGAAGGGGGCCACAGAGAGACAGTCAGGGAGCGGGAAAGGGGGCTACTTTGGGGGAAGGGGTATGCTGGGGGTTGACAGCTTTGCTCTGGGGAGAAGACAGAAGGGGGGATCCACGGAGAGACAGTCAGGGAGAGGGAAAGGGGGCTGCTTTGGGGGGAGGTGTGTGCTGGGGGGCAGAAAGCTTTGCTCTGGGGGGGAAGACAGAAGGACGCAGACAGAAAGAATGACAGACAGACAAGGGCCAGAGAGACAGACAGAAAGGAAGACAGTTAGCCAGCATCTAAGGAGAGAGAGACAAAGAAAAAAAGACAGACAGCGGCCAAGGAGAGAGAGAGAAAGAAAGAAAGAAAGACACACACACACATTTATTCTAGCACCCGTTAATATAAAGGGCTTAAAGACTAGCATCAGTAGCGTATCTAGGGGGGGCGGGGGGGAGGTCCGCCCAGAGTGCACGCCCCAAGGGGGTGCACAGGAGAGAGCTGGACGGGGGATCCGCGGAGTTAAATATAACTCGAGCCGCGAGGCTCGTCTTCTGCTCCTACTGCCCTGCCGCTCACATATAGCTGATCGGAAGTCTTTCCCGATGTCAGCACTGATGTCGGAGGGAGGGCTTAAGCAAAGCCTGCCCTCCGACGTCAGTGCTGACATCAGGAAAGACTTCCGGTCGGCTTTGTGTGCGCGGCAGGACAGGCAGGAAATAGAAGACAAGCCTCGCGGCTCGAGCTCTATTTTGCTAAGTTGCTAAGATGGGCTGGGAGGCACACGCAGAACAAAAGGGGGGAGGGAGTGCGTTTTGGACAAGGCATGAACTTGGGAGAGAGGAAGGGAGGGAAAGAGATGTTGAGGTGGGGGAGGGAATGCATTTTTGGACACAGAAGGCATGAACTTGGGAGAGAGGAAGGGAGGGAAAGAGATGCTGAAGTGGGTGAGGGAATGTGTTTTTGGACACAGAAGGCATGGACTTGGGAGAGAGGAAGGGAGGGAAAAGATGCTGAAGTGGGGGAGGAAATGTGTTTTTGGACACAGAAGGCATGGACTTGGGAGCGAAGGGAGGGAAAGAAATGCTGAGGTGGGGGATGGAATGGGTTTTTAGACACAGAAGGCATGAACTTGGGAGAGAGGAAGGGAGGGAAAGAGATGCTGAGGTGGGGGAGGGAATGTGTTTTTGGACACAGAAGGCATGGACTTGGGAGAGAGGAAGGGAGGGAAAGAGATGTTGTGTACACGGGGAATAGAAGAAAGGAGAATTTTTGGTCATAGGGAGGGAGTGAGGTACAGACAGTGGCATACCAGGGTGGGGTGGGGTGGTCCACCCCGGGTTTATGCCCCAATGGGGTGCACAGATGGCCACCCTCCAATGTTCTCCCTAGGCCGGCAAACTGCGTCTCTTTAGCCACTTGAATGCCACCGCCGCCATCGGAAACAGGCCGGTGCCGACTTCTCCCTGCTTTTCCCTGTGGGGCCGACCAACTCACGCCACACGTGTCAATTCTGATGTCGGAGAAAACGTTCTGGGCCAGCCAATCGCTGCCTGGCTGGCCCAGAACGTCCTCTCCTACGTTAGAATTGACGTCGGGTGGCGAGAGTTGGTTGGCCCCGCGGGGATGAGAAGCAGGGTGAACTCGGCGCCGAACAGGGTGAACACTGTTCCCGATGGCAGCAGTGGCAGCCTATTCCCCAGTGGCGGTGGCAACATTTTCCCAATGGTGGTGGTATAGGGGAGGGCAGGGAGAAAGAAAGAAAGGGGAGGACAGGGTGAAACAAAGAAAGAAATGGGGCATGGAGAGAGAGAGAAAAACAGACATACAGAAAGAAAGGGGGTATGGAGAGAGAGAGAAAAAAAGAAAGAAGGGGGCAGGGTAAAACAAAGAAAAAGTTTTGGGAGAGAATGAGGTCTGGAGGAGAGGAAGCATACAGGAGGCTGAAAGAAGGGAAGAAATATTGGATGCACAGTCAGAAAAATAAAGTGCAACCAGAGACTGATGAAATTACCAAAGGTAGGAAAAATTATTTTATTTTCAATTTAGTGATCAAAATGTGTCCATTTTGAGAATTTATATATGCTGTCTATATTTTGCACTATGGCCCCCTTTTACTAAACCGCAATAGCGTTTTTTAGCGCAGGGAGCCTATGAGCGTCGAGAGCAGCATGGGGCATTCAGTGCAGCTCCCTGCGCTAAAAACCGCTATCGCGGTTTAGTAAAAAGGGAGGGGGAATATTTGTCTATTTTTGTATAGTTGTTACTGAGGTCACATTGCATAAAGTCATCTGCCTTGACCTCTTTGAAAACCCGCAGAATATAAATGATAATTAACATTTTCTCTGCGTACAGCGTGCTTTGTGTTTTTAAATTTTTATTGTTGGTAGATCATTTTAACTTGGCCACAAAGGTAAGGGGGAGGGTGGGAGGGGAGCTGCTGAAAGACATCTAGTAATCCTTGCAGGCTTGACTGCAGGAAATTATTTTTGTAAAATCATGTTTTGTTATGTGACTGGCATTATTTAGACTTTAATTTCTATGAATAAATAGAATGAAAATGATATAAAATTACTTGCTTGTTTTTATGTGCGTGCGCTGAAGGAAAGTGGAAAGAGAGTGGGCTGAGGACGCTGAAGGGAAATGGGGAGAAGACGCTGATTTATAAATTGACAATTGACAATTTATAAATTGACAATTGTACAGAATATTGTTTCTTTTTATACTTTAATATAAACAATTCAAGGCTTGTGTGGATGGAATCAGGTGGTTTGCGTGGATGGGGACCGAGCTTACGGGGATTAGTCCAATAAAATGGTATTTTTTTTTATTTCTCATTATTTGTTTTATTTTTATTTGTTAATTTGTAAAGTGGTGATTGTTATGTATCAGTTTTTCAAATTTACATCTACTGTCTTTATATTTTGCACTGTATTAGAGGACATGTGTTACTGTTTTGTGGTGTTGCATTGTATCCAGGGTCTGGTTTCTTGGCGGTTCAGTTTAACTTTTGTCTACATATTTCTATTTTTAGTTTGTGGTTATTCCATATTGGGCGAGGGTGTATCTCTGTTCTGTGTGTACGAAAAGAACATAGTTTTCAGTTGGCATTGACTACAGGATCAATTGACTGTGCGGGATCTGACTTGTTTAGTTTTACAATGTATGTGTTGGTGTTCTAGTGCTCACTACAGTGTTTAAGATGCTTCCTTTTTCTAGGTACACTCTTGTTGTGCGATATGTGGATTGTTACTAAAAATCATATTTTTCATATAGATGGGGGGTGTCAAAAAATGATAGGCCCCGGGTGCCACATACCCTAGGTATGCCACTGACTAGCATTAACATAAAACAACAATCTCTATTATCCCATTTTATACAGTGACGGTATGTCAAGGCAGTTGAAGAAGAAATTTCATTCTCATTACATGTAGGCATCAACAAAAAGTTGTGTCTTCTTCTTAAAGTTAGCACAATTTGTGCATAATCTTAGATGTCCAGGTAAGTTATTATAATAAACAGTAATTAAAATTTGATTAAAAAGCGTGGAGGGACATAATCGAAAGGAACGTCTAAGTTCATTTTTGTCTAAGTCGCAAGTCGTCCAAAGTAAAAAACAGCCTAGGACACATTTTCGAAAAATACGTCCAAAATTTTTTTTCTTTCGAAAATCGTCTAATTATACGTCCTGCCAATCTGATCAGCCAAATCACTAAATCGTCCATCTTTATACCACATTTTCGACAACTTTTTGTCCAAGTCAAAAACACCTAGAACAAGCCCTGTTGGATTTGGGAAGGGTCTGCAAAGTGATGGACTGAACACCCAGACATGGCACCTAAATAATGGGGTACCTTACAAGGCACTGCTGTGAACTTTACAAAAAGGGTGCCATGTCTTCTCATCACTACAGCTCCCTTATAGGTCATGGTGAGCTCCACAAACCATCTCCAGAATCCCCTAGACCCACTTATCTTCCACCCTAAAAGCCCTTATGGCTGCAGGAGCCACTTATATGCCAGTAAAAAAGGGTTTTGGGGGTGTATAGGGGAGTGCACATGTTTAAGTATCAATGCAGTAATTACAGGAGCTTATTGGCATGGGTCCTCCTCTGCACAAGTCCCTAACCTAACCCCCAAGACGGCTTAAGCCACCTCTGTGCTTGACGACTACACTTTCCTATGCCAGGCTGCCAAATGATGATGGTCTGGAGGTTGAATTTTAAAGGTGTGATTATGATTTTTATGGGGTTGGGGGGAGGGAGATCAGTGAACACTGGGGTAGTGTGTGGGGGGGTCTGTATTTGTGTTTGCAGTGCTTATTTGTTGACTTTAGGTGGGTTTTTGTGACTTAGACCATATTTTAAATGGTCTAAGTCACAACGTCCAAGCTCCGTCGATCCTGGGCTGTATAACTAAGTCTAAGCCGGCCCATGTCCCGCCCTCGACACTCCTCCTGAAACGCCCCATTTAGCTTTGGTCGTTCAGCGGCACTATGAAGGCTTAGGTCGTTTAGAAATACATCCAAAACCCATTTTTATTATCGGCACTTGGATGTATTTGGACAATGTTCGTCCAAGTGCCGACTTAGGCCATTTTTTGGACATTTTTCTCTTTCGATTATGAGCCCCATAGCCTTCTTTGTTTTTTCTTGAAAGCAGAAATAATTTGATTCATCTCTAACTTCCAAAGGATACAATTCCTCAACTGGGAGCCACTGGAAGTCAGCACATTTGTAACCATCTCTAGGAAAAGGTGACATGTCAGCAGGAAAAAAAATGAGGTTTTAATGAATTCTATTAGAGCGAACAATTTGTAATACAAGAATCAAAATCGCATCCTTTTATGTGAAAAACTTTTTTTAAAAAGTTACAGAAGTTCAATCATTTAACTTTTTCAGTTGCTTATGGTAAAATTGACCATTCTCAACATTTTGGATCCACTATTTTAGTCACCTTTTCCCAGAAATGGTCACATTTGCTATCTAGCTGTGGATAACACGATAAAAACATTGAATGAACCCTGTGATTGAGACAGAGTACTTGTGTAAAGGAAGACTAACAATAGTCTTTTTCAACTTCATTCTTAACTCTCTGGCAGGGCTTTGACAGCCTTATAATAACTCCTTCCCCCTCCCTTTTGACCAGCTGTTCCATCAAATCCATACGAACCAGCCTTCAAAACAGAAATGAAAACCGTCACTCATCTTATTCCTGTGTGTGATGTGCTGACAAATGACTAACACATAAAACACAATTTAGGGGCATAGAGTGGGGGAAAATGTAGGCCAGATTCTATAAATGACACCTAAAGGTGGAATTCAGGATCAAATTCAAATTACTGTTACTTATTTGAGTATGAAAGGATTAGCACCCAAATATCTGATGAATTGTGTTTCTTTGTATATTTTTCTTCCAAAATTACAGTCTGCTACTCAAATTGATTTATCAATATCAACTAGAAAGGAATTGAGGTTACAGCCTGTAAGAGCTGGAGTTTTTTTTCCTGTTTAGGACCCAAGGAATGGAATAAACTTTCATTATATATTAGAAGGCAAGAGAACATAAGCATGTTTAGAAAACTACTGAAGCGTCATTTATTCTATCAAATGAAATATTTGAATTGAAACTATAATTTAGTGATAAGGAGGTCATGCTATTGTGGTTTGTTGCTATTGTGAAGAGATAATCAGGATTGTACTGCATCTCGCTGTACAATTACATTATTTTATGTTTATAATTGTATCTTAATTTTGGTTTGATACAGTGTTTTATGTACATATGTATGGTGATTTTATCGTGCATGTTTTTTGTACTCCACTTTGAAACAGCGGATTATAATTAAATAAATAAACAAATAAATCAGCAGGTGCCATCTACATGTCAATCACGCTTAGGCACCATTTATAGAATCACATCTTATGCCGTCTTCACAAAACTTAGGCGCTGGTAATGTAGGCTAGGATTATATATATATAGGATCAGGCCCTAAACAGGTACTTCTAATTAGGTGTTCAGAAGGTACATGGTAGGAGTCTATTGTATGAGGGTCATTTCATAAATAATGCACAGGTTGTCGATATTGGGGAGTAGATGATGCAATTGCAGTAAACCTTGTTTCACTTTCACTTCAGTGCTTAAAGCAGCAGGATGTGTGCTTAGGAGCTCTGTAGTATACATAGTGTGGCTGTGACAAGTGTGGGAAATGGAGGCTGTGCAGGCTCGGGTACTGTGTCTGTTGACGATCATAGGTCTTACATTAAGATTGAAACTCTATGTGGCAAAAACCCAACAGAAATCCACAGTGCATTACGTGAAGTTTGTGGTGAGTTAACAGTAGACCGTAGTACAGTTTCTCGGTGGGCAATTCGTTTTCGGAGTGGTCATGTGAAGATAGATGATGATGCAAGACCAGGAAGGCCGAAATCAACAACCGATGAACGATGTGTGAAACTCATGGCTGATGCTCTTGAACAGACAAAGCTCCATGTGGAAGAAGTGTCACAGTAGTGTATTATCAAGATTTTTTTGCAAAAAAAAAATGCGCAGAAAAATGCACAAAACCTGATCTCAGTTGCTGTTGGCTGGACCACTCATTCTTCACAACAATACTCGCCCGCACATAGAGAATGTCGTTATCGAAAAACTACGAGAATATGGCTGGGAGGTGTTAGCTCATGCTCCCTACAGTCCAGACATGAGTCCACCAGACTTCGACCTTTTTCCAAAGTTGAAACAACCTATGCGTGGACATCACTTTGCATCTCTGGAAGAGCTTTCTTTCGCCGTTACCCAAACCATTTAGCAAATGAACAAAAACAGTGTCTTGGATGGAATAATGAAGCTTCCCGGATGTTGGGACTCGGTCATTGCAAAGCAGAGAGACTATATTGAAGGATTGTAAAAAAATACTTGAAAAAAATAATAAACATGTAAAAAAAAAAAAAAAAAATAGTATGCATTATTTATGAAATGACCCTCATATAACAGAACCCAGGATCTATTATAGAATACTAGCATAACCAGCTAACAATGTGCCTAACATTTAGGAACTCTCTGGTGTACATATGTGCATCTATGTACAGCAGGGACACATATAACTCATAAATTATTCTATAATTTCAAGTTTCAAGTTTATTTAAAATTTTATATACCGCCTAATCAGGCGGTATATAAATCAAGGCAGTATACAATTTTAGTAAAAAAACATAAATTAACAATAATACAAATTTAAAATAAATAACTTTAGGGGTAGTTAATACGTCCAAGCACGCGTTAAACCAAGGACGAACTGGAACAGAAGGAAAAAAAGGTTGGAACTACAATGCTCTAGAAAAGAAGAGGACATTTTACAAAGGCGCGCTAAATAGTGCGCGCTAAATTGCCCCGCGTGCTAGCTGCCTCCTTTTGAACAGGTGGCAGATTTTTGGCTAGCGCACTCTAAAGCGCGCACTAATCTGGCGTGTGCGCTGAAACGCTTAGTGCACCTTCATAAAAGGAGCCCTTAAGGAAAGAACACTGGGAAGGGTTGCTGCTATGGAGAACATCATGTTTTGCCCTTACAAGGGCACTTAGGTTTCAAAGGCATCGGTAAATAAAAAAGTTTTTAACTTTGTTTTAAATTGTTTTAAAGAAGATTCAACACGTAAATAGTTGAGAACAAAATTCCAAAGCAAGGGAGGGGTTACTGTAAAAAAACTCAACCTCATTGTACCAATAAATTTGAGGGATGGAACCGAGAGCAGATTCCGAGTCATGGATCGAAGAGTTCATGAGGAATTGTGAGGAATAAGGAGTCTGTCTATAAATTCGGTCTGATTATTTTGACGGATTTTAAAAGTTAGTAGCAAAATTTTATAGTTAATTCTGTGCTCTACTGGAAGCCAATGTGCTCTGAACAATAAAGGCGAAACATGGTTGAATTTTCTTGCATTGAATATGATTTTTACAGTGGTATTTTGAACAAGAGAGAGTGCCACCTGTGCATCCAGTGTATGTCCCCCCTTCTCACAGCTCCATGTTATGTATAATAAGCAAGTATTTACAAAATACCACTTAAGTACCATTCGTGTGTAAGTGTGTGTACCTGCATCTAAAAGCTAGTACAGTGTTTCCCACATCGGTCCTGGAGTACCCCTTTGTCAATCAGGTTTTCAGGATACCCACAATGAATAGGCATGAAAGACATTTGCATATATTAGAGACAGTGTATGCAGATCAGTTCATGCCTATTCATTGTGGATATCCTGAAAATTTGACTGGCAAAGGGGTGCTCCAGGACCGACTTAGGAAACACTGTGCTAGCAAATACTGTACATGCATAATGCATGTGTAAATGTGAGCACCTAAGTTATAGAATTGCCCTTTATCTGCTGTACAGTTAATATTTGGTAGTAAATTTGTTCTGAATTAATTGTATGGAATTCCCTTAATGGTTACTGCGGAGGCTTTTTACCTAATGCATGGGCAACTTCAGTCATTGAGGGTGCAATCCATTCATGCTTTCAGGATTTATTCAATTAATATGGCTTGCATCTAGTTCCACACAATAGAAACACTACATGCAAATAGATCTCATGCATATTCAGTGAGGAAATCCTGAAAATCCAACAGGGTTGTGGCTCTTGATGATCAAGGTTACTCACCCCTGACCCTAACGACTTAATGACTTAAGAAACTGGGATTGTTCTCCCTTGAGAAAAAGAGACTGCGAGGGGATATGATCGAGACTTTCAAAATACTGAAAGGAGTCGACAAAATAGAGCAGGAAAAAAAATTATTTACAATGTCTAATGTGACACGGACATGGACTGAAGCTAAGGGGGGACAAGTCCAGGACAAATATCAAGAAGTTCTGCTTCACGCAACGAGTGGTAGACAGCTGGAATGCTCTCCCAGAGGAGGTTATTGCGGATTTAAAAGCAAACTAGATGCATATCTTCTTACGAGAGGCATAGAGGGATATGGGTGACTAAAATTACGCCAGGAGTATACCTGGCTGGGCCTCCTCGTGTGCGGATCACCGGACTTGATGGACTGAAGGTCTGATCCGGAGATGGTAGTTCTTATGTTCTTATGTAAAGCAAGCTAAATTTTACCTTTAACATGCATTAACCTCATTTCTCTCAAAACACTGCAGAACAGTGCAGAACTATTGCTCAAGCATATGGAGTCCCTTAAAGTCAACTCAAGTTCAAGTTTGTCTTCCTAATCAGATCCACTGCTAACAACATCTTGAGGTGTGAGAGAGCAGAGGAAACAAAAACAAAGTGTGGCCACCAGATGTTCAGCTGCAGATCGTGGCTTCAGCATTGCCAGTACTTTGCAGCACTGTAAAGACTGAAGAGGGGCTATAGCCAGTTAGTGATGTGTAATCCTATGTTTGAAAAACAATGACCTATGCCAGAGTTCATGAAGGTTATTTGTTGGAAATGTGGCATGACATGCTAGAAAGTGGCATATGTGTATCTCATAGTGGCATATGTGTAACTCGTAGTTAATTTTCAATGAGAAACTATTTAGGTAGTTTCCATTCTCTAAACAGTATGGCTCAAAATTTTGCTAGCCACAGCTCCATAATCATAGCTGCAGAGATATCCATGACCCCATCAAAGCACATTATAATGACATGTCTATGTTGTCTCTGCCCAGGTTGAGACCCCAAAAGTGGCATGCAGGGTTGCAACTCACAGTTTGGGAAGTGCTGTATATGCACATAAAGGAGGTAATTTTATAAACATTTTTTTAATGTGAAAACTGATTTACATGGTGAAATTAGACTCATACCTGTGCATGGCTTTTTAGTAGGCATGCTCAGGAGAAGAGTTTGGGCAGTGATTAGTTTATATATGTTATACACAAATAGGCATGTACTTTGAATGCTAACATTTAGACCTGCTAATTCAACTATACTACACACCTTTATATTAACGTAAAATCCCAGACACATATCTGACCTTATCAAACTCCTTATTCTGTGCAGCTAGAAGAGATAGTATGCCTGTTCTCATAAACACTTATGTGCTGTACTGTACATGCATGGGACTCTATCACCCCACATTTATTTTGGATGGATGGTTGTAAATATCTGGCCACGATAATTTTTAGCAAATGTCCTCTCTCAAGAAAAAGTATTCAGTTGGGTGAATAAATATACCGTTTGGCTAAATTCTATGGCTTCCATAGGCACTCCATACATGCCTACAGCTTACCATAGTTCCTTTTCCACACTAACTCCATTCTAATAGTTTTACTTAATTTAAGGAAAAAGAAAAGGCAAATGCTGGAAAGCCAAAAGAACTATTCTCAAACTTAAAAATCAAATCCCAGATCCTAATAGCAGCCAGATATATATAGAAGTCTAAGAACCCTAGCTGGGTATACTGTAGTTATATCAGCTATGTTTTAAAAGTTTTGATAAGCAGGTGAGAAAAGAGTAGAAATGGTACTTCCTACATGGAGAATAAATAAAAGTAACAGAACTTCAGGGCAGGACATAAGTTGTTATTGGTTACCTTAGTTATGGTAAATGAAATTTTATTTTTGCTGGTATGATCTACAGACCTCATCACAGAGAAACAGGTGAGCATGGATGCAGTGAAAGTCATGTTGCCACTATGGAGTCAAGTTTCAAGTTTAATAAAAATGTGATATACCGCCTATCAGTCTTCTAAGCAGTTTGTACATAATAAAAATAGTAATATAGGGTAACATACATTAAAACATGCAGGACCTACTGGAACAATCAGATTAAGGTAAAGAAG
This sequence comes from Geotrypetes seraphini, assembly GCF_902459505.1. Taxonomy (NCBI): domain Eukaryota; kingdom Metazoa; phylum Chordata; class Amphibia; order Gymnophiona; family Dermophiidae; genus Geotrypetes; species Geotrypetes seraphini. Next base: position 195,001,387 of record NC_047088.1, on the reverse strand, counting down.
TACATTATAAAATAGGAAAAAGAGTCATATAGGGGAAATACAAAAGGATGGAGGATCCAAAGCAGAAATGAAAATAATGTTTCATAAGGTAAGTGCATTAGAGGTTGAACGCATCTTTAAAAAGAAATGTTTTTAGTTTTCCTTTTGAAACAATCTAGCATGGGTTCATCCCGTAGTTCTGGGGGTAATGAGTTCCAAAGTCAGTCCTCTCTCCTATCTGTCTCATCCTCAACCTATTAACTCTTCACTGAAACTGTACTCAAATTTTTCAAACACGCCATAGTTACACCCTCCTCAAAAAACCCTCACTAGACCCCACATGCCCCTCCAACTGTCACCCCCATCTCCCTCCTCCCCTTCTTTTCCAAGCTACCTGGACTTCCTTTCATCTCAAGCTATTCTTGACCCACTTCAATAAGGCTTTCACCCACTGCATCCCATGGAAATTGCTAAAGTCTTCTGTACCTGTCTAGATCTAAAAAGCCTCTACTCTAACCTCATCCTACTCAATCTATCTGCTGCTTTAGACACTGTTGATCACCTCCTACTCCTCAATACAATGTACTCACTGAGATTACAGGGTTCTGTTCTCTTCTGGTTTTATTCCTATCTTTCTCACCACACTTTCAATATATGCTATGGTGGATCCTCCTCCACTGCTATTCCACTATCGATCGATGTACCCTCAAGGCTCTGTCCTAGGACCTTTCTATTTGTTCCTTTATACCTGCCCCCTCGATGCACTGATTGTCTTCCAGATCTACCTCTCCACACCAGATATCTCTACAGGAATCCAGACCTGTGGCTCAGCCTGCCTATCTGACATTGTTGCCTGATTGTCTCACCACCACCTAAAACTGAATAAGGCTAACATCGAGTTTCATATCTTTGCATCTAAACCTACTTCCCCTCCCTCCCCTGTTCTCTTTTTTTGTGGACAATACTCTCATCCTCCCTGTCTTATCTGCTTGCATTCTCAGGGTCATCTTTGATTCCTCGCTCTCATTTTCCATTCAGATCCAACAAATCACTAAAGCCTGTCGCTTCTTCCTGTATAATATTACCAAAATCTGACCTGTCCTCTTCGAGCACACTACCAAAACCCTTAACCACACTCTCATCATCTCTCAGATTACTGCAACTTGTTTCAGTCTTCAGCTCAACTATCTATCTCTTCTTCAATCCATCCAAAATTCTGCTGCACGGCTTATATTCCGCAATTGCCACCATACACATTACGCCTCTCCTCAAGTCACTTCATTGGCTCCCCATCCATTTTTGAATACAGTTCAAACTCCTCTTACTGACCTACAAGTGCATTTACTCTTCAGTCCCTCAATATCTCTCCTCACTTATCTCCGCTTATACACCCCCCTGCGAACTATGTTCATTGGGTAAGTCCCTCCTATCCATACCTTTCTCCTCCACTGCCAACTCCAGACTCCATCCCTTCTATCTTGCTGCATCATATGTCTGGAGAAGACTGTCTGAGTCATTATGTCAGGCTCCATCTCTAGCAGTATTCAAATCCAAGCTAAAAGCTCATTTTTGAGGCTGCTTTTATCGCCTAACTCCAACCCACCATAAGATGCCTATATCCATCTTACCATTCTCTCTGTGAGAAATTCCCCAACCCCTAAATGTCCTGTTTGTCTGTCTAATTTAGATTGTAAGCTATTCTTAGCAGGGACCATCTATTACATGTTAAATGTACATGTATAACACTATAGACCAGTGATTCCCAACCCTGTCCTGGAGGAACACCAGGCCAATCGGGTTTTCAGGCTAGCCATAATGAATATGCATGAGAGAGATTTGCATATGATGGAAGTGATAGGCATGCAAATTTGCTTCATGCATATTCATTAGGGCTAGCCTGAAAACCCAATTGGCCTGGTGTTCCTCCAGGACAGGGTTGGGAACCACTGCTATAGACGGAAGCATGACAGGGAAGAGTTGAAGGGACAGCTCCGCTCACTCGGAAGAAAATTGAAGATCAGGGTGAAAGTGGCCTTCTCCGAGATCCTCCCGGTACCAAGAGCGGATGCAAAGAGACAAGGGGAACTGCAAGCAATTAACGCCTGGATGAGACATTGGTGCGAAGAGGAAGGCTTTGACTTTGTGCGCAACTGAACGGCGTTCTGGGGATAAAGCAAGTACTACAGAAAAGACGGACTGCACCTCAACAAGGAAGGAGTAAGAGTACTGGCAGGCAACATGAAGAGGGCCATAGAGAAGGCTTTAAATTAAAGGACAGGGGAAAGCCGACAGTCGACCACCAGTCGATGGCCCAGGCAACAGGATGCCCCATAGAAGGAATTACAGACAACTACTCAGACACGGGAGGGGTCGACCACAAAGCAAATGAGGAAGACAACACAGCAGCAGAAAAGGATACCGTGGAAGAAACAGTAGATACTGCTAAGCTTCAAAAGTCCAAGAAGGTAACACAAAGGGAACTCAAATGTATGTATACGAATGCTAGAAGTTTGGGAAACAAAATGAGAGAGTTAGAAGCAATAGCAAAAAACGACGAACTGGAAATCATTGGCATAGCAGAAACATGGTGGAATGACGAAAACAAATGGGACACAGTACTACAGGGATAGAAACTGTACAGAAAAGATAGAGTGGGGCAGAAAGGTGGAGGTATTGCCCTATATGTTCGGGAAGGATTAGAATCTGTGAGAGAGACTATGGCGGAAGAGAAAGAGAAGCTGGAATCCCTCTGGTCAGGATTCCCAGACACAACGATGCTGACTTAAAGATTGGCCTTTACTACCGACCGCCGGGACAGAGGGAGGAGTCAGACTCGGAAATGATGGAGGAAATTAAACAAGAATGTAAGACAGGTAATGTCATAATCTTGGGGGATTTCAATTTCCCGGGGATAGACTGGGACCTGGGAACCTCCAACTGTGGCAAGGAGGCAAAGTTCCTGGAAGTGATAGGGGACTGCTTCCTGGAACATATGGTAGGAGAGCCGATGAGAGGAAACGTCACCTTGGACTTCGTCCTAAATGGTATTACGGATCCGGCAAAGGAAGTAGAAGTCACGGTCCCACTGGGGACGAACGATCACAACATGATTAACTTCAAACTTGATGTTGGGAAAGTGAAAGGTACCAAAACCTCAACCACAACTTTAAACTTTAAAAAGGGAAGATATGACAGCATGAGAGCCATGGTGAAAAAACGGATCAAGAAAAAGATGGGCAAAGTCATAACGGTGGAACAGGCATGGTCCCTAATGAAAAATACTATCACAGAAGCACAAAGCCTCTACATTCCGCGGATGTCCAAAGTAAAGAAAACCAAAGGCAAAAGAGAGCCGATGTGGCTTACCAAAGAGGTGAAGGAAGCCATAAATGAAAAGAAGGACTCCTTTAAGACGTGGAAACGCACGAAAACATCCGAAACTTGGAACAAACATAGAGATGATCAGAAAAAAGAGGCCAAAAATTTCAAGCCCTTTTTTAGATACATAAAAGGGAAAAAACCCACACGGGAGGCGGTTGGACTGTTGGACGACTTGGGAGGAAAAGGGTGCGTCAAGGATGACAAACAAATTGCAGACAGACTGAATTCCTTCTTTGCATCTGTCTTTACAAAGGAAGACACCGCAGAAATACCTGACACAGTGAAAGTGTTCAAGGGAGTCGTACAGGACAGCCTCACCACAGTAGAAGTGGACTTGGACCAGATTTACCACCAGATCGACAAACTTAAAAGTAATAAATCTCCTGGACCGGACGGAATTCATCCGAGAGTCCTAAAAGAACTGAAATTTGAAATCGGAGAACTATTGCAAAAACTTGCCAACCTGTCAATCAAAACAGGACAGATACCCGACGACTGGAAGATAGCGAACGTCACGTCGATATTTAAAAAAGGATCGAGAGGAGTGCCAGGCAACTACAGACCTGTAAGTCTCACTTCTGTCACTGGAAAGATGGTTAAGGCGCTGATCAAAGATAGCATAGTCCAGCACCTAGACACACACGACCTGATGAGAAAGGTAAATCATGTCTGACAAACCAACTTCAATTTTTTGAGACAGTGAACAGACAAATTGATAGTGGAGAACTGGTGAACATTGTATACTTGGACTTTCAGAAAGCATTCGACAAGGTTCCACATGTAAGACTTCTCAGGAAATTACAAGGCCATGGAATAGAGGGAGATATACTAAGATGGATAGGCAAATGGCTAGAGAACAGAAAACAGAGAGTGGGCATAAATGAGAAGTTCTCAGAATGGGAAAAAGTGACTAGCAGTGTACCCCAGGGCTCAGTACTTGGACCCATCTTATATAATATTTTCATAAATGACCTGAAAGAAGGAACATCCAGTGAAATCATCAAGTTTGCAGACGACACAAAGCTATGCCGGGCAATCAGATCGCAGAAGGACAGCGAGGAACTCCAGAGCGACTTGAATCAATTGGAGAAGTAGGCAGATAAATGGCAGATGAATTTTAATGTGGAAAATGCAAAGTGATGCATTTAGGAAGAAAAAATAAAGATCAAAAGTATAGTATGTCAGGTGTAACTCTGGGAAAGACCGAACAGGAAAAGGACCTGGGTGTACTGATAGATAGGACCCTGAAACCGTCGGCGCAATGTGCGGCAGCAGCAAAGAAAGCAAATAGAATACTAGGCATGATAAAGAAGGGAATTACAAGTAGATCAGAGAAAGTTATAATACTGCTTTACAGAGCCATGGTCAGACCACACCTGGAATACTGCGTCCAGCATTGGTCTCCATACCTAAAGAAGGATTTAAAACTGCTAGAGAGGGTGCAGAGACGAGCAACGAAGCTAGTGAAAGGTTTGAAGAACCTGGACTACGAGGAACGACTTAGGAGACTGGGGTTGTTCTCCCTTGAGAAGAGGAGACTGCGAGGGGATTTGATCGAGACTTTCAAAGGATTCGACAAAATGGAGCAGGGAAAGCAGTTATTTACAATGTCCAGTGTGACACGGACAAGAGGACATAGACTGAAGCTGAGGGGGGATAGGTCCAGGACGAATATCAGGAAGTTCTGTTTTACGCAGCGAGTGGTGGACACCTGGAATGCTCTCCCAGAGGAAGTAATTGCAGAATCCACCGTTCTAGGATTTAAGGGTAAACTAGATGCACATCTCCTTAAGAGTGGCATAGAGTGATACAGGTAAGGGTAAATTAGATGTACATCTCCCTTGAGAAGCATACAGTGATATGTGGACTAAAACTATTCCAGGGTACACCTGGCGGGGCTTCCGCATGTGCGGAACATCGGAATTGATGGACCCAGGGTCTGATCCGGAGATGGCAATTCTTATGTTCTTATGTTCTTGTGATAAATAGTAGTAGTAAAATGACTTAAATGGACAGGAGAGGATCCTGCTGTTTAAATCTCACTTAGTGGTGCTCGATATCGATACTAACTCACCAAACTGAAACTGGTCAGGAGAGGGATATTATAGGGACAGAATTGGGAGGAGCCAGTAGTTATGAAGCCACCAGTGATATTCAGTACTGCAAGGCTGTGCTAGAGGTCACGGCAGCCATGATTGACAAGAGTGAGTGTACATCGATCCTACTCTTAGGACCTTCCAGACCCCCAAAGCTATCAAAGGTAGACATGGAGAGGGCTATCTGATGTGAGGACTGGAGAGATCTGGTCAGAGGCTCTTCTTCTCTTTAGGGAAGGGAAGAGAGATCAGGATTTGGGGAGGATGGTGGACTTGGAAAGGGTGAGGACACCTGCACCCCCTTATGCGGGTCCCAATTGATAGTCAGCTAGGGTCCATATCCTAAAGCTCTGATCTGCAGCTGAACATCTGGTAGCACACATTGTTTTTATTTCCTCTCCTCTCCCACCTCAAGACCATGGACATGGCCCAGCACTGAATACTGGGGCCTAATTCTGCATACCACAGTAAGTGTAAAAAAATAAATAAATAAACCACCAACCACTGATCACCACTGGTTGAATATTTACTAGTAAAGGGGAGGCCCTGATGATGGCTCCTCTTGTGGGCAGGGCCTTAAGCACATGGGCCAGGTTGGGTCCATGTGCCTAAGGCCCCGCCCACAGGAGGGGCCTAAGGCTCCTGGGCCTATTCTGGTTGGCCCAGGCGCCTCAAGCCCCACCTGTGAGCAAAGTTTGAACCACCTGGACCAATCCGGCCCCATTCTTGAGCTGGCTGGCCTGCCAGACAGGCGGGCTTGGCACCCGTCTGTCCGGCCAATGATTTCAAGGTATGGGGGTGGGATTGGGGGTGGGGGGTCGTGGGGTCATAGGGGGGGTCTCGGGTCGGCGAGGGGGCAATCGGGGGTTTGGGGGGGCGGTCGGGGGGGTTGTGTCGATTATATGTTTTTTAGGTTGATTATATGATATAAGTTTAGAAGTAGTGGTGGTCTGGGTATTTAAACAGCTGAACGTAGAGGCTGGCCATTATCAAAAAAACCTCCTTTTGGACGTTTTTTTTTTTGATAATGGACATTTTCCCTACTTCTACTTTCAACGTTTAAGGCCTTTGGCCAAAAGGGGACTTAAACATTTTTTTTTATTATGTCCCTCCACATGTTTTTCAAGCACACAATTTGACAGTAAGTACATTAATTCATAGAAATGAACACATACAAGGGATTGGCTAGGAATTGTATAAATGCTGAAGCACCATGTCGAGGGCAGATTTGGAAAAGTTGCAGTGAGAGCATATGATGCCTGGTATGTATTATTCATTTTTTAATATATTTTACTGTGTCTACTGAAGTTCTGGTAACTGTATTTATGTTTTTTTGATGATCCCATTAGCCCTGATGCACTGGTTGTAACTGCTGCAAAACGGTGGCCACCGTCAAGGGATCTGGTATTGGCTTCAGATAAACACTATTATTAATTTATATATATTGGGGACTATTGTTCAGATGTGAATATTGTTGAAAGCAGTGTTCAATAGCAAATATTACTGGATTACTGCCTAGCTGTAAATGTGAAAGAATTAAAGTTTTTTTTGTGCCTGTGATGGATGTTATAAAGTTTTAAAATGTCCATTTTCTAGTGTTACAATGGGACGTGTTCCCTGGGATTAGGGTTACCAGATGTCCGGATTTCCCCGGACATGTCCTCCTTTTGAGGACTTGTCCAGGGGTCCAGACAGCTTTTCAAAACCCGGCACTTTGTCCGGGTTTTGAAAAGCTTTCCTTTGGGCAGGAGTGCATCCATGCATGTGCGGTTGTCCTGCCCAACGAGAGCAGGCAGTGGGGGCAGGACTGGAGGAGGGGCTGTGGTGGGATCAGGGGCCGAACTGGGGGCGTGATGGGGCGGGGATGGGTGGGACTGGGTGTGTCTGGGGGCAGGTCTAGGGTTCCAGATTTTCCAGCCGGAAAATCTGGTAACCCTACCTGTGACACCTGAGGCTTTTTTCTCCATTCCTTTAAAAGAGTATGGGGGTAATAATAAAAAAATTTAAAAACAGTCTAAAAAGTGTCCTAAGTGGCTACTTGGACGATCAAAAAGCCTGATCGTCCAAGTACCCATAAACAAAGCTGGTTTTTAAACGTATCTAAAACCAACTTAAGCCTTTCCCCTGCCTCTAAATGCACAGAGAGAAAAGAGGTGTGTTTAGAGGAGGGGAAAGGGCGGGCAGTGGGCGGGAGGTGGGCCGACCTATACCTAGGCGTACAACAGGTATAACCAATACAGTTTAGTCGGCACTTAGACCTTTTTCACTTAGACAAAATAAAACCAGGTCTAAGTGCCGAAAAACGGGCCGCTGAGCTGATGGCTGTTGGCACCATCAGTTCAGCGGCCTGGCAACCTAACCATTGCGGCAGGAGAAATGCCTCATCTCCCCTACCACAATGTCATCACTCTTCTACCCGAACTGCCGCGACCCGCGGCAATTCGGGTAGAGGAGTGATGGCATCGCGGTAGGGGAGATGAGGCATCTCTCCTGCCACGATGCATCACTCCCCCCCCCCACACACACACACAACATCGGGGCAAGAGGGAGCTCAAGCACTCTTGCCCCAGCCAACCGCGGCACCCCCGACATATCGGGGCAAGAGGGAGCCCAAGCCCTCTTGCCCCCCCGACTCCCCAACTCCATCGGGGCAAGAGGGAGCCCAAGCCCTCTTGCCCCGCCGATCGTGCCTCCCCCCCCCCCCCCCGACTCGTTCGGGCCAGGAGGGAGTCCATGCTTTATCATGGTATCAGGGGTTAAGCTTTATCATGATATTAGGTATCAGGTCCTGTCCTGGCTGTCAGCCATTTGTGCAATCATCAAGCACCCCCTCCCTCGGGAAAACAGTGTAGGCCTCCCTCCGGGCCTCCCTTAGTCTCTGGTGGTCCACTGGGGTGAGTCAGGGCAGAGGTACTCCTCAGTGAAAGTGTTACACTGGAGCAACAAATGTAGATTTAAAAAAATATAAAAGAATAAAAGAACCCACCAAATGGAAAAAAAAAGTCTCTATTCTATTCTTATTTATTTACATTCTGCACTATTCTCACAATACCGGTAGATTCTAGTTGGATAACAACAATTTAAAAAATTTTGTGTCCATACAAAATTACTCATTTAACAATCATTAAAAATAAAAAGTTTATAACAATTTTCTAAAAATATAATAAGAAGAAATATACTAAGCTGCCTCTCTGGAAAATATCAAGGGCAATATTTGCCCTGCTAATTACACACAAGGAAATTATTGCTGATATCACATTGAGCATTTAAGAATTATTGAATAATATGGTTCAAAATTAGGACAATGATAGAAAGAGTCACATGAAGGTGAGGAAACTACACTTCAAGACAGCCGGGAAGAATTCTGGAAAGAGAAAGAATTCAGTTGGCAAAAGAAGAGCATGGACAAAACTAATAGGCACCTTATAAAGACATAAAAGAAAGGAAAAAAAATCTTCCTACAAGGAAAGTGAATAAACCAAGCTGAAACTGAGAACAATGTGACATTCAGCAGGGGGAATGGGTAAAATCAAAAAGATTAAAGATTGAAAGATATGAGGAATCACAGAGAAAGAATGTCAAAGAAGCATGTTAAGAAAAATAAAAGGCAGCTTGAGAGCAGCCAGAACAACAAAGCTTCAAGAGGAGAAAATAGCTAAAGCAATAAAAAGTGAAGAAATAAGGCCATTTTCAATGCATTAGTGAGAAGAGAAAGCGCAGGTGATGAGCTGGAACTGTGAAACTGAGATAAGAATGGAAGGAACACAAGCTATAGGCAGGGAAAAAGCAGAATCTCTGAAAAGCAGAGATTCTGTCTAGTATTCTGCACAAATTCTGCAGTATTCATAGAAGTGAATAGCGAGGAATTACACAGACAACAAAAAGGAAACTGAACAGAAGGAAAATTTAGAGAACCTGGACTTTACTGCTAAAATTGAAAGTAGGCAAAGGCAATAAGGACAGACAGAAAACATTTTAGGAAATTAACCCCCTCCTTTACAAAGCAGCGCTAGCGTTTTTAGCACCAGCCGTGGCGGTATCAGCTCGGATGCTCATAGGAATTCTATGAGCATTGGAGCTGATACCACGGCGGCCAGCGCTATAAACGCTAGCGGGGTAACGCTAAGAGTGGTAGTTGTATCACTGATCACTCAGTCAATCACTTATGGAGACAGAAGAGCAGATGCAGGTCCTCTCCACAAAAGCAGAAACACAGAGGAAACTGTCAACTGCAGGCCAGTAAGTCTGAACTGGATGGCATGGAAAACTAATGGGATCACTAATAATGAACACCACTGCAGACTATCTTGAATCCAGAAGATTACATGATTAAAGGCATCATGAATCATAGATTCATTAGAGACAGGTCATGTCAAGCACACCTGATTGATTGTTTGTTACCCTATGACCAGAGAATTAAATCTGGGGTTATTACTGGATTTGATCAACTTTTTCTGAAAAAAAACAAAACACTTGCTGTACCCTGAAGGTTCATAAACAAACTGCAGCCTAAGGGAGGAACTTGAAGTGATTGACTGAGTTGGAAATTGATTGATTGGATGCTGCCTGATTTCATAACTAGGTGCTTTGCTTAGATAGCGGAGACATCTGGTGGTTCTACACAAGTTTTGCACAAGTTGCAATTTTCCAGAACATTAGAAGATTTTCAGTACTAGTGAAGTACTTGTGGAAGGAAACTTAATTTAGGGGGAAGTTAGAACTGAAATAAGTTCCCAAGCACAAAGGAAGTTCTCTATTTTTGACTACAACAACTATCATATTGGAAGGGAGGAGTGATGATCTCTAGCTAACCTAGCCTTTGAACTAGTACCACTGCAGTGATAGGGGCAGCTTAGATCAATGCACAGCAATACGGCATAGAAGAAATTAATAAGATGTTTAAAAGAAAAGAGAACCTGAATATCAAAAAGTAAAAAGGGACCACTGATCCTGGAAGGAAAAGAAGATGAGACAGTGGATGGCACTTGGAGTTGAAACAAGGAAGGCCAGGTTCTACAGGAGAGCATATACATAAGATATTTGTGGTGTAGAATAAAACAGTCCCAGACATAATACTGTATGTATACTTAAAATATTTTTATACTGCTTGTATCCTAAGCAGTTTACATTGAGCAGCAATCAGGTACTCTTAGTATTTTCCCTATCTTTCCTGGCAGGCTTACAATCTAACTATGGTACCTGAAGCAATGGAAGGTTAGGTGACTGTAATCTTTTTGTGTTTTGTGTTTTTGTGTCTAGTCTATTTTGGATCCCAGGCTCAGGCCTCAGAGGCAATGGGAAGTAAATTAACAAGACAGCATCCAGGGATAGTTTGGAAAAGGCATGTAGCCTAAACAATATACGTTATACATTTTTTGAAAAACACTATGAATAGTTTATGTTTGCTCAACATCTGTGATATAAAGTTTAGCATTTGTAATTGCTCTAATTGTTACACCAATTGTGAACAAATTGTTTACAGAAGGAAATATTCCTGAAATTTTAAAACATAGTTATTGGACCACTTTTAAAAAATCAAAACTTGAGGCTACTGTAGTAGATAATTTTAGACCTGTATCATCTCATCGTTGGAACAGACTCCCACTCCAGGTGATAAAGGCCAGCAACGTGACGGATTTTAAGAAAAAATGGGATACTCATGTGGGATCTTTAAGGGAGTAAATTCAGGGGGGGGATACTTGGAATGGGCAGACTTGGTGGGCTACAGCCCTTTTCTGCCGCTTTTTCCTATGTTTCTATGTTTCTATCTCTGTCTTTATTGACTAAAGTTTTAGAAAAGTTAGCACTACTTCAGATTCAAAAATGTATTGATGAAAAGGGTTTACTGGATCAATATCATTTTGGTTTTAAACTTAAACACAACATGGAGTCTTTGTTATTATCTATTCTTGATGCTATTAGAATTGGTTTTGACTCAGAGAAGGTGTTTTTGTTGGTCACATTGGACATTAGTGCAGCATTTGATACAATTACAGGCAGTCCCTGGGTTAAGAACGGGTTCCGTTTTTTAAATCGTTCTTTCAAGTTGAATTTGTATGTAACTCGAATCCTAGTGTTCTTCCCATCTTCTCCACCTCCTTGAGACCCCTCTTGTATCCCTCTCCATCCATCCCACTGTTCCCTCTCCACCACCACATCCAACATTACTCCCTTTCATCTACAAGCATCTCTACCTCACTCCTCTCCCACCACAATATCCAATAATTTTCTCTCCCTCCCTATGCCAAACAATTCTTCTCTTTCTTCATCTCTCCATGAGCACCATTTCTCTTTCCCTCTCAGACACCCAATTCTCCCTTTCTATTCCCTCCCCCACTTAAGCATCTCTTTCACTCACTCACTCCATTCTTCCATCCTATGGCTTAGGCTCCCCTCCCTCCATTTTGTGTCCCAAGTTCATGCTACCTCCCTCCTTCCTTCTGTCCTTTGTCCAAAGTTTGTGCTCCCTCCCTCCCGAGTCCCAATGTACCCATCTCCCTCCCTGCCATGTCCCAACATGTCGCTCTCTCTCCCTCCATTCTTTACTCCAAGTACATGCCTCCCTCCGGTGAGTGTTTACCTTCTTCTGGCTGGCTCCCTCCTCCTTCCAGCCACAGTCATTTCTCTGCGGGCAGCGGCTAGTACATGCATCCCACGGCTGAGTTGGAAGCCTTCCCTCAGGTGTTCTGATGAAATTAAAATGTTTTGGATATGTTAGATGTGAAACACTGTATCTGTATTTGTAAATCTTTTGAGAAATGTTATTTATTAGTGTTAATTTATTTTTTGTATGTATGTTATAAACCACTTAGATTTATAGATTTATGGTATATAAGAGATTTTTTAAAAATTAGATTAAATAAAAATATAATATAAGAATAGGCTTATTACAAATATAGAGCATATATTAGTTGCAAAGCAGCTTCAGTTGTGTTTGTTTATGTCCTGCCTGAATGAATCAGAGCAGAGCAGAGAGCATATATATGAATGAATGAATGAATGTCCTGTGTTTCTGAACGGTAGTTGTAGAGGTGTGAAAGGCTGAGGGAGGAAGACAGGGGGCAAGGGGTTTTTAAGCCTGTCTTTATAGACTTGAGTTTGTTCTAAAACCAATAACTTTCAGTATCTTCCTCTGTCACAATTTGTTATTTGTTTGAAACAATAGTTCTTAATTGACTAGAGGAGTGACCCTTGAAGAAATAGTACCTGGAGCCATTCTGTGTCTGAATTCCTTAAGCACCTATCCTTATCACATCTTTTGAAAGTCCAGGGCTTTGCAGGATATTCCCCAGTACCATGCAAAAGATTCTTTGTTAATCTCAAGTGCAGGTCTTTTAGGAGTCTGTGATAAGAGTGAGGCAGCTTGCTCAGAAGGGTTGCATAGCCGGACAGACAGATCACACTCTGGGCATTCAAGGGAAAAAAAAACTCTTATTCAACAATAGTGCAGAGCCTGTTTCTTCACAGGCTCCTATAAATTTGCATTCTTTAAAGGAAACAGTTAGGCTTTTCCCCAGTCTTTCTCAAACACAACTCTCATTCTCCATAGGGCGTGCCACGCCCCAGTCTTTATTCCATGTGCAGGGAACAGTTAGGCAGCATTAAGTCCCAGGTCTTAGCAGGCACTTAGCCAAGCAGAGTATTTAAACAAACAGTAAAGTCTTACCTCCTACCACTCTGTCAGTGCCAGGCCCCCTCAACCCGCTTCTCCAGCTCCTAGGTTCCCTCTAGCAGATCTCCCCTCCTGAGTCTGGCTCAGCCTTTTAAGTTCCCCTGAGTTTCTTCCTGGTTTCCTACTTTTCCCCTCCCCCCTTCCTGAGGAAAACTCTTTCTCACTGCTGCTATGATTGTGAGATAATTTAGCCAGGAGGGGGAGTGCCGGGTTTTCCTGAGGTTTATTCTGAGTCTGAGCAGCAGTATCAAGCAGGAGGAGGGGCAGGGTCTCATACACTCTGTCACAGTCATTAAGTGGCATCCTAAGTAAAAGGTCTTTTGTTAGACTGAATGGCCCCTTCCCATATGTTACTATCTGTAGACATTCCCCAGGGTCAAATTTATTTAATATAATATCCCAGAATACTTTGCTTGCACTATGGACCTGCAAACGCACTAATGCTGACAGAGATTTGCCTAGGGTCACAAGGAGCAGCACTGGGATCAAACCCACAACCTTGGGGTATTTTGGCAGCAGCTCTAACCACTAGGCAATTTCTGGTAAGTCTGATGAGTGACTGGATTTCTGCATTGGCTTTCTACCACTTAAATCTTTTATGTAAACTCATGACTTAGAATACCCCCTGATTGGGCTCTTGGTTTGGGGAGGTGGGCATGAGTAGTAGAGGCAATGCATCTAGAAAGCCAACAGCTTCTCAGCTAATCTGATCTCAACTTAGGACTTAAAGGGCCACTGAAGTAAATCTGAGATATGACAGTGTTTCCTCCCTGAAGTTTTTACCTCTGGTCTCCTGCATATCAAAGTCAGAAGCAGTGAGGGAGGCCAGACAGGTAGAGCTATACCGGGCTTAACTGTGAAAACAAAAAGTTACAAAATGCTTTGAAATATGCAAAAAGCCAGCATTTTCAAGTTTTGTTTGTTTTGTCATGACTAAGCTCCATTTGCAATATAATTTGCAAATTATGCATTAGAAGTAATAAAATTTCATATATAGTCCATTAGGTGCAAAATGTTATAAAAATTATTCATTAATGAACTGTTGCAATACATTCCAAAGTTGCTAATTAATTAAAAATTCTAAAACAAGCTCAAGAAGATATTTTCACAAGCTGGTTTGCTCAAAAAAGCTATCTATATCTCACTGAAGTGTAGCTATCTGGTTCTATAAGGCCCATAGCTAAGTTTCTTTCAGACATTTGCTATGAAGTTCATTTGTTTGTGTATTAATATGCAAATCACACTGTGTGCCCCTGATATTAGCCCATGTCTAAAGGGTCCATTTTAGGTGTAAAAGATGCAACTGCATTAGGTCCTGCGTTTGGAAGGTCCTCTCATTGGTTGCACCAGTTAAACCTTTAATGTATTTCTGGCATAGTCCAGGTATTCTGTTAACAATGAATGTGTAAATAGAATTGATGTGTAATAATCTAGCTTGTTTAGCTTTCCCAATAGGTGCATTGATGTTTGACTACCCATTACAATGTTTATAAATCTGTCTTTTCCTAGGTAGGCCCTTCTTATGTGACTCCTGAAAGTTATTGCTCTTATCTAATTAAACTAATCTAATATTAGCATTTTTATTCTGCTTTACCATATGGCTCAAGGCAGATCGCAATCATAAATCAGAAAATAGGTAATCCCTCCTTATAACAATGTATTCATGATAATTCATAATAATTATGATCATACGTTCTAGGTCAGTTATTGAATATTGAGTGAATAGAAAAACCTTTGACCATTTTTATAAATGTGTAGTAACAAGTGATATTGCGAATACTTTTTGGCAGTTCATTCCACAATGCGGGACCTCTACCAGTCAGAGTTCTCTCTCTAGGCATTGATTTATGACATAGTGATGTTGTTGGGATGGATAATCTGACTTCATAAGCAGAGTGCCCTGGAGGGGGAATAAACAGTGATTATATCTGAAAGATACTCTGGGGCCAAACCATATAAAATTTTAAAACATAACAGTAGTAATTTAAAATATATCCTTGCCTTTATTGGCAGCCAATGCAATTCAATGAGCAATGGGGTAGTGTGATCATTATAATTTCCTCCCCAAATCAACTTGGTGGACTTATTCTGTACAATTTGGAATTCAATGTAATTATCTTTCAGGAAGGCCCAAAAGAGCAATGTTGCAATGATCTATCTGGCTCATTACTTACTATACGATTGCATTATTGTCCTAAACTGAGACTGCTCTATAAATGGTTTGATATGAAGTAATTTGAGTTTAAAAAAAAAGTTTTCTTAACAATTCAATTCATTTGTTTTTTTTTCATAAAATTCCAAGGTCACTCCTAAATTATAGTATGGAATAATTGCTTTAAAGGTCAGGAGTGACTTTTGTAAGGTTTTATATTACTTTGTAATATGCCTAGTACTGGATTTTGGATTTGAATATAGCTGATACATTTTTTTTAGTATTATTTTCTTAGCAGAGTTTTAAAAAGGCTTGGATAATTTCCTAAAAGAGAAGTTCATAGGCCATTATTGAGATGGCTTGGGGAAATCAAATGCTTAGTCCTAGGATAAGCAGCATAAAATCTGTTTTATTACTTGGGATCTAGCTAGGTACTTGGGACTTGGGTTGGCCACTTTTACAAACAGGATACTGGACTTGATGGACCTTTGGTCTGTGCCAGTATGGCATTTCTTATGTTCTTATTGTTTATTGATTTGATATACCGCCTTTATCATTTAAGGACCTAAGTGGTAACTCAATACAAGTTACATTTAGTTAGAGTAGGTATTTTCCTGCCCCTGGAAGGTTTACAGTCTAAACTTCTACTTGAGGCAATGGAGAGTTAAGTGATCTTAAGGAGTGGCAGTTGGATTTGAACCCTGGCTTCCCTTGTTATCAACCCACAGTGCTAACCACTAGGGTCAGTAAATACAGATAATATATATTCTTTTTTTTTTTTTTTTTTTTAAATACTTATTCCAAATATGTTTGAACTCAAAACTAGTAGATCTGAAGCCTGGTGGCTGTTTGACCACCTACCAAAAAATGATAGGCAAATCATTTTATGATCGTCAGGAACCACAGGATTTCTGTTACAGTGCTATTTGAATTGCAGTCCAGCAAGAGGAACCCATTTTCCAGGGAGAAAGATGTCAGCTGGGAAACTGAGGATCGCAGTGGAGGAAACAGCTCAGAGCACAAAGACGCTGTAACCGCGATCTTCGGCTGCAGGCTCCAGCAATAAGACTGATCGGTCGGGTCACACCCTGATGCAGCTTGTCGGTGAAACGCTGGCCTCCGTCGGTGTGCCGATCAGTTGAAGATAAGTGGTTTTTCCTCTATCTACAAATTTGTATATGTGAAGCACAAGTTTTTCTGCTCAAACACTCATTTTAACGAAGGTTTTGCCTGTGAGGTTACCGTCTAACCACCTTGATATCCACCTTTGTGGCGGTGGGAGGGCCTTTTTCTGAGGCTTTTTCCTTCTTTTTGAGTAAATTTAGAGTTGATACTTGTCTCACATAGTTTTCTGCAAAACTTTATTACTACATTGTCCTACAATCATAGTAGTCACCAATTGAAAGTGTTGCTTTACATACATTGGTTTTCAATATATCTGTGTTTCTATAACTATCTAGTTACGTGCCACTAAATTTATGGTGTAGCCATGGGAGAGCTTGGGGGCCTGGGCCCCCTTATCTTGTACTTGGGTATCCTCTGCTTTCATGGCTGGAGGAGATGCCAAGTCCCACCAGCCAAAGATATGTCCTACCTGAGTCCCGTTTCAGCCACTATAGCTGGTTCTCTCATAACTGAGTATATGCAGAAGAGACAGCATTAGCGGTCAAAACATGCCTGAAATTAAGTATTGCTGCAGGTGTGACCCAGGCAAGAGATGGCTTCAGCTGGCAGGGCTTCACATCCCCATAAAAAAAGATAATAATTGCAGCAGGGGGCTATAGTGAGAAAGAAGGTGAAAAAAATATCAGCCCCCCCCCAAAAAAAAAAAAAAAACAACTTCTAGCTATGCCTTCTGTGCTGAATATTGAAGCTGTGACACAAATAAGAAATTTAAACATCCAAGAGCCTCTCCTGCCCATTTAAATCACTTTGAATATTATGTGGATTGTGTTCAGCTTCAAAGGGAGGTAAGAAAGTTGCATCTAATTTTTATTTCTCAGTACTAAATATGGTTTTTTGCATCTAAATTCAAATATCAGACCCTGCCTATGTTCCTCTAGTGGTATACCCTACATCAGGGGTGTCCAATGTCGGTCCTCGAGGGCCGCAGTCCAGTCGGATTTTCAGGATTTCCCCAATGAATATACATGAGGTCTATTTGCATGCACTGCTTTCATTGTATGCTAATAGATCTCATGCATATTCTTTGGGGAAATCCTGAAAACCCGACTGGATTGCGGCCCTCGAGGACCGACATTGGACACCCCTGCCCTACATGTATTATACTATGAGAATGATTGCATACTGACACTAAAATATTGTTTTAGAAAACAACTGTATAGTATGTCATATTCTGCAACTTGCTTTTAAGGGCGCACTTTGGTAAATATATCTCATTGCCATTTTTGAGTGGCTCTCGTGACCTAAGGAATTTTGTATACTATTGCTGGAATTCTTAAAAGGATGGGTGGAAGTGTTAATGAACTTAAAATGAGTTAGAGGTCAGAGGACTGAAAGCTTATGACAGAGCAAGGAAACTCATATCTCATCCTATAATTAAGTTTTACATTATGTGATGGCTAAGGTTTATTAATTAAACTATCATTGTCGCTTTCCAATACATGCTGCATTATGTAGCTATCACAGTGTTCCTCCTGCTATATCTTTGGTTGCTATGGCAACACCCTCCTAGATATTTGTAAGGTCAGACAAAGAAGAGCAAACCCTCTCAGTCCCAGAATAACTAATGCTGTTCTGCTTCAAACTTGATGTAAATAGTCTCAGGTGACAGAAAACTGTACATATAGTCAATTACAACTGCTCAAACGAAATGATTTGTTGTAACAGCCATTGTTCAATCTCTGTGACATCAATGTTTCTATGGAAACAGTTGCCCACTGCACTGCTTAGAATTGAGTATTGATCAAAACAGGGCCAATGCTATTTCAGAAACTTGCTACTTTACCGTGTGGCAATTTACGATAGGAACTCATAACATCCCTGTATATTTTGAGCCCCAAGGAACCAATTTAGGAGACAGTTACAGTAGAATATTCACACAAGTCAATAATAGAAGCCTGATTATGGTCCGAGGACAATTATTCAGTGCTTTAGCAATGCATCCTTTCAACTTTCCACAACGCACTTCATATTCAAATAATATTCATGTCTGAAAGCAGTGGCATATTCATCACTCTTTTGTTTTTTAACTGTACTTCTCATTGTTACATTCTCTATCAATAAATTTATTCAGCTATATTAGCCATCCTCCGACATCTCAAAAGTAAATAACTATTGATTACAAAGTGAGGACCCAGCAGTATACTGTACAGATCCTATTAAAAGAAAATTGCACTTTCTATGTAATGTGCAATATTTCAGAGAAACAGGTGGACAGCACATCAATTAAAGACGTTATTGTGAAATAATTGGGTTTAAAATGTTCTAAGTTACTTGCTTGCAGATCTTCTGTACCCCCAATATAGCCACTTTATTTTTATTTTTTTAAGTCCAAAATGATCTCCTATCTAACTGGTTCATGCAGTAGGTGGGATGATATTAGTGATATTGCTTATGACAAAGTATGGATTTTAGTACAAATTATGGAAAAAATATGAAGTAATGCCATGCTAATAGAATTTTTAAAAATATGTTTTTATTTTACATAAGAACATAAGAGTTGCCATACTGGGACAGACCGAAGGTCCATCAAACCCAGTATCCTGTTTCTAACAGTGGCTAACCCAGGTCATAAGTACCTGGCAAGATCCCAAGGAAAAACCTGATTTTATGCTTATTCTAAGAATAAGCAGTGAATTTAAGAACATAACAATAACCTTACTGAGTCAGTCCAATGTACCATCTAGCCCAGTATCCCGTCTTCACAGAGGCCAATCCAAGTAACAAGTACAAGGCACAAATCCAAATAGTAGCAACATTCCATGCTACCGATCCAGAGCAAGCAGTGGCTTCCCCCATCTCTGTCTCAATAACAGACTATGGACTTTTCCTCCTGGAACTTGTCCAAACGTTTTTTTTAGAACCAGCTACATTAACTGCTCTTATCACTTCCTCTGGCAACATATTCCAAGAGCTTAACTATTCTCTGAGTGAAAAACTATTTCCTCCTATTAGTTTTAAAAGTATTACTCAGTAACTTCATTGAGTGTCCCCTAGTATTTATAAATCTTGATGCAGTAAAAAATCAGTCCTCTTCTACCAATTCTACACCACTCAGGATTTTGTAGACTTCAATCATATCTCCCCTCAGTCGTCTCTTTTCCAAGCTGAAGAGCCCTAACCTCTTTAGTTTTCACCATACGAGAGGAGGTCCATCCCTTTTATCGTCTTGGTCACTTTTCTTTGAACCTTGTCAAGTGCCACTACTGTATATCTTTTTTGAGATAAGGAGACCAAAGCTGAATGAAATAATCAAGGTGAAGTCACACCACTGTGCGATACAGAGGCATGATAACATTCTTAGTCTAGTTTACCATCCCTTTTCTAATCTTTCCTAGTATCTTGTTTGCTTTCTTGGCTGCTGCCACACATTGAGCAGAAGGTTGCAGCGTATTGTCCATGATGACACCCAGATCTTTTTCTTGAACGCTGACCTCCCAAGGTGGACCCTAGCATCTGGTAACTATGATTTGGATTATTTTTTTTTCAAGGTGCATCACTTTGCATTGGTCCACATTAAATTTCATCTGCCATTTGGATGCATGGAGGAGCATAATAAAAAAAAAACCCGTCTAATTCCCCTTTTGGCGTAAGCCCCTAAACGCTGAAAGTAGCAGCAGGGAAAATGTCCATTCTCAAAAAAAACATCCAAAATGAATATTATTTTTTTTAGAATGGCCTACCTCTACGTTCAGCAGTTTAATCGCCCAGACCACCACTATGTCTAACCTTAAAACACATTATCAACCAAAAAAGTGCCCAAGTCCTAAACGCCCAAAAAAAGATCTTATAGGCGAAGGAGGGGCCAATCCTTTGCCTAAAAGCTGGATTCTGTAACCGACATCTATTAAAACAACACCGGTTACAGAATCCCCCCGCCTCCCTGCAACGATCGTGGCAGGAGAGATACCTAATCTATCCTGCCGTGATCGTGATCCCCCCAAACTGCTGTGAACCGCAGCAGGAGAGATGCCCAATCTCTCCTGCCGGCACCCCATCCCTCTCAACAACACTGGCAGGAGGGAGCCCAAGCCCTCCTGATGAGGCGCAGGCCTGCAAACCCTGACAATACCGGCAGGAGGGAGCCCAAGCCCTCCTGATGAGGCACAGGCCTCCAAACCCCCTGAACCCCGACAATACCAGCAGGAGGGAGTCCAAGCCCTCCTGACAGAAGGTGATCCCCCACCCCCCTCAAATATAGGCAGGAGGGATCCAAGGCCCTCATGCCCACAGCGTACCCCACATGACCCTCCCCACACTCCCAATCACTCCTGAACCCCCTAATGGTCCCCTAACCCCGACAACCCTAACCCCCGACACCCCCATCAACTTTAAGGTTGAACGGACGTACGGGTTCCAACCCTCCGAATGGCAGGCCTGCCTGTCTGACATTCCTACCTGGATGTCTCTCCGCCATCTAAAATTAAACATGGCCAAGACTGAACTCCTAATCTTTCTTCCTAAACCTGCTTCTCCCCTTCCTCCATTCTCTATTTCACTAGATAACACTCTCATCCTCCCTGTCTCATCAGCTCTCACCCTTGGAGTCATCTTGACTAATCTCTCTCCTCTTCGTATATCCAACAGACCACCAAAACTTGTTGCTTCTTTCTATACATCACTATAATCCGGACCCTCCTTTCTGAACATTCAGCCAAGACACTCATTCACTCTCTCGTCACCTTTCGCATAGATTATTGCATGTGGTTCTCGCGGGTCTTCCACTAAGCCATCTCTCTCCCTTTGTTCAAAATTCTGCTGCATGCCTCATATTCTGCCAAGGTCATTATGTTCACGTTACTCCCCCTCCTCAAGTCACTTCATTGGCACCCTGTCCACTTCCACTTTTACTGACCTACAAGTGTATTCATTCTGTGGCTCCTCAATATCTCTCCTCTCTTATCTCTCCCTATATACCACCCTGGGAACTTTGTTCATTGGGTGAGTCTCTGTTGTCTATAGCCAACTCCCTACTCTGTCTTTTCTGCCTTGTTGCGCCATTCACCTGGAATAACCTGCCTGACCAGTACGATGGACTCCGTCTCTAGTAGTATTCAAGTCCAGGCTGAAGGCCCACTTTTTCAAAACTGCATTTAAGCGTCAGTAGACATTGAGAGCATGAGCTATGAGGACCTGACAAGTCCGATGGCCTCACACAGAGGAGGGCCTCACACCGGCTTGAGCGCCAGGGAATTAACAGTGGCAGGAGCGGATGATAGCTGCTCCTCAAAGGTGACTTTGGACGGCATTTGGCAAGTGCTCCAGAAGTTAGAAGTAGCCACTACCAAATCTGCCGGTGAGATCTCAACAATTGTGAGTAAAATGGATGATCTTACAGTTTCTGTGCATAATATTCAATCTGATACTAACACAAAGGTTAGCCAAGTCAATAAAGAAATTGCTTCACTTCAAAATCTTACAGCAACATTTAATAAAGAAAGCCTTTTCCTCCAAAGGAAAATTTGCTTAGAATTTTTTTGGGTGCTCCTAAATAGATGATGTTACAATAGTCTAAAATAGGTAAAACTAATGCCTGCATGCCAATAGTCTGAACGATAAAGGATCAAAATATTTTTTTTGGTTCTTAATTTCCACAATGTAAAAAAGCATTTTTGTACCACTAAGTTCGTGTGTTCTGCTAGTGGAGTGATGAGTGCAAAACCCTGTTTGGAGAGGGTGCAGGGGCATTGGTTTTATCGAGAAAATCCATTAATTGTTCAACCACAAGATTTTTCCATCACTTTAGATATGAAGGGAAAATCAGAAATAGGACAGAAGTTAGAGAAAGAGGAGGGATTGCTTTTAGAGTCCTTACAGTGTGGCTCTCCAGTCATGGTACATGGGCTTAGCATGGCACTGGGGCTTCCGCACATCTTTGAAGCCGAAAGCTATGCCGTCGGTAGTTTCTCTACCAGCAGGGCCTTCCAAGGTGGACAGGTTTCAGTGGAGATGTTAGATTAACGATGTACCACCCATTTGGGCAGCAGCAGAAGGGCAGTGTTGAAAGCAGAGGATCACGTTTGATGTGACAATGGTGACAACATTGAATTTATACTGTGCAGAAGGAAGGCCCAGCAATCTACTTCTGTATTCTGCCATGAAAACTTGATATTATTAAGTCACTAGGACTCGAACACGAGTCGATGGTACCTAATGTAAAAGTGTGGCTGAACAATAACCTGCTTATACAGAGCTACACTTTTGTACAATGATTGTACTGCAGATTTTTCAATGATAAAACGCTTAAGGTAAACATAGGTTACCAGATGTCCAGATTTCCCCGGACATTTACTCCTTTTGAGGCCATGTCTGGGGATCCAGAACTTTATCAGGGTTTTGAAACGCCTCCTCTCAATCATGCCATGCAATCTGCCCGATCAAAGCAGGCAGCGGAGGGCGGAGCTAGGGTGGGACTGGGGTAGAGATGTGCGGGACTGGGGGCAGGTCTAGGGTGTTCGGATTTTACAATCGTAAAATTTAGCAACCCTAGGTAAACAGCCATGCTGAAGGATAGCACAACTTATTATGTCTATTATAGTTAGCCCTCAGAAAGTCTGTTCTAGGCAACTAGCACAGCAAAAGTTGAAAGATAAGAGGTGGGGCCTGTTAGAGGAGAAAATGAGCACAAATAAGAGCACTCGTACTTGCCAGAGTTCCTATGAAAGAGTGAAAGAAGAGTGATGCCAAATATTGAGGGACCAGAGAATAAATGCATCTGTAAGCAAGCAATAGAAGCAATTGTATGCGGAAGTGGATGGGAAGACAATACAATGACTTGAGGAGAGGAGCTAGATGAGAGACAAAGGTCATATGAATCCTGATGAGGTATTGAGAGAGAGCCTCATGAGAACTTTCTTGCTATGAAATTGTATTCAAACTTGGGAAAAAGTAGACTTGGGGGCTGATAATCAGCCAGATGAATATTACCAGTTATCATGCAATATAGCTGGTTAATTTTTCAGCACTGACCCTGAATATTCAATGGAGATAATTGGTTATCTTGTGCTGAATATTCATGGTTAGGCACCAAAATACCAGTTAAATAGCTTTGAATATTGGTGGGTTGGTATTTAATAGGTAATTTCCATGCCTTTTTTTTAAGTTACTCTGCTTCTTTAGCAAAGGTACTGTCAGGGCCGGATTACCCAATAGGCCAACTAGGCACATGCCTAGGGCCTGAAATAGTCAGGGGGGCCTGCTAAAGGATGACATACCAAACGGCAATGGCCCCCCCTTTCCTCCACGGAAACGGGCCCCCACCCGACGATAACAACGCCGGCCCTCCCCCTCTGCATCAACCGATGGCAATGCAGCCAATGAAACTCGAAGAAGATCCCATGATGACTGCGTCTGCCGGAAGAAGTAAGTGACATCAGAGGGGGATGGACCGGCAGACACAGTCATCGCGGGATCTTCTTTGAGCTTCATTGGCTGCATTGCCATCGGTCGATGCTGGGGGGGAGGGCCGGTGTTGTTGTCGTCAGGTGGGGGCCCGTTGCTGTGGGGGGGCAGTGTTATCATCGGGTGGGAGCCCATGCCGTGGAGGGAAGAGGGGGGCCCATTGCAGCAGGGGGGTGCATTGCCGTTGCTGTGTGGAAAGGATGATGGAGGGAGAGAAAGGGGGCATATGCAGATGGAATTGGTGTGTAGGGAAAGGGGGAAAACAAGGGGGAAGGATACTGGATGGATTTAGGTTGGAGGGAAAGAAAGGGGGCTAATGTTGATGGAATTGGAGTGCAGGGAAAGGGGGAAAACAAGGGGGAATGATACTGGATGGATTTAGGCTGGAGGGAAAGAAAGGGGGCAGATGCTGATGGAAGTGGGTGGGAAGAGAAAGAAGAGAGTGGAATGCCAGACCATGGAGGTGTGGGTAAAGGAGAGGGAAGGGAAGAAGAGGAAAGGAGAGAGATGCCAGATCATTGGAGGAGGGAATGGAAGAAGATGGATGCCAGACCAGTGGGGGTGAAGGGAAAGATGGAAGGGGGAGGCATACAGTTTCTGGAAGTGGCATAGGACAGGGTAGTTGGGAAGAGAAATGGAGAGATGATGGACCCTGGGGTGGTGGGAAAGGAGGGAGAGATGCTGGATGAAAGGGTAGTTGAGAAAAGGACAGATGGTGGATCTGGGGATGGTGGGATTGGAAGCTGCGGATATGGACATGAAAAAAAGGAAAGATGCCAGACCTCTGAGGGAGGGGAAAAGAAACGGAAGGGGTGGGAGATGGAAGATGGATGGTTAGCATGGAGAAAGAAGAAAGGGTAGGACACCCTGGCAAGCGAGTTATCAGAAGACAACCAGAGCCTGGGACCAACAAAAGATAGAAAAAATAATTTTATTTTCTGTTTTGTGATTACAATATTTATTTTGTTTACACCACAGAGCAAGTGTGGGGTTTGAGATGTAACCCTATATGTCTGCTAAGACTAAGCCTTAGTCACTTAGGGGTCCTTTTATTAAGGTGCACATTTAGCGTGTACAAAAGCAGTTAGTGTACCTTAATACAAGGACCCCTAAGTATCTTAATTAAAAATTTGACCTGCGATTTAGCCTTTTTTCAGATTTTGGCCCCTTATGTGATTGAGTTTGACACCCCTGATGTAGAGTGAGGCAGTTAGGCAATGTAAATTTGGTTATTAATATAGACTTATATTTTGGATAGTATTACTGCTTTACAATATATTTGAACGTTTTTATATACGTATTGAAAGGGTTCAGAGTTAATGTCCTGGGCAAGTAGGTGGGAAGGGAAGGAAGGGGGATTTGTTCAGAGATGTATGGGGGTTGCATAGAAAAAAAACTGTGCACTGGTATGCTAATCTTTGTTTGTTTTGAATTAAAAAAAAGAAATATAAGTGGAAATAAAAAAGTAAATAAGAAAACAGATAAACGGGGCAGGGTGTGGGCAGGACGTGAGCAGGGCAAGCCCAGGGGTCCCAGTGTACTTGTGTGCCTAGGGGCCCTCGAAGAATCAATCCTGCCCTGGGTACTGTACTTTAGAGTTTAGTTTAGCATTTAAAGTCTTTGTTACAGTTTCATATAAAAGCTATTTTATGGTCCAGCATTTAAAGTTGGTATTGTAGAATTTAATAGAACATTAACGTAGAGCACAGTTAGCAGTTAAAGGTAGATATAATTGACATCTCAGAGACCTGGAGGAAAGAAGGACACTGCTAGTAGGGCACAAATTATATTGCAATGATAGGATGGATCAGATTGGAGGGGGGTTGGTGCTATATGCTGAGGGAATCAAATTCAACAGAACAAAAATTCAGCAGGAAAAGATATCAACCTAGAATCTTTATGGTTAGAAATTCCATGCGTGAAGGGAAAGTGAATACCAGTAAGGCTATACTATACATGCCAGACCAGACTCCAATCCTTCCATTTTGCTGTGTCGAATGTCTGGAACAGATTTCCTGAGTCAATACATCATGCTTTTTCTCTGGCCCTATTTAAATCCATGTTAAGTACCCTTTTTCCTGGCTGCTTTTAACTCTTAACCCCTTATTCACTGGTTTAATAGCCATAATAAATTAAACTTCTTAATTTATTTTTTGCCCTGTTTGTCTTAAGATTGTAAGCTCTGTGAAGCAGGAAGTGTCTCTTACATATTTCTGTACAGTGTTTCATATGTTTATGTTTATTTAGTAACGGTATAGAAATGATAAGTAGTGGTAATAGTATAAACTATAAACACACCAATAATTCTTTGAATTTTAATTTGTTTTGAGATGAAAGATGCACACAAATTAAAATCAAATCAATCAATACATTGCAACAATTTAGGTTTACACTGATAGGAAAGAATTAAAAAGAAATTTACCAAGCTGTTGATAATTTAGAAAATCCCATTGCAGATTAAGTCTGTTTCATCCTGGCTCTTACTAGCCCAGACTTTGCATTGCAAGTCATAAAATCCAAGATACTTGCATATCTAAAAATTCTACAAATACTGTATATCCGAATATGCAGTCACAGCAGAGCTTATTAATGAGACATCCGAAGATTACAAAATTTCAGTATGTGCTATATATGATATTTCATCTAGATCAGTGGTTCCCAACCCTGTCCTGGAGGACTACCAGGCCAATTGGGTTTTCAGGATAGCCCTAATGAATATGCATGGAGCAGATTTGCATGCCTGTCACTTCCATTATATGCAAATCTCTCTCGTGCATATTCATTAGGGCTAGCCTGAAAACCCGATTGGCCTGCTGGTCCTCCAGGACAGGGTTGGGAACCACTGATCTAGATTATCAATTAATTCAAGACTTTTCAAACTCCTGAATCTATTAATTCTATAGTTCACTATAAGGAAAGTTTCTAGTCTGCCTAACACAGTCTGCATGTACTGCAAAATTTCATCCTTCTTTCATAGATAAACTGAAGCAGACCTAGAGATTTTCTGTTAGTGGAGAAGGTACTAAAATCTTATGCTTTGCTGTTCTTTTCCTCAGATGTATATTTCACAAAAAAAAAAGGAAGCACATCTGTTTATAACCAAAAATTCCTATATTCAGGCCCTCTTCTGTCTGTAACAGAAGAGGGCCTCCCCCCCCCCCCCCCCCACACACACACACAAAAGGACAGGTTGGAGCAGGAGAGATCTGTACAGTACTCCCAATTCACATGAGCTTAAGGCTCCCAGTGGCACCCCTTGTCACATGGCGCCCCAGGCAACCACCCTGCATACCCTACTGTAAAGCCAGCCTTTCATGTACTGAAGCATACTATGAAATCCATTTCAAGTTATAGCAAAGGAAGAGTCTACGTAAATTATGAGTATTTATTGAACACAGCACTACTGTGTGGCATTAAAATCAGTACACTTAATTATAATGTCCGAATTATCTTCCTCTTGCCAACTGTTTCTATTTTCCAGAGCATTAAGTACTTATGGAATGTCAGCATTCAGCAAAATAATGTCTCCTTGCTAAATACCTACTACCATGTCCATGAAACAAGCACACAACAAGTGAAATAGAAGTGAGATGTCATCTAAGATACATAACTGTATCTAAATGTACATAGAGCATCTGCATGCAGATAAATTAAGATAAAAGGCATGTAAACAAATGGCATTGCACACAGATAAATTAAGATAAAAGGCATGCAAATTACATTGGTATTGCATATCATTTTCTTGTGCCAATATTATCCTAACAAGTAGAATGGAAATACGGATTTAATTAAGCAATAAAACACAGTCGCGTTGTGTTTCCCTGGGGGATTATTGTATGCTTGGTTATAAGTGCTTGACTAATTTTTTGTAGATCTAAATACAAACATACTTCACTTTTAAAACGTTTACACTGGCTGTCGATCCAAGAAAGAACTGAATTTAAAGCTATGTTGCTGGTATTTAAGGCATTCAGTAATACCATCTCTGTTGTCATCACTGCTAGATTGCATCAGCCTTCAAGAGCTTTGATATCAATGAATCAGGCCAAGTTAGATGTACCTTTATTACAAACTGTAAGAAGAGCAATACTGCTCTTCCCTTTTCTTCAAAGCTCTGGAATACACTATCATATTACAGCGCTTGAGAATATTGCATGGTGTAAAGGAATTTTAAAAAAGTTTGAAAACGCTTCTGTTTCAGCAGGTGTATGAACATGTATAGAGAGTATATGTAAATTACATATAATATACAAGGAGTTGGTTTTGTATTGCATTTTGATGTTATATTGTATTATTCGTGTCCCTTTGAACCTTGCTCAGAAGGTTTGATAAGTGATTTATAAATGTTTCTAAATAAATAAGAGTAGGGTGAAATGTTTTCAGCTACCCAAGGAGTATACCGTATTTCCCCATATATAGGCTGCGGCCTATACATGGGTTTTGCAAACCTGTCTATGGGGCGCAGTTTAGTTAAATGGGGTAGCCTATTCCCTTATTAACTCAAAACAAGCCCCACATGGACAAACGATACACACACCTAGCAACACTACAAGGCCAGTTTTGATTGATGAAGTGGTGAGGATGTTTGAGGAGTATGGTGGGTCTGGAATATCTGGATGTGAAGCAATGATATGAACACCCCTGACGCAGCAATTTTATGCGAAACGGAGGGTTCACCGTTGGGTGTAAGGACTGCCTAGCCTGGACTTGGAAGCCATTAGCAGCTAAGTTATTTTTTCTTGCTTTTGCTATGGATGTTATGAGCTGAACTATACTGCCTTTTGTTACATTCACCCACTGATTTTCATCTGTATTAGGAGTGCTGTTTGATACCACCTGGCAGGCTACTTTAGTTGCCTTGTTTTTGGACTATTTTTCGGCATTTACACATAAATAGATAAACAGCTTTTGTAGGAGTGGAGTTTTTTTGGCCAGATGAAGCTGAACTGAGGCTTTTTTCTCCACTTCTTTTCTTTTTCTTCTTCCTTTTCTCTTTGGGGAGTGTGAATGCTGTTGGTTGTTAGTTTAAGGCCTTGTAGTGTTGCTGGGTGTGTGTATCGTGTGGGGCTTGTTTTGAGTTAATAAGGGATACATTCGGGCCCTAATCCTTGAGTATTAATTTCTAGTAGCCTATTCCCCCCACCCCCCATACCTTTTTTTAAAAAACCCTCGCTGGATGGCTGCCAGCTGCCTCCTCGAATCTCCAGCGGTGAAGGGCAGTTGCGATCTTTGCACTGCTGGCCTATGAGCGTCTTTGCTGTTACCACCGCTGCCGGCACTAAAAACCATGCTATGGTTATGTAAAAGATGGGGTTAATCACCTCGCTCATAGTTCCATTTTCCAGATCATAAGTTAAATAACACTGGTCCCAGTACAGATCCCTGTGACACACCACTATTTACCCTCCTCCATTGAGAAAAATGGCCATTCAAACCTACCCTCTGTTTTCTGTCCGATAACCAATTCTTAATCCACAATTGAACATTGCCACCTATCCCTTAACTCTTTAATTTTCTCAGGAGTTTCTCATGAGGAATGTTATCAAAAGCTTTCTGAAAATCTAGATACACTATATCAACTGGCTTGCCTTTATCCACATGTTTATTCATACCTTCAAAGAAGTCAAGCAAATTGGTGAGACAAGACCTCCCTTGGCTAAACCCATGCTGACTTTGTCTCATTAAATCATGTTTGTCTAAATGTTCCACAATTTTATTTTTTATAATTGTTTTCACTATTTTGCCCGGCCCTGAGGTCAGACTTACCAGTCTGTAATTCCCTGGATCCCTTTTTAGAAATTGGCGTAAAATTGACTACCCTCCAACCTTCAGGTACTACAGATGATTTTAGTGACAGGTTACAGTTCACTAATAACAGATCAGCAATTTCATGTTTGAGTTCTTTCGGTATCCTGGGATGTATACCATTTGGTCCAGGTGATTTATCACTCTTTAACTTGTCAATTCTTTCAATTCCTTCACCTCATCACCCTGATTGTAAACCGTTTAGATAACTTTGATAGGCGGTATATAAATATCTAAATTAAATAAAAAATTTCTGGTTCAGGTAGATCTCTTATATCTTCTTCCATAAAGACCACAGAAAACAATTCATTCAGGCTTTCTTCTGTGATCTGTTCCTCTCTGAGTGCACTTTTTACTCTATATGGTGTCCAAAGTTAGGCATGCGTGTCTAGTATGGTTTCCATTTCTGCCTATAATTTTGGATCAATTAACCTTAACAAGCATTAGTAGGAACCAATAAGTAATTATACTCTGCAATGCCTTGTTCCCTATTCTATAACTCCTGCGCCTCAATTCCATCACTCTCAACTCCAAAGTAGGCATGGTCTTGGGAGGAGCATGGATAGATCAGGGGCATGCCAGGAAATTAGACATAGGTTTGTAGAATACCTAACTGCCATTAGTTTGGCAAGGGTAAATTCTCACACTCAAAGTTAGACACAAAGTCCTGACCTCAATGCCGTGCAAAATGGTGGAAGCAATCATAAAAAATAAAATTGTGGAACACGTAGACAAACATGATTTAATGAGACAGAGTCAGCATGGGTTCAGCCGAGGGAGATTTTGCCTCACCAATTTGCATGGCTTCTTTGAAGGTGTGAATAAACAAGTGGATAAAGATGAGCCTTTAGATGTGGTATATCTAGATTTTCAGAAAACTTTTAAAGTTCCTCATGAGAGGCTCCTGAGAAAATTAAAGAGTTATGGGACAGGTAGCAAAGTTCAGTTATGGATTAGGAATTGGTTATCAGATAGAAAACAGAGGGTAGGGTTAAATGGCCATTTTTTTCAATGGAGGAAAGTAAACAGTGGATGCCACAGGAGTCTGTACTGAGACTGGTGCTATTTAACTTATTTATAAATAATATGGAAATTGGAACGATGAGTGAGGTGATTAAATGTGCAGCTGACACTAAACTGTTCAAAGTTTGCAGGCAGACCTTAGGAAACTGGAAGACTGGGTGTCCAAGTAGCAGATGAAATTTAATGTGGACAAATGCACAGTGATGCACATTGGGAAGAATAACCCGAATCACAGTAACCAGATGCTGAGGTCCACCTTGGGGGTTAGCACCCAAGATAAGGATCTGGGTGTCATCGTAGACAATACGATGAAACCTTCCACCCAATGTGCAGCAGTGGCCAAAAAAGCAAACAGGATGCTAGGAATTATTAAAAAAGGGATGGTTAACAAGACTAAGAATTTTATAATGCCAGTGTATCGCTCCATGGTGTGACCTCATCTGGAGTATTGCATTCAGTTCTGGTCTCCTTATCTCAAGAAAGATATAATGGTGCTAGAAAAGGTTCAAAGAAGAGTTGACAAAGATGATAAAGAGGGATGGAACTCCTCTCGTATGAGGAAAGACTAAAAAGGTTAGGGCTCTTCCGCTTGCAAAAGAGATGGCTGGGAAAAGATATGATTGAAGTCTACAAAATCCTGAGTAGAGTAGAATGGGTACAAGTGGATCGATTTTTCACTCCTTCAAAAATTACAAAGATTAGGGGACACTCAATGAAGTTACAGGGAAATACTTTTATAACCAATAGGAGGAAATAGTTTTTCACTCAGAGAATAGTTAAGCTCTGGAACGTATTGCCAGAGGTTTTGGTAAAAGATGATAGTGTAGCTGGTTTTAAAAAAAGTTTGTACAATTTCCTGGTAGAAAAGTCCATAGTCTGTTATTGAGAAAGACATGGGGGAAGCCACAGATTGCCCTGGATTGGTAGCATGGAATGTTGCTTCTCCTTGGATTTTGGCCAGATACTAGGAACCTGGATTGGCCACCATGAGAACAGGCTACTGGGCTTGATGGACTATTGGTCTGACCCAGTAAGGCTATTCTTATGCTCTTATAAGCAGTTCCTAAAACATAGGCACCAAGAAACTTGGTACTTAGCGCATGTCAATCATGAGTTAGGCACCATTTATAGAATCATGCCTAGCAGCACATAAATTGGACTTAGGCGCTGTAGACTTCAAAATTTTAGGTGGCCCCTATTTATGCCAGGGTTTTCTTGGTCTAAATACCAGCACCTGAGTCCAATTTAGGCACCTACATGCAAAACATGTCCACGGTCTGCCCTTAACCTTGCCCTCTTTCTGGTAGGCACCTTGGACTGGGCACCCAGTTGAAAGTGGTAAGAACTACCAGCTAGGTGCCTAGAAAACAATTAATTTTAATTTAAGCCAATTAAGCTTTTTAAATAATTGCCGGTAAATTAGGTGCCTAGATCAGCTAGGTGCCCTGATCTAGGCACCTAAGTTTGGGCATCTTATATAGATTTTATAGAATCTTGGCCCAAATGTCCATTAAGCTAGTATTCTATAAAGGCCATTCCACAAGGAACTCCCATTATAGAATTTGTGCTGAACATACATCATCCCAGCTCCTAAATTTGGCCAACCTTTACTTAATTCCCTTTCTTATCGCTTATGTAGCACTTTTAATGAAAGTAATAAGCATAGAACTTGTTCATAAGTAAGTAAAGCACAGGTATAAGAGTTATAATCTATCGTGGAATCTAAAGATACATATTCAGGAAACATTAAGAAAGAAAGGTAAACAAACTCTGGGATCTGAAACTAAGAAAAGACAGGAGGTGAGCAGTGCAGCAAACAAGTGAACATGTGCCTTCTGAACAATGGAGGAACAGAAAAGATTTTGTAAGTACTGCTCCAGTTCTACTGCAATGGTAAAACTGATCAATATGAATTTCCCAGCATTTTTGATAGGAAAAATGACTGAAGTAGGAGTAGATTTAAACCGATAAATCTGCTCCTTGGTGAGTACCAACCAAATGGATAGGGAGGGGCACTGGGAGTATTGGGATTTTGACAGTTAAAATGAAGAGAGTGATTGCAAGATTCTTCTGTAGCTAGCTAGCCTCTAACAATGAGGTAAAGGTAGCCCCCAGAGGTGCTACATAAAAGAAAGAACAAAGACCTGATAGAGACTAATGCAGTGTAAATGACTAATAGAGTAAAAGTTAAGGGTCTAGGTGGCATGGGAAAGGCAAACACCTCAAGGCCTGAGCTGAAATGGCAAGACAGCAAAAGTTCTCAAACCCTGTAGAAACAGTTCATCTTTATTTAATGTGTTTCATTTGCTAAAATCAGTTTGTATGTTGGCTGCTATGCCATGGGGTTTAAGGTTAGAGGAAAGGGGGCTTGATGTTAATGAAGAATTATAGTCAGAAATTGCATGTTCTTCAGTGATGATAATCATGGGGATTTTTAATCTGAAAATGTTAATCAAGCAGAAAATGGTCAGCTTAAAAAAACGTGAACAAAGCAGCTCAGCTTTACACAGGCTAATGGCAGATGGGGACAATGAGGCCGTTCATTAGCAAGCTTATCAAGGGGCCGCTTTCTACCGAATGCACTTAACATTCCATAATGTTTTCGGAGTAATTACCAAAGCCAACTTCAGAAATACTGGACAAGGGTAATGTTAATAATGATTCGCATAGCTCTGTATGAATAACTGCTACCATCCATATCCATCTCAGTCGTGTATGTTCTCACTTGGTTAAATGTTCAGGATTTCAGTCTCCCTGAGTTTTCTAGAAATTTCCATGGGACCTCGATGTTTTCTTGCTCCTGAACTCATCAACAGGGACTAAGGGAAGTACATTTTCAAATGTGGGTGCAAATTTGGCTTTTCTACTGGCACCACAAAAAAATACTTGTTAAATTATTGTGCAGCTTTTGAAATTAACATTTGCATCTGGAACATTTAATTATGATTGAGTAGCAATAGTTTGTTTACAGAAACAGTTTTAGCATAACACTTTACTAATGGAGCCAACTGTGATAGATAAAGTAAAATATACAATCCAAAGCTTAAACAGTAAGGAAATAAATTCATCTTTGTGAAACATCCCCTCCTCCCCCCCCCCCCAAGCAAATAGCCAGATCAATGAATAAAATATTTGTTATTCAAAACCAAAGTAGGAACTGCACAAATGGAGGTGAATAAGGAAAAAAAAAAGACTGCATCAGGAATCATTGTGAGCTTGCTCTGCTTTGAGAGGTGGAATATATTAGCTGCCTCATTACTCTGTGATTGAATTCATTATCCATTTTCATACCGTTGCTCTGGTGACATCAATCCCCTATAGAAAAAGGTGGGAAAACTGTTCTGGGCATGTTCAGGCCTCGCCGGTGGCATGTTCCAAGGCAGAATGACAAAAGTGCCTGCCCATGCTTCTATCTACATATCGCTTTGTAGTCTCAAGCAGCTTTGTAGCCATGAAAGTACTGCTACAACCACATGTATGATGATTACAGTAATTACAAAGGAAATGCTGGAATATGGCAAGTCCACAACAGACCGCACAAATGCATCCTCCAGACCACACAGGAATCCAAGGGGCCAGGTGTTCAGGCAACAGCCATAGTGGCATAGGTCACAGGTGCTTATCCCAAAAAATAAGTGCCTCTGCAGTAACTGTTGGGGAACGGCAATGCATCATCCCATGCAGTTAGTACAGAGGAAAACCTTTTACTGTGCATAAGGAGGGAGAGGGTAATTCTGTAAACAGGGTACCAATACCGGCATATACACAGTGACAGGGAAAGGAAGCAAAACCCCAGGGTTCCTTCTGGCAGGTGAGCTCTGTCTAAGAGACAGACTCAGAGACCCTTTACTTCCAAATCAGAAACCCAGGACTCAGGCTTTAAAGATAGACCTTTTTTCCCCAAGGTGGGGGGAGGGAAGCAAAATGACTTAAGATAAATAACGTGTAAAAGCAAGAACATGTGCTGTATACAGTACAGTTATTTCTGCATGTATTTTGCTATTGGCTGTTCCTATAAAAAAAACTATCAGTTCATATATCCAGTAGGTAGTTGGCAACTTTCATAGATGACAGTTGCAAGATATTATTAGTGCTGTAGTGTTTCTTTCAGCTACCTACAGCCCTAGTAATTAGACTCTGCACTTTTGACTCATTGTTTTTACTGTTTGAGCTTCCTGTACCTGCTGTAGCAGGAAGACTCAGCAGACATTATGGCACCAGTAGCTGTGTAGGGCTCATATCAAGGCTTCTGGTAACTTCTGGAATTAGAGCCAATTAGAAAATAAGGTGGTTCTTGAATTTTCTGAAGGAATGTTTCTGGTGGCAGAAGGTATGCCCCTAAAGAGGATCTAAGCTCTGCTTTTGGTACCAAATTTGTCTTTTGAGCTCTCTCCCACCATTGGCCATACATCTAAGGGAGAGCCCCTGTATGCCTATGCCTGAAGTGGACACCTGAGACAGTTAAGATTCAGCCTGTGTATTTCACTCAGATTAGATATTATAGGCACTTACAGAAGCAAGGAATCATAGACTGGAGCAAGTTGTAGGCTCAAAATCTGGTTTTATCTGGCTATAGTAAGAAGGTATGGAGAGTCTTCTTACCCTGCAAAGTCTCGTTGGAAGGACAGGAGTTTAAAGTTGGACTGCACTACCATCCAGGCAGTCCATAATCTATGTCTATGGTAACTTACATCTAAGGCAGAAGGGAGAAATTACAGTAATAAGAACTTTGCACAGAAGCTGCTAAAAACTGATATGTTTGATAAATTTGTAAATTGATATTTTAGAATCCTGATTGGTAAATAGCATATTGTTTTTATAGTTTGTTTATTTTAATTGATTTTAACACATTTTTGGTCAATTGTATTCTACTTACTGATTGTATAATTTTTTTTACTGTATGTGAACTGCCTAGAACTATGTGATATGGCTAACGTGACCATTAATTTTTTTCATCAAAAGGGGACATCTATTAATTGTCAGTCCCGCCCCCAATCCCACTCCAGCCCCGCCCCAATCCCACCCTAGCTCCACCCCAACCCCACCCTAGCCCCACCCCCAATCACGCCCCCAATTTCTTCCATTCATTTTTCATGTACACATATCTTATTAATTCATAATGGTAACCATAATATTTTAAAAAACTAAAAAGCACACTATACGCAGAGAAACATGTTAATTATCATTTATAGTTGGGGGGGTTTTCAAAGATGTCAAGGCAAATGACTTTCAAATATGCAATGTCAACTCAGTAACTAAAGAAAAATAGACAAATATGGTGCAAAATATAGACAGCAGATATAAATTCTCAAAACTGACAACGTTTTGATCACTAAATTAAAAATAAAATCATTTTTCCTACCTTTGTTGTCTTATGATTTCATGAGTCTGGTTGCGTTTTCTTCTGATTGTGTATCCTTTCTTTTGTTTCTTTCTTTCTGCACTCAGGCCCAACAATTGTCCCTTTCTATTCCCTCCCTCCTTCCTTCCCTCCCATGTCCTTAGTGCCCACAGAGCCTCCTTCCTATGTCCTTAGTGCCCCCAGTGCTTGCATCCTGTGTCCTTAGTGCCCCCAGTGCCTCCATCCTGTGTCACTAGTGCCCCCAGTGCCTCCGTTCTGTGTCCTTAGTACCCCTTCCTGTCTTTAGTGCCCCCAGTGCCTCCTTCCCATGTCTTTAGTGCCCCCAGTGCCTCCTTCCCAAGTCCTTAGTGCCCCTTCCCATGTTTTTAGTGCCCCCAATGCCTCCTTCCCAATGTCTTTAGTGCCCCCAGTACCTCCTTCCTATGTCCCTCTCATTGCCTTCCATACTTTGTCCCACCCCCACCCCCCAAGCCAGCCTGCCTGCCTGTCTACCCCTCCCTCTCCCTCCCTGGCCAAAGCCAGCCTGCTTGCCTGCCTACCTATCTTCTTCCCTCCCTGCCGAAAAAAAAAAAAAAAAAAGCCTCCCCATCTTTCCCCCTGTCTGCTGCTCTTACTGCCCTGCTGCTAAACCCGATAGGAAGTCTTTTTTCCGACGTCAATTCTGACGTCGGAGAGGACATTCTGGGCCAGCCAGGCAGCGATTGGTATGGTGGTATACAAAAATAAATTATTATTATTATTACTGGTACCAGACCATTACAACTAAGGTATTGAATTTACAAAGGTGCATCTGATATGAACTGTGGTACCCTGACGACCACAGGTAGAATTAGCCCTGTATATTCGGTGCCAGGTTTTGTCCAGGCATTAGCATGAAATATCTGGTGCTAATTGCAAGCGTACTGGCCAACAGAACTTGTTCAGGTCCCAGCCAATACTCATCTGAGACCCACATAAGATACTTATGTGGACTCCGGCTGAATATTGTCCAGCTCCCACTTTCAGTGTCTCTGTCCATCCAATTCTCCTCCATACCCTTGCCTGGTCGACCAATGGCTGAGAACGCTGTCCGGTAGTGTCACGAAGGGGGCGGGATAGAGCCAGATCGGGAGGGTGCTCCTTAAAGGACACTTTCGTCGCTCCCACTGGCTTCTTAGCCTTTTTCTTGGCCACAGGGGTGGACCGGAAGCCGCGCTGAAGTACAGATCCCAGGAGGTTCCGAACCCGGCTGGCTGTGCACCCACCTTTGGTTCGCCACTGCTCACTAAAGAATCACTAGTTTAACAGTCCATAGTCTGTTATTGAGAAAGACATGAGGGAAGCCACTGCTTGCCCAGTATTGGTAGCATGGAATATTGCTACACCTTAGGTTTTGGTCAGGTACTAGTGACCTGGATTGGCCTCTGTGATAACTGGCTACTGGGCTTGATGGACCATTGGTCCGACCCAGTAAGACTATTCTTATGTTCTTATGTTTTATGTTCCTTATACTTCTCTCTGTTAGTTGCTGCAAATCATAATCGTGACTGAAAATAAGGCACTGTCAGTATAAATTAACCAATGTCAACATAATAAAAAAAAGTTGATGATGCTGTACAGAAGCTAGAATTTTCAAAAAATATGTTTGTGTCCTTTAAATAAGAAGGACTACATTCCACTGCTGGTTTAGAAAAATGATCTACAAATATACTGTAGAAAGAGATTCTAATAATGACTGTTCAGATTACATAATTGTACATCTAAAAGGCTTATCAATATTTGTATGTACTTTGTAAAGAGTATATAAAACTGGTGTTAACAAATGATTGATGTTTAAACATTTAAATTCCCTTGCTGTCAAAATCCTTCAGTCGTGCCTATCTTAGAAGCCCTTTTGCTAAACTGCACTAAGAAACAGGCTTCACTTACCCTTACGAGAGTCTTTCCCATGCACTAAGCCCATCTCAATTTTAATTGATTCTTAATTGATGTATTTTAATTTTAATTGATTGTTTTTATTATGTCATTTCAATTTTACTGATTGTATGTATTTTTATCTTGTTGTGAACCACTTTGAACCTTTTTTGGTATAGCGGTATACAAAAATAAATTATTGTTATTAAATTATTAAATTATCTCTAGCACAGATGTAAATTTGGTCTCTTTCTATTATGTTTTTTAGCAGTACACTAATGAGAGTATTAGCACGTAGCCATTAAAAAATTAACCAAGGAGTACTTACAGCCTCCTATTTAGGAGATGGTAAGGCTCCCTCCCATATTAACTTTTTGTTATTCACTCAGCATGTTATAAGTTAGCATGGTAATTGAATAGTGCAGGGGTGTCAAACTCAAATCACATAAGGGGCCAAAATCTAAAATATAGACTGTCAGGGGCTGGATTTATTATTATGATACTTAGTCCCTCCTTTGCTGACACACAGTGTGTGCCCCAGCACCGGCGGCGGCTGCTCTAACGCTCACAAGACTTCTGTGAGCGTCGGATCAATTGCTGCTGCCGCCGCCAAAACCAATGCTGCGTGCCAGCAAAAGAGGGGGTTAGTCTTAGTAGATGTATAGGGATACAACCTCTCCAACTGCACGCCAGCTACAAAATAAATAAAAAAGACTTTCCCTCTCTTTTAGGTCATAGTTCAAGCTTTCTGTCTAACACCAGCTCTAGCAGGATGCACATTTCAAATCTGACATATTGTAATCACAAAATAGAAAATAAAATTATTTTTTCTACCTTTTATTGTCTGGTCATTTTGTTTTAGTCCCAGTTTCTCTTTCTGGTTTTGTCTATCTTCTAATTCTCTTTCTAATGTCTGCTGTCCATTTTTTTTCTCCTCTTCTCTCTTACTTTACTTGCTCCAGTCCCTGTCTCCAACATACTGATTTTTCCCTTTCAACTTTTCTCCTTTTTTCTTTTCTGCCTC
The DNA here is from genome assembly GCF_902459505.1 of Geotrypetes seraphini. NCBI lineage: Eukaryota > Metazoa > Chordata > Amphibia > Gymnophiona > Dermophiidae > Geotrypetes > Geotrypetes seraphini. The sequence continues at coordinate 194,962,417 of NC_047088.1, read as the reverse complement.
TGTCCACTCAAATCTCAACCTCTTTCTCATCCTTCTCCTTTTTAAATTTTCAGCTACCTATCAATTCTACATTTCCAGATCCAACTTCTCTCCTTTTCTCTTCCCAACTGCTCCCCATCCCTCTCTCACCCTGTCTGCCTGCCTCCCTCCCTCCCCCCAGGTCCACCATTTCTCCCTTTCTCTTCCCAATGGTTCTCCCTTCAAGTATCTTTTTCCCTCTTTCTCCATACTACCCCAGGTCCAACTTCTCTCTCTGCATCTCGTTATCTTCACAGCCCAGCATGCCTTTCCCTCCAGCGCCAGTCCTTCTCTCCTCACAACCCGCCGTGTCTTTCCCTCCAGCGCCGGTCCTATGTCGTCTCCAAGCCGAAGAGTCTGCCGGCCTGTGATTCGGCAGTGTTGTACTTGACTTCCTCTCCTGCTTTTCGCCTACCGCGGTCTGTCTCCAATGACACGCAACTTTCTGTTTCAGCTCAGGTGGACCATGGTGTACAGAAGGCGGGAGGGGGAGCCACGGACAACACTGCCGAAGCCGTCAGACTTTCTGGCGTGATGGTGATGTTGGACCGGTGTAGGAGGGAGGATGCGTTGGGCTGTGAGAAGGAGAAGTTTGGGAGCATTGCCGCAGGCCACATAAAAAGGCCAGGTGGGCAAGATTTGCCCCACAGGCCTTGTGTTTGACACATGTGGAATAATGTATTCACACCCATTTTTTACCCTTGAGACACCCCCCTCCCCCAATTTTTTTTTTAAATGAATGACTGCATAGTTAGGGCCAGATTCTTTATAGTGCGACCATAGTTGCTTGTGCAAATCTGTGCACAGTGACAATTTGCATGTGCAACTTAATTGTTTAACAAGCCAATCATTGCCAATAATTTGGCAATTAACAAGTAACAATTGGCACCAACATTCTAAGCATAATATCATAATAAAACCCTTAGCGCGCATGTACACTTTAATCTCCGTGACTCCGTGCATCGTGCTTCCGTGCCGCGCATGCTCAGTACAATAATTTGCCTGCCGCTGATCACCCATGCCTGCCTCTGCTGATATCCTGCCTTCTGCTCCGATCTCCAACACCGACTGACTTCCTGTCTTCTGCCTACGCTGCCGGGACACCTCTTCTTCTCACCCCCAGACCAGCAGCAGCAGCAGCCGTGGTTTTCATCAAGTAGCCATGGGGCCTTTGCTAGGCCGGCCCACTTGGATAATGCGAGGTGGGCCTGCCTAGCAAAAGCCCCGAGGTTGCCTGGGCTAGCAGATGCTGGACAGGGGGAGAAGGGAAGGGAGAAGGAGTACTACTGGACAGGTGGGAGGTAAAAGGAAGGGAGAAGGGCTACTGCTGGACAGGGGGAGCAGGGAAGGGGTGCTGCTGGACAGGTGGGAGGTAAAAGGAAGGGAGAAGGGCTTCTGCTGGACAGGGGGAGCAGGAAGCAAAGAAAGAAAGAAAGGCCTCAGCGCCCCATTATGCTAAAAGTTTACACATCTATTCTAGCACCCGTTAATGTAACGGGCTTAAACACTAGTATTCTATAAAGTGGTACTTGCAAGTGGATCTCAAAAGGGGGCATGGCCAGGGGAGGAGAATGGGTGGGTCATGGACATCCCTAAAAGTTAGACGTACTGTTCTAGAATATGCCCAATCTGCACACAACTTAGGTGTAAGTATTTAGGCCTGGTTTTCATTGGTATAAATGATTGCTTCTAAATATTAACCTGCAGATGAATGCTAAATGTGATTCTATAAACTGTACCTAACTTTAGAAGCTTTGTATAGAATTGTGCTAAGTGCCATCCTTTTCAGCACTGATTTTGTAGGCATCGTATATGAAATATGGTCCTTAGCATAGCAGATGGCAAAACTACAGTAATGCAAAATGCTTTAGCGCATCACATATTATGCCAGTTTTGCTGTGTTAGGCACTCATTAATACCTAATAGAGTTTACTAAAAGGAGGCCATAGTAAGTTTCAAAACTTCTGGTTTTAGTCTTTCTGTAAGATTCACTATCCAATAATTTACTATTCAATAATTGATGCTGGTTTACTGCTCATAAATTATCTTGTATCACTATTAAGACAAATGGGGACAGACTTAAAAATCTCAATACATGTATTTATGAGGAAAGGCAGGAGAGGATAAATATGAAAGAGTCGTTTAACTACCTATATGGCATAAATGCACATGAGACGAGAACCTTTCATTTGAAAGGAAACTCCGGAATGAGAGGGCATAGGATGAAGTTAAGTGGTGATATGCTCAGGACTAATGTAAGGAGGGCCGGCATTAGGGTGGGCAAACAGGGCAGCAGCCCTGTGCCCAAAGGCTTGGAAGGGCCCCCATGGGCCAACTTGTCTTCCCCCTTCTCTTTGCGTCTGTCTGATGTCACCCTTACCTTCTGTCTCGCTGAAAAATCCACCAGCCTCGGCAGCAATTCATAAACATTGACCATGGTCCCCCTTCCTGCTTTCTGTCTGCTGCGGTACACCCAGACAGAAACAGGAAGTTGTGTCATTGGGGAACAGACCGTGGCAGATGGAAATCAGGGAGGGGAGCCGCAGGCAATGTTTCTGAATTGCTGTCGAGGCCAGTGGATTTTTCAGTGAGACAGAAGGTGAGGGCAACATAAGACTGGCACAGAGAGATGAGGGAGGACTTGCTGGGTTGAGAAAAACCCCTGGACTAACTATTTTTTTTTTAAGTACAAAGGAGGAGAGTATTAAAAGAAGTGCCAGAATGGGCATGTGGGGGAGAGCTTAGTGGCCAGAAAAAGAGGAGAGAGAGAGATGCTAGGCAATGGTTTGAAGGGAGAGAACTTGGACTTTGGGAAAAGGATACTTGAAGGGAGGACTGTTAGGAAGAGAAAGGGAAAGATGGTGGACCTGGAGGAGGGAGGGAAGCAGGCAGGGAGAGATATGGGCAGTTGGAAAAAGAAAGGGAGAGAAGTTGGACCTGGGGATGCAAGGGAGGGTGGAAGGGAGAGAGAGATGTAGCATCTCTTTTTTTTCCCTCCATCTCATTGTTCAGCATCAAGGGAAGGATAGAAGAAGAACAACAGAAAACAGAGGGAGTAAAATGTTGGACCATGGTGGGGGGTAGAGAGGAGAAATGGACCCATATGAGGACAGGAGGGAAGAGAGCTGGGATAAGAAGATGCTAGAGGATAGAGAGAAAGGTACAGGGCGATATAGCCTGCCTGACCAGTGGGAAAAGGGAGGGGTATTCTAAAAGTGGTGATCCATTTGGTGAGGTCAAAAGGGAGATGACAAGATGAGTGAGAGAACAGATCATGCAAAATACCTCAATCAAAGTTATATTCAATGCTAAAAAATATAACCATGTCACGCAACTGCTCATTAAGGCTCAGTGGCTTCCTATTGAGCACAGAATAGCATATAAAATCCTCTTACTGACATTCAAAATACGTTCTGTTAATTCTCCTGATTTCTTGAATAGATTGCTTATTCCATATACCCCCCCAAAAGGTCCCTCCGCTCCATATCTCAAAACCTCCTCGCCATACCTTCCATGAGACACATTAATAGAATGCGCTCAAACATTTTCTCAATTACAGCTCCCACCCTCTGGAACATCACTCCGAATTACCTGAGAAGACATGTCAGTATCTGACTTTAAGTCCAAACTAAAAACTTACCTGTTTAAAGATGCTTTTAATGACATGATCATTTTGAACTTTGTTGATTTACCTGTCATCAGCTCCCTTTCCTATTGTTCTTTCCACTTGTGCTTTCTATTTTAAATAATGTAGTTCAACCAATTTCCCTCTTGTTCCAGTTTGTCCATTTGTTTTGTGAAGTCTATGTATGACAAACCTCCACTTGTATTTTGTAATTTTAAATATATGTACTTTTTAATTTTTTTATATACAGTGTCTTGAAATCTGATTTGGCAGTATAACAAAATTTTAATAAACTAAAAACTGAGTACAGTGGTTGAAATGTGGTAATGGAGAGTAGATAGAAGGAAATCCTTCTACTACCTCCGCCAACTGAGAAGAATCAAACCTTACATCTCCAAACCTGACCTAGCCCAACTCCTCTACACCTATGTTCTCTCCAGGATGGATTACTGTAACTCCCTATTTAATGGAATGGCCAAAAAGATCTCAAATGCCTCCAGCACATATAAAACGCAGCAATCCGCCTCCTACACAACCTCAACTACCATGATCCTATCTCCCCAGCCCTCCGCGCAGAGCACTGTCTCCCGATCAACCAACACTGTGTTTTCAAGACCCTGGTGATAGCACATAAAAGAATCTATGCCACTACCCCAGCAAACATAGGATCCAAGCTAACCCTGTACACCCCACCCACCTCCTCCTCTTTGAAACGGAGAAACACCTATACATCTGACTAGGAAGGTCTCTCCTATCAGAAACCGCCCGCAAACGCTCCTACAGCCACTTCATCCCCCATCTCTGGAACCAACTCCCCCCACAAATCAGACTACAGAACTCTCTGATGACCTTCCAGAAAGCAGTAAAGACCCTACTCTTCAACTGAAATTCTAACTGCAAACTACCCCTTGACCCTTATATTCCCCCTCCTTTCTGTACTCTCCTGTACTTAAGTTGCTATATAGTCTTTGAATTGTCCAAATGTACTTAAGTTGCTGTATAGTCTTTGAACTGTCCAAAATGTACTTAAGTTGCTTTATAGTCTTGTATTGTCCAAAATGTTTTCCATTGTGAATATTGGCTTGTAACCCGTTCTGAGCTACTGGGAGGACGGGATAGAAATCGAAATAAATAAATAGGAGGCTGGGAAAGGAGTGAGATGGGAAATGGGTGAGCTAGGGACTGAGAGGAGATGGAGAATTGAGAGGTAGCTCAAAATTTAAAAAGAAGAAGGTGAGAAAGAGGGCAAGATTTGAGTGAACAGAGGCAGAAAAGAAAAAGTTAGGAAAGCTGAAAGGGAAAATTCAATATGTTGGAGACAGGCATAAGGAGGGAATGGAACAAGAGAGAAGAAAAAATGGACAGACACTGGAAAGAGAATTAGTAGAAGATAGTCAACAAGCAGAAAGAGAAACTGGGACCAAGATGATGGAGAAAGAAAATATCCAGACAACAAGGTAGATCAAATTATTTTATTTTTAATTTATTAACTGGAATATATTAGCTTTGGGATATGTGCATCACAATTATTTTTGTATTATGTTCAGTGGCATAGTCATACAGCTGAATTGTGGGGGAGGAACTGGAGCCCAATATTAGTGGATGGGCACCAAAGTTTCTCATGGCCTGAGTGCAATATATAAATACTTGAGCTAATGGGTGAAAAGGATTTGGTCCCAATTCCTGCCCCATACGTTCTCTGTCTCTGTCATTTGGAAGTCAGGTACCTGGGGACACATCTTAAAGACCAGAAATCATCTTCCAAAACATGTCCAAATTTTATTATGAGTTTCACATCTTTTATATGAATCAGGTTTGTCAGCATGTGACGGCATGTGACGTAAACACAAACCATATATGGACACAGGTCACATGAAACTTTAAACACATCAGCATTTTTTCTATCTGGAGATTGAAGTCCACAGAGGGTCAGAAAAAGCCTTAACCAGCAGAGCTTCTAATCTAAATCTGTCTGTAAATACGGCTTAACAAAACAATTGAATTCACTTCACAACATCTCTGTTTAAACATACATGTCAAAGAAGGAAAGACAAACAGGGCCTGGTTTTCTTACAACTTTAAACAACAAATGCCTAAGGAAAATTATCAAGGTTCATGATACGTGTCCCTTCAATGGGGATTTCCAAGCCCTGCCAACTGAAGACATCTTCCTCCAGTCCAGCAACCAGAAATCTCCAAGCTTTGTAGGTAATGGCAATATTCTCAAGCTGCCGCTGCTTTCATGCATGCGTGAAAGCCATGCAGGGGGCGGGGGCGGGTAGGAGGGAAGGCAGCAGCAACAGCTCTACAATATTGCTGCCAGCTCAGAACTTGGAAAGTTCTGATCACTGAACCTGAGTGGGGGAAGGGCCATCAGTTGGTGAGGATTTGGGATCCCCACCAGCTACAGCAAAGGAGATGTTCATTTTGAGGGGGCCTAAGCTCAAAGTGGGAGGGCCAGCCCTCTCTCATGGTTATGCCACTGATTGTGTTCAAATTAAAGTGCAGTACTTGCCGTTTAACTTTTTGGGATTTCCAGTTCAGCTTTGGTATTCATACTTCTACTTCTAATTTGTGATCCATTGTTCTATATTTGGTGTCGGTCTGTCTGTCTGTTTTGTGTGTGAAGAAGTCATATAAAGGTAGGTAGGTAGGGAAATTAGGTAGAAGAGGGGTCCCTCCTTAATTTCTGCCCTGGGCCCCAGCATGTCTAAAGCAGGCCCTGAATGTAAGGAAATACTTTTTTTTACAGTAGGGCTGGTAGATGCATGGAATAGTCTCCTGGTAGAGGTGGTGGAAGCAGACCCCCTCTTTTACTAATCTAATCTTTGGTTTATATACCGGGTCATCTCCCAGTGGAGCTTGATTCGATTCACCTATAATTAAGACTAGAGTAGAATACATAGAAAACATAGAGAAGGAAGTACTAATTAAAAACTAAAGTACATAAGAAAAGCATAAGAAAAATAACTATAATATCATTTCGTTGAGGCTGTAGTTAAACCATTTAAAAATTGCGAGAACAAAGTTTTCAGGAATTTATGAAATAATTGCAGCGCATGCTAAACACTAATATGTCCACAGACTACCATGCATGCGTTAGTGCATGCTAAATTGATTAGCGTGCACTAATCAGTTAGCGTATCTTAGTAGAAGAGGGCCAAAAATTGTGTCTGAATTCAAGAAAACATGGGACAGGCATAGGGAGAGCAGGAGATAGTGGATGCTGAGGATGGGCAAAATGAATGGGCCATTTGGCCTTTATCTGCCATCATGTTCTGTTTCTGTATTAATAATAGTGTAGGCCACTTTTCAGCCCAGCTTAGAAAACGGGCCCCTATTTAAGGCCCCCTTTTATGAAGCAGCATTAGGCTTTATTATCGCCAGCTGCGGAATAGTAGCTCCGACACTCAAAGGATTTCTATGAGCATCGGAGCTATTACCGCCGTGGCCAGCCATAAAAAAACCTAATGCAACTTCATAAAATGCTCATATAAAAAAAGCACTACAGATGTGTTCTCCATCCCACTGAATATTTACTTCATTAAAATTTACAAGAGATCCAAAAAGGGGAATGCAAAGGTGCCCACGTGTTATTTCAAACATCTAATCATCTCTTCGTGGCAGCTCAAGCTCTCTTTTGCACCAAAAAGTTGTGGAAAAGTATCTATTTAAAACTAGAAAAGTGTTTACAACTGTACTGTATATAGCTAACCATCAGTTCTTATGGACAAAATAAATTACAAATAGATTTCACAATTACTTTTTAGAGCTTGGTATTTGATTCTCAGATATCATTCAAAAATCAATTTTGCATGAAATTTATGAGGGTTTATTAAAAACAGGTATAGCAATCCTTGGCTGTTTACTTGCTGCAAAGGTATATGGAACTACAGTAAAAAAAGAAAGCTATGAAGTTGGATTCTTAATTTTCTTTCTAATATTTTTATTTAAAAAGGGCCAAAGTGAAGATTTTTTTTAATGCTAAGTCAATTTGTTTCATTGCCATCGTGTATGTATTTCCTGATGTCTCAGCTAGGATGCAAGTTCTTAGGAGAAGCTTTCTTTTGCTGCATCCATGGGTTTTAGGCTCTTGATCTGAAATTTTTTGAAAACATCATAGTATTACAAATAAGGCAGTGGCATAGCGAGGGTAAGTGGCGCTCCCCCTGCTCCTTCCTGACCCCCCCCCCTGCTGCACATGTGCCCCCTTCCATTCCCCCGTACCTTTTTAATTTTCCAGGTGAGAGCAACATCATAAACTTGCTGCCCGCGTCATGTCGGCTATCCCTCTGACGTCACTTCCTAGGCATGGGTCCCGGAAGTGATGCCAGAGAGAGGTGACACCGACGTGGGCAGCAAGTTCGTAATGCTGCTCGTGCAGGAAAAATTAAAGAAGTATGAGGGAAGGGGTACATGCACACAGCAGGGGGGGGGTCAGGATGGATGGGGCGGAGAGGAGGACAGGTGCCTGTGCCCTTTACAAAGACCACACCCAGGGTGGACCCCCCCCACCTCCCTTACTATGCCAGTTAAATAAGGTAAGAATATACAGTATTGTATATAGACAACATACTTAGGCATTGCTAGGCATCCTTTTAGTAGACACTGCTATATTAGGGCACGGTTTTCCTGGCCTAATTTACCAGTGCCTAACACAGATGCCTAGCGATGTGTAAGTCAATGATGCCTATTCTCCACCACTAACAACACCTACTTTTCAGGTAGGCTTCATTAACTACTGGTAGGCTCCATGACTTAAGCATCTCTAGGTGCTGCACAGTATTCCATGCGCAACCCTAATTAAGGAATTTTAAAAAAAAATGTAACTGCTTTTTAATGGCATGGTCAATTACCCCCACCAATTAAGCCAATTAAAATAAAATTGTGTGTGGATTTTAGTTAGGTATCACTAGTCATCTGTTATTAGGGCACCTAGTGGCTAACCTAGGCACTGTTTATAGAATCAGGCTCTTAGGGAATAGTTAATTAGAAAATGGCCTGTCCATAACAGGGATGTTATTTCAATACTGCTATCCTGGTATTCTAGGATATCAACCTCCTTGTTGAATACCAAGTTTAGTATGTGACCCTTTTCATGGGTTGTATAATTAATCACCTGTGTGCATCCTAGTGTTGTCATTGTGTCCAGGATGACAGCTGTGGTGGTTTCTGGGGTTTCGATGTGTAGAAATCTTTCATGATCACATCCAATTCAGGGTCAATTGTGTAATCATATCAAGGAATTCGATGTGTAGAAATCTCCCATGATCACCATCCAATTCAGGGTCAATTGCGTAATAATCAAGGAGTTCTTGCACAGAAGGTACTCAGTATATCATGAACAGCCAGAATGTTTTTTCCTCTTAAAGCTGGATTAAAAGAGATTCTGTTTCATTTAGCTGAGGAATGGTGATTCTGCACAGTCTAATTGTGTCCCGAATCAGAACTGCTACCCCTCTACTCCTCCATCTCGTCTACCTGGTCATGGTTGATATTGGACTTTGAAACCTGTTGGGCTTAGTTCAGCCAGTAGTAAATCTCCACTTTCATTTCTCCAGGTTTCACTTATTCCTAAAATGTCAAGATGCTGTTCAAAGAGGACATCATGGATCACTGAGGATTTCTTAGCAGCTGATCTGGCATTCACCAGTCTTATAGCTCCAAAGGGTGGTATAGGGGTGCTGGGAGTAGCTTTGGTATTGCAGTGAAGTGATCTTTTAAATGCAGTTATATAGGTGTTTGACCTCTTGCACTTTGGTCTTCAGTTGGTGGGGATTATAGTTTCCTCTCCCATACAGCACTCTCGGTCTATTGGTCTGCTGGGCCAAGATACATACTTTGTGTCAGAAACTCTGGCAAATTTCACTGGGAGCACTGCAGTTCTAAAAGCTCTGTGGATCAGCAATCCTATCAGTTGGCACTGTAAGATTAAAGACATAAAGTCAACAGGTTTGAGAAACAGACCTTATTAAAGTTAATCTCTCAATCAGGATGTACTGGAAAATAAAATCATCTGTTGGCCAGTTCATGCAATTAATCATGTGATTAAAAATTTAATTGCAATTAATCAAGCAATTCAATTTTTTAAATTAATGTTCAGCCCTAGTCATAAGCCTCTCAGCTGCACAGCATTGTCAATGATGAGCAGAAGTGGTCCAAAGGTATTTGACACCTTAGGTGAATTTTCAGCTATACATCTTCCTCATCAAGAGGTGGCTCTGTGCCCAGAATTTTCCCTTCTCTTCTCTAGTCATCTATACTCCAATACTTCCTGCATTTCCATGGAGAAGCATTTTCGAAATGATACCCAAGTCCAATCGTAGATGACTGTTGCAGCTGTCCAGGTCTTGCAACATCTGAGTAGGTAGAATTAACATTTCAGCTACCATGCTGAAGAAAGCCACAGCATGATGGCTGAAACATTGGTTCTACCTACCCAAATATGGCAAGACCCAGACAACTGCAACAATTAAGTCAGCTGCAGAAGCCTAAGAGAATCCAATTGTAGATGTTTTGGTAGAAATATCTAAAATTCTCATTCCTGAACAAAGCAGTTTTTGAACTGGAATAACATCTATATTTTTATTTCAAAAATTGTTTTTTTCCGGATGGTTTTTGTGCTCAGTATGTATATCTTTAGGTACCATATAAATAAAAAGATCCTAGAGAAAAACGCACAAAAAACAAGCCATAGGGATGGTTGTGTGGCACCATTCCTAGTTAACTGGCCACAAATACATCCCAGCGAAGCAGAGGGGCAGCCTAGTGATTAATGCAGTGGACTTCACGTTAACAGACCCAGGTACAAATCTCACCTTGACACCCTTATTTTGGTTTTTTGAGTCCTCCAGGAACACCTAGAAACCTACTGTACCTAACTATATACCACTATAAAAGCCCTCAGATTTGCAGGTGTCTCCTATCTATAGGTACAGTTGGTATTTTTTTGATTTTGGAAGGTTCAAAAATTCCACCACAAATGTACTAGTTAGAGGGGAATATAGACCTCGGTCACTTTCTCTACAGTCTATATCATTGACCATTAGCCTACTCATGAAACCAGCTTACTGCTCTAATAGGAATGGCCATAATATCTGAGGTTCTTACAGAGACTGGTATGTATTTTCACTGTCATATCGTTGGGAAGTTGGAGGGATTCAGTGACCACTGAGAGAATAAAGGGGGTCATGCCTTGATCCCTCAGTGGTCAGCTGTTCATTTAGGGTAGCTTTTATTGACTTAGTTGTGATTAAAATAGGTCTAGATAAAAAGTCACAAAGATAGCAAAAATGAAAATAAACCACAACAAACTATAGATACTTAAAAAGGTTTTAAATCATTGCTGGAACGTTTGAATGAAGGAAAAAAGAATCTCAGAAATCCACACCAAAAATCATTACAATCTCACTTGGCTAACTTGTAGATGGGGGTTTCGTTCATCGATCCTTAAAAAACCCTTCAAATTAACTGGATTGCATTCATAAACTTACAATCTTATTTCATGCAATAATGGATTTTCTTATTTTTCTTATTTGCTTTTTATACTTTTTTTGTGTTCCTTTAAGTGATGGAATCAGTTTCACCCTACACATCAGGCTTTCTTATCTTAAGAAAGCCTGATAGGTAGGATTAAGGATGGGGGGAAGAGGTTTATACATAACTATGTGTGACAGGCTCAGTGTGTGATTTTGTTGGCCCAAGCTCAGGAAGCAGAATTTTATGGTTAATAAAGAGTTTGGGGTTGGAGGAACCATGATCTGGTATGTAAGCCTGCTAGTGTTATTGGCAGAAATGTAAATACATTTCATAAGGTGGAAACTTCTTTAAGGTTATCTTGGCTTCTGAAGTTTATTACTAATCATAATAAGTCATTTTGTGCTCTCATTGCTTTTCACAAGATACATTGGTATATCTTGTAACAAAAGTGCATACATTTTCTTCAGTTTTTCTTTCATGTTCAGAATGCAGAAATTTCTAAGATATCGCCGCATATGCAGTAACATAAAAGATTTCAAACATCAATCCAAAATGTTATAGGGAAATCTTTTGGAGTGAGGATATAATTCTAAGGTTCTCAAGCCAGAAAAACTGAAGAAAATGTATGCACTTTGTTACAAGATACACCAATGGGGCGTCGCATGCGAGCGACCAAGATGGCTGCTTAGCTCTCACGCTCCGCTCCAGCACCGCCGTTTTCGCGCCATTACAGCCCTGCAGAGCACGAAATCAAGGCAGCGATCGCTACCAACACGTGTCGGAATGACTTCCAAAAACAGTAAGTCGGACCCCGCTCCTGCCACAGCCTCCATCGCCTCACACCCCGCATCCAAACGCTCCAAGCACGAGCCTCCGTCTCCCGCCAAGGCCCCACCCGCCGGAGCCGGCGATCACGGCGCTTCTGCCTCTATTTCGGGCGACCTACAAATCTTGCGTGAACTCATGCAAGAAAACCTCGCTGCCACCGCTGACATAAAAAATGAAATGAGCACCATCATGCTGCAGCTCAAACAGCACAACGCTCGTATAGACCTCGTGGAAGAGAGGTTAGCAGCTCATGACACCCAATACCTATCAGTGCAACGTGACCTCTCAAAAATCTCCTTCTTACAAAATGAACTTGAGGATATCTCCAACCGTATGCGCCGGAGCAATGTGCGCCTAATTGGTCTTCCAGAATCTTCGGAGGGGTCAGACATGATGTCATTTCTGCACTCTTTTATCCCCAAAGCTCTGAATACACAATTTTCTCCTCCGCTGGAGATAGAACGGGCGCACAGGGTCCCTTCGGGCCCTCCCTCACCATCCAAACCTCCAAGACCTGTTGTAATGAAACTTCTACGCTACCCACAGGCTATTCAAATCCTGCAATCTGCAAAATCCATCTCTGATCTAAATATGGATGGCAAGCGCATCATGTTTGTCCCTGACGTCTCCAAAGCCACGGCACAAAAAAGAAAGGCCTTTTTGTCCATGCGCCCTCAACTCAGGAGCATTGGTGCGAAATACGGGCTCTTCTATCCTGCCCGGATGAGAGTGACCTACCATAATGTTACCAAAAACTTTGACTCTCCAACTGATTTACAAAAATACTTGGATGAATCAGTGGGTGCAATGCACTGACCTGCACCACCAGCCTTGAATTTCCAATCTCATCACATCAAAGGGCTGTATTTTATTTCATCAGTTTCCTGACTCAACATATGGCGGGCTATGGCGTGGCTAGCTGAGCTCCTCTAGTCATCATGCGACCCCATCTTTTGAGCTTCGTTTGTTATATTATTCCAGTTTCCAATAAGCATGAAGCTGCTGTTTTTCCTTCCTTTTTCTTTTTTAATTTATTTTTGTACAGTGGTCTACCGTCTCTTTTTTCTCGCCTGTCTCAACTAACTGCCGCCAGTTACATTTGGACTCCATCAATCTCCGCCATACCTTATGGTTAAAATCCACCTTGTATCTCTTAATGTTAAAGGGATAAACAACCCAATCAAGAGAAAAAAGATTTTACATTACTTCAAACATCTGGATGCGGACATTTGTCTCCTTCAAGAAACCCACCTATCTCTTGAGGAAGCACAGAAGCTTTCCGGAGGTTGGGTCCAGCACTGCTTTGCTGCACCTGCCCAGGGCAAAAAAAATGGTGTCATTACTTTAATGAAAAAATCACTCAATTTCCAACTCAACTCTCACAAATTTGACTCTAATGGCCGTTGGTCTCTGGTAGAAGGCTCAATTGCAGGACACCCTATCAACATCTTCAACATATATGCACCAAATACTGATGATCCTTCCTTTTTTCTCACCTTCCAGACCGTGAGTACAACTCCACTAACGTCTCACACAATCTTCGCTGGGGACTTCAACTTTCCCATTGATCCTTTCATTGACAGATCCTCCACCTGTCGTCCAGCTAAACTGGGTGCTCGAAATGCAGTTCTCAAATTAATGGATCATTTTGGGTGGTCTGACATTTGGAGAATCTTTCACCCATCCACGAAGGATTACACCTTCTACTCTGCTCCACACCAGTCCCACTCAAGGATCGATTACATTTTGGGTTCCAAGGATGTTTTGAATCTTGTTTCATCGTCTCAGATCCATGATATTACAATTTCGGATCATGCAGCTGTTTCCTGTACGTTTCAGTGGTCAGCGACCTCCTCCTCTCGTCACTGGAGACTAAACAATTTTCTTCTTCATGATTCTGACTTCATCACTCATCTCAATAAAGAATCTCAAGCCTTCTTTGACTCGAACATTAACTCAGTATCGGATTTCTCCATTGTTTGGGAGTCTTACAAGGCCTGGCTCAGAGGGGAAATAATCAGCTATTCTGCTTTTCAGCTTAAAAAGCGCAAATCCACTCTATCCCAACTTGAGTCTGACATTCACTCCTATGAAACCTCGCTATATCAACGCCATGACTCCTCCACATATAAAAAACTACAACTTCTTAAATTCCAATATAATGAAATATTCAGTTCTCTTGCCTCAGCTTCAATCTTTCGCCGTTCAGCTACATACTACTCTTCAGCTAATAAAGCGGGCCGTTTGTTGGCTACATACCTTAAAGGAAAACATTCCAAGCAAAGAATCACCCACATCAAAACCTCCAATGGTCTTCTTCACACTTCCACCAAGGATATTCTGAATGATTTCCATGCATTCTACAAAGATCTATATACGTCTGAAACCTCCTCATCTAGCAATTCAATTCCTGACTTCTTTCGCTCTCTGGACTTACCTACTCTCACTGACCCTCAACGTCAATGTCTACAACAATCACTTTCTTCAGAAGAAATCCAGCGTGCCATTGCCTCCTTACCTTCTGCCAAGGCTCCGGGCCCAGATGGATTGACCTCAGAATTCTTCAAGTCATTCTCCACCCTCCTGACTCCGCACTTACTCTCTTACTTCCAAGGCCTAATCTCAAACCCTCAGGGTCTTCATCGTTTCCTGGAGGCGAACATCATTGTTCTTCCAAAACCTAACAGAGACCCTCAACTTGTGAAAAACTATCGACCTATCTCACTGTTGAATTTGGACTATAAAATTTTTGCTAAAATTCTAGTGTTTCGTTTAGAAAAAGTTATGCCTTGTCTGATTCACAGAGACCAAGTAGGATTCATGAAGGGTCGCTTTGGAGCAGACAATACAAGATTATTATGTCATATACTCCACTCCACCGTATCGAACCCTGACCCTAAAGCTCTTGTTTCATTGGATGCAGAAAAGGCGTTCGACAGGGTGGAGTGGCATTATCTTTTTGCTGTTCTCTCTAAATTTGGTCTGCCTCCCTCCTTCATTCACATGATCTCCCTTCTCTATCATGACCCCACAGCTAGACTAATTGTAAACGATGAAGCCTCTTCCCCTTTCACTTTACACAGAGGGACCCGTCAAGGATGCCCCATATCCCCCCTTCTGTTTAACCTAGCCTTGGAGCCCCTCCTTGTAGCTATCAGATCAACATCATCCATTAAGGGCATCTCAATAGCGGACACTGAATTTAAAATTTCAGCTTATGCAGACGACATTTTATTATACCTCTCTGATCCAGAGTCATCACTGTCCTCTTTAATGCAACTTATATCTTCTTTCTCCCTAATTTCAGGCTATAAAATCAACTGGGATAAAACCGAAATTATGCCGCTGACTGAGTCATGCACTCCTTTCACCATCTCCAGCCAACCTCTTACCTGGGTCACTGAAGGGATCAAATATTTGGGTCTTACATTTGGCAGAGACATCCGCTCATCCATACACTTAATCACCTCTAAGATTCTTACCCAACTTTCGCATACTCTCTCCTCCTGGTCACCTTTACATCTCTCATGGTGGGGCAGATTAGATACCATAAAAATGATGGTGGTCCCTAAGATCACATATATCTTCAATATGTTTCCTCTCCTTTTCCCGGCCTCGATATACAAACAACTCGAATCGAAAATGTCTAGATTCCTATGGAATGATAAGCCTCACAGAATCTCTCTCTGCAAACTAAAGGCCCCCACCTGTCAGGGTGGTGTTAATTTTCCAGATCTTCTATGTTACCACAGAGCTTTCATATTGAAACAAGGGGCGATGTGGCTCTCCTCTCCTACCTTGCAGGATACGCCCAATTGGCTTCACTTGGAGTCGTCCTTTGCTAACCCACTCCCCCTTTTTCGCCTTATGGGCGCTTCGGGCTCCCCCAATCTTCTCAATAACCCCATCATATCGTCCACCCACAGGGCTCTTACAATGATTGACTCCCACCTTGACGTTCCATGGAGTCAATCATCTCTATGCCCTTTATGGTATAACAAAAAGATTTCCATTGATAAAAAACCCATATTCTGGCCTCATTGGTCTTCCCATCATATTTGGGACATAGGTTCTGTGTGCCACCCTGATGGCACCTTTCTCACATTCAATGAGCTCATGGAAGCTTTCTCCATTGATGCATCGCATTTTTATAAATGGCTTCAATTAAGATCCTCCCTTAAAAAATCTGGTCTCCTTCCTGTTGCTTCTATGTCCGCTCCATCTTTATACACGTTTTCTCGTCAATTCTTAGCTTTAGGCCATTCCGCTTCTCATTTTTATAAACTTCTCAAATCCCTATTATGCGTACCATCACCCCACCTTCACACCTCCTGGGAGTCAGACCTTGAGACCTCCATTTCTGATGACGCATGGTCCCACATATTTCATTCCACCTTCCATACTTCTCGCTCTGCATCGATCCTCCAACCTATGGTCTTTTTGCTACATAGAGCGATATGGACCCCGATTAGATCACATAAAATTAACGCTTCCTTCTCCAATAAATGTTGGACCTGTCAATCAGAAATAGGCTCCTTAAAACACCTTCTTTTCTCCTGTCCTTCAATTTCCTCATACTGGTCCTCCACATGGGATACCATTTGCTCTGTCTTCAGCATTAACGTCCCTCTAACATACCAAATGCTTTTGTTGAAATCCTTCCAGGTCTCCCCACTGATATCTGAGCCAGATCATTTTCTGTTTGACATACTACTTTCCTTGGCTTTAAAAATTCTACTCACACATTGGAAAGATTTATCCAAGGCTTCTCATTGCCAATGGTGGAATCTAGTATGCCTTACTTATAGAACGGAAGCTTACCTGGCAAAATCCTCCAACAGATATCTTTCCTTTCAAAAGAAATGGTCACGACTAAAAACCTACCTGCACTCTATTTCTTCTCCCTGAGTAGACCGTTCCCTTCCCTCCGCTTTTCACTTCCTTCTTAATTACTTTTTCTTTTACATACAGATTTCACATTTTTGCATATTTTCCTTATGTTCATTTATTTAGCGTTATTTATCGTTATTTTCATGCTTATGATTGTAAATCGGATGTTCTCTACTTTTATAGGAGACATACTTTGCTCTCCCTATTGTTACTTATTTGAGCTGTTGTTGGTTTTTCAGCATGATAGCATTAACGTTCTACAAGCATACATGTCTCTTATTGACAGTTTTTCATGTCTGTTTTACTCCATGCTTTGTATTTAAAACTTTAATAAACAAACCTTGACTAAAAAAAAAAAAAAAACAAGATACACCAATGCTAGTCAATCATTTAACAAATCTTATGCATAAATATTGGAATATAATACAGGCACATGAAATGTTTCAAAACACACGTTTAAGATCTGCATATTCCTGTGGAAAGAACCTAAAGGAGTTAATGAGTCCATCTATGTTAAAAACTAAAAGGGATTTGCCATCATCTGGCCTGAAAGGCCATTTAAATTGTGGCAAATGTAAGAACTGTGACATTACACTACAGACAAGCATTTTCGTGAATCCATTGGACGAGAAAAAATATTTCATGACACATTTCAGTAATTGTAAAACCAAATTTGCGGTTTATGCCTTAATTTATCCTTGTAATAAAGTATATATTGGGATAAACCACAAGATGTTTCAGAATAAGACTGAACAAAAACAGGTCCAACATCAAAAGAGAGAAGCTTGAGGCACCTATTGTTTTTCACTGTAAAAACTTCAATCACAGTTTTGACCAACTGAGATGTTTAATCACTGATGTAGTCCATAGAAATAGACATGGGGGTATCATTTCAAATTGTTAACACAAAGAGAACAGCACTGGATCTATAAATTATATACACTGGAACCTACAGGTCTCAACAGCCAGATCAAGTGGAATGAATTTTTTTAAATACATTTTTGAATTATTTAATCCCTCAGTTTGATTACCAATATGCGAATAGTTGTTTTACAGTAAGATCATCATTGGTGATGACAGTGTAAGTGTAAACACATGATAGTACCTTTGTTTAGTCATTTGGCATTACCTCCTCTATCGACAGTGACTAACAATGTCATATTTCAATCCACTAGGATAAACGTTGATAACACTGCACAACAATTTTTTGGTTAAGTCTTGATTCCTGAAAAGTTTTTGGTGATTATGACAGGTACCAACTTGGTATGCTCAAATATGGTTTTGGTTTTACTGCATCACGTAAGAACTATGAGAAATAGACATTTTTATGTTTACTGACAATAAAATATATAGTCAAGTTTACGTTTCGCACAAGCGACTAAATGAAACAGAATTAAAAGTGTTTTGCTCCCGAGTTTCTTTTATATTCAGTGTCTGGTGCATCACGTTGTAGCATCCAACAATAGTCGGCAAGCATTGACGGATTCCAATTGCCCTGGTATCGTTTCTCCATCGTAGCTATGTCTTGATGAAACCTTTCACCGTGCTCGTCACTCACAGCACCGAGATTTGCGGGGAAGAAGTCCAAGTGTGAATGGAGGAAATGAATCTTGAGTGACATATTGCACTTCATTCTCTTGTATGCTTTGAGAAGTTTGTCTACCAGCTGAATGTAGTTTGGGGCTCTGTAATTGCCCAGAAAATTGTCAACAACGTCTTTCAAGGCTTTCCAGCCAATTTTTTCCGGCCCAACTAACAGATCTTCAAATCGCTTGTCACTCATAACATGTCTGATCTGGGGGCCAACAAAAATACCCTCTTTGATCTTGGCATCAGTTATTCTTGGGAACATCTGTCTTAAATAACGAAAACCTTCCCCTTCCTTGTTCATTGCTTTCACAAAATTCTTCATGAGTCCCAGTTTAATGTGAAGAGGAGGCAAAAATATCTTTGTCGGGTCAACAAGCGATTCATGTGCTACATTTTTCTGTCCTGGAACTAACTTTTTACGGAGTGGCCAGTTCTTTCTAGAATAGTGCGACTCTCTGTCTCGGCTGTCCCATTCGCAGATGAAACAGCAGTACTTTGTATAGCCAAGCTGCAGTCCTAGTAACAGAGCAACGACTTTGAGGTCTCCACAGATATTCCAGTTATACCTGGTATACTGGACATACTTTAGTAACATTTCCATATTCTCATATGTTTCTTTCATATGTGCTGCATAGCCAACAGGTACTGAAGGATAAACGTTGCCATTGTGCAACAGAACAGCTTTCAGGCTTAACATTGACGAATCAATGAAAAGACGCCACTCTTCCGGGTTGTGATCACAACCAAAGACCGAGAACAATCCTTCAATGTCACAACAGAAACAGAGACTGTCGACTTGTGCAAAAAATTTGGTTATATCATGATGCCGGTCTCGAAACACAGAAATTTTCGTACCTGGTGATAGCAAACACCATTCCTGCAGTCTCGAACCTAGCAGCTCAGCTTTTGCTTTTGACAGACCCAAATCTCTGACCAAATCGTTCAATTCGGACTGTGTTATCAGATGTGGATCGCCTGATGAGGATGGTTCAAAATCCGGGTCAATGTCACTGTTAGAACCCTGCACTGCAGTTTCTTCATCTGGTTCGTCTAAGGTCCAATCCTCTGGTGGTTTCGGAACTGGAAGACTGTCATCATGTGGCATGGGTCTCATTGCTGAAGGCAGATTAGGATATTCAATTGACTTCTTGTTTTTGGCAGAGAAACCAGACACATTAGTCAAACAGAAATAACAGTCCGTCACATGGTCTTTCTGTTCTCGCCATATCATCGGAACAGCAAATGGCATCGTCTTTCGAGTACCTCTGAGCCAGGCTCTCAGACTAACAGCACATGTCGCACAGCAAATGTGAGGCGCCCATTGCTTGTCTTGATCACCTATTTTGCAGCCAAAATACAGATGATAGGCTTTCTTTACAAGGGCAGTCATCGAACGTCTCTGAGGCGTAAGTGTATATTCCCCACAGATATAGCAGAATGTGTCGCGGCTGTTACGACACCGACGAGACATATTGCCCGACACCAAAACGTCTATAGCATCAAGCTTACTTACTGTTATATTGCTACAGCTACTATACTACTATACTTTACTATACTGATACTATATACACACACGGACTATCTATATTAACCAAATGAGCAGGATCGGTGTATGGAAGCCACCATTATAGCATGGTGAGACAGCGCAAGCTCGTTCAGACCTGCCCAGACATGCCCAGGATGTCATCTTCCATAAAACAGCTTCCAACCTGGCTAGATTTTATGCATGGACATACCCAGGCGGCACAAACCGTTGTTGATAAGACACTTATGGGAGAAAAAATTGTTTGCATCCAAATATAAGAAAAAATCACGACAAAATTGAAGATTTCTCTGAAATGGTACGTGATGGGTAATTTTTGATGTAATATTCATG
Source organism: Geotrypetes seraphini (assembly GCF_902459505.1). Taxonomy (NCBI): domain Eukaryota; kingdom Metazoa; phylum Chordata; class Amphibia; order Gymnophiona; family Dermophiidae; genus Geotrypetes; species Geotrypetes seraphini. The sequence continues at coordinate 194,942,111 of NC_047088.1, read as the reverse complement.
ATCAGCACCCAAAATTCTATAAGAAACACCCAGCAGTGTTCAGGAAGCAAAAACTTTGTTGTGCAGTGTAATGTACGCATAACTTCTGCGATCAGCTCTGCTGTTTATGGAGCTCACAGATCTCAACAGCCAGATCAAGTGCAACATAGTTTTCTGAACATTCTTTTTTATTACTTAGTTTTGTCATCAATACGTAAGCAGTTGGTTCATAGCAAGATTGTTGTTGGTGATGACAGTGTAAATGCAAATGTGTGTTAGTACTTTTGTCAAGCTCTATGACATCACTTATTCTACCAGCAGTAACTGATGACACCACATTTCAGTCTATTTGGATAAACACGGTCAATGCATGCATAACTTCTGTGATTGGCTGAATTGTCCACAGCGTTCCATTTAATAGGGTTGGCCTAAAACATTTTAAGCATGAGGCTAAGCTGGTTAAATAGGAAAAGTAATGATGTTGTTACTTTTTGGTACCATTGCTTACATGTTTCTCAATGATAATTACACTATGATGTTTTAATTTGGTTTTGCTTTTATCTATAGAGACTTGGCAACATTTATATTTTTGCAAGCATCTATTTGTGAAAAAGCACTTCCCCTGAAGAAGCCATTGTTCAATGAAATGGATTAGGCTCCGTCGGAAGCTATGATAAGTGCAGTTATGGACCCTATTGTGTTGGTTTTTTGTACTTCAATTGCTTTTTTTATTTATTTAATTATTTATATTTTGCATATCCTATGTGAATTACAAATTATTCAGGTACTCAAGCATTTTCCCTATCTGTCCTGGTGGATTCACACTCCATCTAATGTACCTGGGCATTGGGGGATTAAGTGACTTGCCCAGGGTCATAAGGAGCAGTGTGGGATTTGAACCCACAACCTCAGGGTGCTGGGGCTGTAGCTCTAACCACTGCACCGCACATTCCCCAGCTTTGCTAAAAAATCATATATATTGTGCATTTTGTTTTGATCAAGTTCTATCTAATATCAGTCCTTATTAACAGACCCATATTAATTGAAGATTTAAAAAAATACAAAATAAAAAGATTATTTAGAAAAATAAAATTAAAGAAATAAAGAATGTAATAAGAATAATTAAAAATTTTTACAGAGGTTTTTTGACCAATGATAATACTCTCTAACCCCGTTTGAGTTGTTCTGTGTGATTGACAGATACTGGGGGTTTTAAGGTCTTTTTCCTCTATAGTTATTATATCACATCGCAGTGCAAGAGTGAGGTGTTCCTATTATCTTTCTCTACTTTTATTATAATAGGCTTAATATAATAGGCTAAAAATATGCACCATAAACAGTTCCTACAGTAGACATAGAATTACTCTCCCCATGTTAAATCACTGTGTTCAGATTTTTTGTTTGTTTGTTTTCTTATGAACACTTAGCAAAACTATTAAAGAAAACGATTAAGTTCAGCATCTTTATACGTAGCATCAGTTGTTTAGTTTAGTTGGAGAGAATCTTAACACTATCTGCAATTTGCTTCTCTTTTTTTTTAAATTCAGGGCAGGAACTCTTCTCATTAAAACTACCTGTTTTGAAATATGCAACCCTTGCTTGCTGATCCCACTCACTAATGGTCCTGAATTGATTCTTAATTAGTTGTAGTTTTGGACAGAATCCAATTAAAATAGCTGAGTGTTTCAGTGGCAGCTAGGGCAGGGTGATACTGTATCTGCCATGTTGTGTACAGCTGAAGCTTTCTTGAGTTACTGAGAGCAGTCAGTAGAAATAGCAACAGCTAATGGAAAATAAAGAATTGTAATTATTATTTATAAAGTACTTCTAATGCCTATAGAGACCTATTTACTGAACTGTTTTTCTGCCTGAATATTCCAGTGGGGTACTTGAATTACACGGTTTAGTGAATCCCACAATAGCCCAAATCAAGGCACAACACAATACCAACAAATATATACATGTTCTAGTCATAGCAACATGTAGTCATGAATCAAGACAACTCATGATCAGGACCCCAATCCATAGTTTTTAAGTAACATATAGCCTCAAGAAGAAGGACCTACCTCTTCCTTAGCACAAGAATCATTCTTCCCTCTATTGACATATTCATCCTTGAGCCTATCCAACTTAATTATGTAAAAAAACTTCCTTCCTATCCTAAACTATATCAACAGCCCCCATCTCCAGCCCACGCCCTCCATACTCGAGTGCAGTATCCCGCCTTCACGGAGGCCAATCCAAGTCACAAGTACCTGGCAAAGCCCCAAATAGTAGCAGCATTTCCATGCCATTGATCCTGGGCAAGCAGTTCATGAGTTGTCATGGGCAAGAGCAATGTAGTGCAAAGGAAACACATGTCAGCTGAGGCCATATGAGAATTAGAACACTGGCAAGGCTGGAGTGATTGGATATCTCTTCTCTTCTGCCCCTGAAAACTTGCAGATCACCATTGGACTAGAAGGGGAGTGTCAAAATATGGCCTAAAGGTGGTAGGTAGGATTAAGGATGGGGGGAAGAGGTTTATACATAACTATGTGTGACAGGCTCAGTGCGTGATTTTGTTGGCCCAAGCTCAGGAAGCAGAATTTTATGGTTAATAAAGAGTTTGGGGTTGGAGGAACCATGATCTGGTATGTAGGCCTGCTAGTATTATTGGCAGAAATGTAAATACATTTCATAAGGTGGAAACTTCTTTAAGGTTATCTTGGCTTCTGAAGTTTATTACTAATCATAATAAGTTATTTTATTTTGAATGTGTTGCTTTGCATGCATTTGCATACACTATTGCTATTAATATTTTACTCATGTTGCATGCCATGAAACTAATAGGTAGAAAATTCATAACAAATTGGGCAAAGAATTTTTTTATTCAATGAATAATTTAACTGGAGAATACAGTATTTTGCAGAGCATATGCTTAAGGAATCTAAAAAGACTGAATTTAAAATAGGTTTAGACAATTCTCAGGAAGTCCATAAACAATTATTAGCCAAGATAGTACTGAGGTTATCAGTCTGTACTTGTTGAGACTGTACTGTTGGTGGAGGCTATTTGTGAGTTCAGCAAATGGTGAAACCAATGAGATGACATGGACTTACCTGACCAAGGCAACTTCTTTTTCATCCTTGTTTCAGCATGATTGATACCTGAGTGCTGCAAGATTCTCCAGTCCTAGAAGTGCAAGGGTGCCTAAGTGGAAAGCATTCATGGTAAATGTGGAGGATGTAGTCTCCTCAGCATCCTTTGTTGGAGCAGATATGGTGATGCAATTAATGCCTACTGGATCCTTACCACATCAAGTTGTAGAAGACATATTGATGGAAAGACATTTGCCTTTACCTCAACAAATAATGGTGTGCCTATTCCAGTAGGGAAAGTAATGGTAGATCGTTCAGATCTTTATCTGCTGTCATTTACTATGTATGTTACCATGTTACTAAAAAGGTAACTCTGGGCAATCTAGAACCCATCCTTAGTGTCTTGCTTAGATAAACTTATGTAAGACTTAAATTTGCTTCAAATAGGGGGTAGGAGAATTGGGATGGGGATCTGCTAAGCATTTATGACTTTCTTTTGTGTAAATATGTGAATGTATTATGCAAAGTGTTATATTTTGATATTTTATGTATGCAATTCCCTTTCTTTTGAATCTTTAATAAAACATATTTTCGGGGGGAAAAAATTTGCTTCAATCTCAAATTAAAGCCCAGGAAGGACTTTTGAGAAAACAAAGGGGAAGAACTGATACTATGGAATGGCAGTTAGGGAAGATAAAACACAGTGATTAAAATCTAAGCTATGGTACATCAAAAACTTGAAGTTGTTGAAAATTTTAATTGGTGGCTGAACCTGTGGTTTATTGTCTTCCTCAGACTTCACTTTAATTAATTCATGCACTTAAATTTAGGCTCAAAATCAGTGCCTAAATTTTTTTGCATGAGTCAAAAAAGGAACACAAGTCTCTGGATATCCAGGAGAAATAATTTATTCAAAACAATCACATTAAAATCAAGATAAAAGCAACCTCAAGAGAAATTAGGTTCAAGTCGTGTCACTGATGGAACATGTTCACTGATGGTCCATGTTTCGGCAAGTAATCAGCCTTCATCAGGGGTCCTATAGGAGGCACATTAGCTAAATTGGTTTCACTTTCATTTGGAAGACTTGCTCCATGCACAACTCATCGCCAAAGTTTATCTAAGGCATTAGGTACTACACAATTGTGTCTACCAAATTAGAACCCCTGATGAAGATTGATTATTTGCCGAAACATGGACCATGTAGGGCAGTGGTCTGAAACTCACAGCCTGTAAGCCACATGCTGCCCACCAGGTACTATTTTGCGGCCCACGGTCTATACTAGTGCTATCTGTACTAGTGCTGTCTGTACTAGTGCTGCCTGTTCTTTGCAGCGTCCTTCAGCTTCCCCCCTGACCTCCCGCTTTTACCTTCAAATAATTACCACAGCCTGCAGAGAGGATAGCCGGTGCTGTAACGATCCTTGCAGGCTGTCATCGTCCTTAGCAGCAAGTTCCTTCTGCCGCAATCCTGCCCCTGACATCAGAGGAGGGGCGAGACCGCGGCTGAGGGAACGTGCTGCAGAGGCCAACAGCAGCCTGCAAGGAATTCTACAGCACCAGTGATCCTCTCTGCAGGCTGCTGTAATTAGCTGAAACTAAGACCGGGAGGCCAGGGGGGAAGCTGGAGGATGCTGCAAAGAAGGGGGAACATGCAGGACTTCTGTGGGGGGGGGGAGGGGCAAGATTTAAAAGGGTTTTACCTCATGCAAAATTGTCATTTCTTTAATAAGACATTAACTATTTGTTCTGCGGCCCTCCAAGTACCTACAAATCCAAAATGTGGCCCTGCAAAGGGTTTAAGTTTGAGACCACTGGTGTAGGGTCTGAGTCTCACCTTTGTGATCATGTTCCATCAGTGATACGACTTATACCTAATTTACCTTGAGGTTGCTTTTACCTTGATTTTAACGTGATTGTTTTGAATAAATTATTTCTCCTGGACATCCAGAAATTGTATTCCTCTTTGCATTTTCATACAATGATTTTGTTTATGGAAAACTGGTCCTTTCTCTATGCTTGAGTCATAAAAGGGGTATGGAAATGGAAGGGTCATGTGCAGGTCAGGGTATTCCTCCAAGTTATGTACATATTTATAGAATAAGGGGGATCTGTGCTTAATTTAAGTGTAGGGATTTTCACCATGTTCTTATTTGTGTAAGTGGCAATGCATAAAAGCACGGTTCCTGGCACTAAGTACTATTCTATAAACAACACATAACTATAGAATAGCACTGAGCATATTTTTCAGCGCCAACTTGTTAGGCACCATATATAGAATCTAGTCCTTAATGTGCAGCCCTAGTTTAAACATACAGTAGATGATATCAGAAAAAATGGCTGACTGGTCTACACAATCTCCCCATTTGTACCTGCCTACTCTGCAGTCAGGTATTATTTAATCTGTGGTTTCTCCTTCTCTCTTCTCCTTTTGTCTTGATATGACTAACCCAAGACAAACATGAATTCTGATATTGTTTTGACTCCTATAACTCCTGCTGGAAATATGTTTCAGATGTCCACCACTTTTTTTCACTATAGAAGTATGCTCTCATCTTCCATTTGCTTAATATATTGGTTCCTTATCCTTCAGTTTTTTCATTCTATGGAAAATGCTATTATCAGGTACTTTATTGAAGACTGCTAGATAAATGGATGTTTGAATCACATCTTCCCTATCCCTCCTTCATTTTAAAGACCACATCTTTAGCTCTTTCTAACTTCTTATGTACAGGCCATGCACCATGGACATTTAATTATATAGATGACAAACTCTGAATTACAGGTCAGAAAATGGTTTAAAATAAATTAATGTATCCAATAGGGGTCTACAAGGTGTAAAAAAAACCTTTATCTGTAGACTAATAGTACAAATAGAACATTGTACTCCTTTAAAATATCCCTTAGGTCTTGAAAAGTCAATCCAATTATTAGTCCTTAGTACTATTGGTACTGCAGCTGAGACTCTGTGTTCTGAGATATTTTTGCTCCTTGAAAACAAGAAACAGGATCATTATCAAATGTTTAGTATGGAAAGAAAAATGCCAGTGTTTCCAAACAAAAAGCTTCTAACTCAAAATTGGTTCCTCTGGGTAGTGCTGATGTAATAAAAGTCAGGATTTAAGTATAAATTTCTTCTTTAGACAAGTTGATAAAATATATACCGGTAAATGATAGCATCTTGGTAAAAATGTTTTGCCCTTAATGCAAGCTTTAGTTTTGAAATCATTCAAGTATGGGCATAACTGGCAGAACCTAAAATTTTAGAATTGGTACTTTTTTTAAACATTAATTTTAAACCCATTGAATTGAAAAGGTTGCATAAAAAATCTGTTGATTCAGGCTTTTAAGGAATAAAAGGCCCTGGATTGTTTTGCATGTTGTTGCCCATATCGAAATTTGAAAATATGGGTAAAAATGCACCTGTTTATGTTTTTAGGTTTATACCTGATTTATGGATTGTAATATGTTATTGTTTTGTCTGTCTGTTTTTTATATTTATCTTTATGTATTTTACAATTATGTATGTTTTATGTTCCTTGCCTAGTTAATAGGTGGGATATAAATATAATAAATAAAATATTTTGCTTGAATAAGGAAGTATACATACTGAACAACATATCATGTCACCACAAAACACTGAACACAAAAGAGCATGTTGGTTATTGTAATTGCAATATTACATAAACAATTAAAAACTTAAATATAAATAAAAATTGGTAATGTTTAGGCCCTAGTGCTTCTAACTTGTAATACACTATGGCCTGGATTCAGTATAGGGTACCCGTTCTCAGAAGCCACCTAAGCGGCTTTTGAGAATCGCACACGGGTGCCCTATACAGAATTGCTCTAAGCCACTTAATCACCACTCTAACCCATATTACAGGTGCCAGTTAGAGAATCACGTTGCCGCTGAACTGATGGCGGCAAGGGATCACCCCCTCAAATCAGATCACAGAACTCAATGATGACCTTCTGAAGTGCAGTGAAGGCCTTTCTCTTCAACTAAAGGTCAAACCGCATAAAGTTTCCTCTGATCTCTCTCCGCCAACAACCACCAGCTGGTGACCCCCTGGCTCAATCTTCTGTAATACCCCTCCAGAAATTCCCTATGAATGTCCTCAGGTTACTGTTCTGCCCAGCCTTGCCCTTTATGACTGTATTGTATAATATTGTATTGTATTGTATCACCAAATGTACTGTCCAATGTAACTTTTGTGAATGTTGGCTTGTAACCCATTCTGAGCTCCTGGGAGGATAGGAGGACAGGATATAAATCGAATAAAATAAATAAATAAAATAAATTTAACGGCCGCTGCCCGTCCCCCAACTCCGCACGAAGACTGACGGAAGCACTGATTAAAAAACACATCGATGAACATCTGGAAAGAAACGAACTTTTGAAAACAACCCAACATGGTTTCTGCAGGGGGAGATCGTGCCTAACGAACTTATTGCACTTCTTCGAAGGAATTAACAAACGGATGGACAGAGGAGACCCCATAGACATCATATACCTTGATTTCCAAAAAGCCTTTGACAAGGTGCCTCACGAACGTCTACTCCGGAAACTGAAGAACCATGGAGTGGACGGAGACGTACATAGATGGATCAGAAACTGGTTGGCGGGTAGGAAACAGAGGGTAGGGGTGAAGGGCCACTACTCGGACTGGATGGGGGTCACGAGTGGTGTTCCGCAGGGCTCAGTGCTCGGGCCGCTGCTATTTAATATATTCATAAATGATCTAGAAACAGGCACGAAGTGTGAGATAATAAAATTTGCGGACGATACAAAACTATTTAGTGGAGCTGGGACTAAAGAGGAATGCGAAGAATTGCAAAGGGACTTGAACAAATTGGGGGAATGGGCGGCGAGATGGCAGATGAAGTTCAACGTTGAGAAATGTAAAGTATTGCATGTTGGAAACAGAAACCCGAGGTACAACTATACGATGGGAGGGATATTATTGAATGAGAGCAACCAAGAAAGGGACTTGGGGGTAATGGTGGACATGACAATGAAGCCGACGGCACAGTGCGCAACAGCCGCTAAGAAAGCAAATAGAATGCTAGGCATAATCAAGAAGGGTATTACAACAAGGACAAAAGAAGTTATCCTGCCATTGTATCGGGCGATGGTGCGCCCGCATCTGGAATACTGCGTCCAATATTGGTCTCCGTACCTTAGGAAGGATATGGCGTTACTCGAGAGGGTTCAGAGGAGAGCGACACGCTTGATAAAAGGGATGGAAAACCTCTCATACGCTGAGAGATTGGAGAAACTGGGTCTCTTTTCCCTGGAGAAGAGGAGACTTAGAGGGGATATGATAGAGACTTATAAGATCATGAAGGGCATAGAGAGAGTAGAGAAGGACAGATTCTTCAAACTTTCGAAAAATAAAAGAACAAGAGGACACTTGGAAAAGTTGAAAGGGGACAGATTTAAAACGAATGCTAGGAAGTTCTTCTTTACCCAACGAGTGGTGGACACCTGGAATGCGCTTCCAGAGGGAGTAATAGGGCAGAGTACAGTACAGGGGTTTAAGAAAGGATTGGACAATTTCCTGCTGGAAAAGGGGATAGAGGGGTATAAATAGAGGATTACTGCACAGGTCCTGGACCTGTTGGGCCGCCGCGTGAGCGGACTGCTGGGCATGATGGACCTCAGGTCTGACCCAGCAGAGGCATTGCTTATGTTCTTATGTTATGTTCTTATGTTATGTTTAATTTCTGTAAATTTGGTTTTTATTATAATCTGCCTTGAACCAATTGTATGGGTAAAAGTGAACCATAAATACTGCAATTCAGCAGGCCTAAACAAAATGTATCATTTATCCAGATAGTAACCGAATACAACAACTACCTGGATGATGTTTTGGCCCACCTTCACTCCTTCCATTCTTCCAGAAAAGCTCAGAATGGTTTACATGAATTTGTTCAGGTACTCAAGCATTTTTCCCTGTCTGTCCCAGTGGGCTCAATGGCTAAATCCAAAGTACATGCTCTACAAGTGGTACAGAATACAGCTGCTAGGATGATCACCGGAACTTCCCATTATCAATATATCTCCCCAGTATTGAAAGAGCTGCACAGGCTGCCTGTCATATATAATAATAATAATAACTTTATTTTTATACCGCAATACCATAAGCAGTTCAGAGCGGTTTACAGAGGAAGAGACTGTACATAGACAGCGAAGTTACAAAAAAAAAAATACTTTCAATTACATTAGTAAGCCGAGAGTAGTTAGGTAAGTCCAGAAGAATTTCAGAGATACAGCAAGTATTTCAGAGATAAGAACAGGCAGGAAGGAGTCAGGCAGGAATAATAATAATAATAATAACTTTATTTTGTATATCACAATACCATAAGCAGTTCAGAGCAGTTTACAGAGGAAGAGACTGCACACAGACAGCGATGTTACAAAAAAAATACTTTCAATTACATTAGTAAGCTGAGAGTAGTTAGGTAAGTCCAGAAGAATTTCAGAGATACAGCAAGTATTTCAGAGATAAGAACAGGCAGGAAGGAGTATAAAATCTTGACAGCGGATGGATGGCTGGTTGTCAGGTGGGTGGGGGGTTGGTCGGTCTCCAGATGGGGTATGTTCTGGCAGGAGGGAGTGGGCATCCCTCCTGCCTATAGTGGTTAGGTGTGGGGGGTTGTTTTGGGGGATGTTCTGGCAGGAGGGAGTGGGGGACTGTATCAGGGGGGTTCCAGCAGGAGGAATTGGGCACCTTTGTGTCCCTGCTGTCCCAAAGGCAGATATAGCAGAGAAACTTGGTAAAACTACCTTGGAGACTCATTAGGAATGACACCATTTTGAAGGGTCCGATGGCCTCCCAGCTGTACTCATCATACTTCAAGGTCCTAGTAAGGTACCTTGATGCTGTTGTAATCCTGTTTAAGGTGCACTGAATGAGCCAGTGGAAGAGATGGCTACTTATTCCCATTATGGAACAGTATGGTTTTGATGCTCCTGAATGAGCTGTCAATGAAGAGATGCCACTCTTGGGTTACAGGTGATTCCAATTGCCTCAAACAGATTGGTCACATTGTGGCAGAAGCTGATCCCATCTTGATGAGTGAAGAAAGTAGAAAAAGCATGGGCAGACTTGCACGGTCTGTGTCTGTGTATGGCCGTTTGGTGGAGGATGGGCAGGGGAGGGCTTCAACGGCTGGGAAGGTGTACATGGGCTGGAGTAAGTCTTAACAGAGATTTCGGCAGTTGGAACCCAAGCACAGTACTGGGTAAAGCTTTGGATTCTTGCCCAGAAATAGCTAAGAAGAAAAAATTAAAAAAAAAAAAAAATTTAAATTGAATCAGGTTGGGCAGACTGGATGGACCATTCGGGTCTTTATCTGCCGTCATCTACTATGTTACTATACTTCCTTTGGTCTGTGACTTGTACACTTTTATCCAAGTTCCACTGTTTGAGCCTAGGCATCAAAAGTTTAGCACTGGACTTGGTAAGACCAAGACCTCCAATCAAGTCATTTTTTTTTCAGTTCAAAAAATTTTTATTGGTTTTGTGATAAAGCAAAAAGCATACAACAAGATCAAGGAATGCATAGTACAAATGTAATGATTATACATATTATAACATAAGTACATTCAAAGATCAAGAACAGAAAAAAGGGAAAGGGAAAAAGGGAAAGAAATCGTACAATAAGTGAAAAATGGCTCATCAACCGTCGAATGCTCTAGCACACAGTTCTTCAACCGCCGGTCCGCGGACCGGTATCGGTCCGCAGGAAATTTTTGCCGGTCCGCGCAGGACCGGCAAGATTGACTCATTTGAACTTCCTGCCGGTCCGCGCAGGACCGGCAAGATCAGCATCGGAAGCGTGCGCTGGGCCGGAGAGATCTTGGGGAGCCTCCGACAGTGGCTTTCTCCCCTCTCTGCAGCTCTCCTTTACTTCCCAGCACAGCGATTCACGAAGGCAGCCTCGGGGCTTTTGCTGAGTCGCGGCTGCCTCTGATGATGCAACTTCCTCTTTCCTCAGAGGCGGCGCGACCCAACAAAGGACCCGAGGCTGCCTTCGTGAATCGCTGCGCTGGGAAGTAAGAAGAGCTGCTGGGAGGGGAGAAAACCACTATCAGTCTGGGAAGCTGCTGGGCAGGGAAAAAAGGGACAGCTGCTACTGGAGAGGGAGAAGGAGAAGGAGAAGGAGAGATGCATCTGGGAGGGGAGGAGGGAAAGGAATCTGGGAAGCTGCTGGGCCAGGAAAAAAAAGGGACAGCTGCTACTGGTGAGGGAGAAGGAGAAGGAGAGATGCATCTGGGAGGGGAGGAGGGAAAGGAATCTGGGAAGCTGCTGGGCCAGGAAAAAAAAAGGACAGCTGCTACTGGAGAGGGAGAAGAAGGAGAGATGCTTCTGGGAGGGGAGGAGGGAAAGAAATCTGGGAAGCTGCTGGGCAAGAAAAAAAAGGGACAGCTGCTACTGGTGAGGGAGAAGGAGAAGGAGAGATGCATCTGGGAGGGGAGGAGGGAAAGGAATCTGGGAAGCTGCTGGGCCAGGAAAAAAAAGGACAGCTGCTACTGGAGAGGGAGAAGAAGGAGAGATGCTTCTGGGAGGGGAGGAGGGAAAGAAATCTGGGAAGCTGCTGGGCAAGGAAAAAAAGGGACAGCTGCTACTGGATAGGGAGAAGAAGGAGAGATGCTTCTGGGAGGGGAGGAGGGAAAGGAATATGGGAAGCTGCTGGGCTAGGAAAAAAAGGGACAGCTGCTACTGGAGAGGGAGAAGGAGACGGAGAGATGCTTCTGGGAGGGGAGGAGGGAAAGGAATCTGGGAAGCTGCTGGGCAAGATAAAAAAAGGGACAGCTGCTACTGGAGAGGGAGAAGAAGGAGAGATGCTTCTGGGAGGGGAGGAGGGAAAGGAATCTGGGAAGCTGCTGGGCAAGGAAAAAAAGGTACAGCTGCTACTGGAGAGGGAGAAGGAGAGATGCTTCAGGGAGGGGAGGAGGGAAAGGAATCTGGGAAGCTGCTGGGCAAGGAAAAAAAAGGGACAGCTGCTACTGGAGAGGGAGACGGAGAGATGCTGCTGGGAGGGGAGGAAGGGAAGAGAGTTACTGCTGGACAGGAGGAGGAGGGAAGGGAGAATGAAAAAAGGAAGGAAACAGCTGGCAGAGAGATTAGAGGAGGGGAAGGGGAGACACAGGCATGAGAAAGTAGAGAGATTGATGATAGGAAGGGGTCAGCAGAAAAATAAGCAGAGGGACAACGATGATAGATCTGGTGTAGGAGAGATAAAAATGAAGAGAGCAGTGAAGCTGGAATGAATCATGTAAATAGGAGAGAGGGGCACAAGCTGGATGGAAAGGGGAGAGGGACATAGAAAGAAGACAGATACCATATGGAAGGGGGAGAGGACAGATAGTGGATGGAAGGGGCAGATGCTGGATTGAAGAGACAGAGAGGGCATACGCTGGAAGGAAGAGAGTGAAAAAAAGATTGAAAGCAGAAACCAGAGACGACAAAAGGTAGAAAAAAATAATTTTATTTCTATTTTGTGATTAGAATATATCAGATTTGAAATATATATCCTGCTAGAGCTGGTGTTAGACATAACTGGGGACTGCAAAACCCAGGCAGTGCTTCTTTAGCTTTCAGCTGGCTTAGGGCGCTCTCTGACCAGGGGGCAGTTGCCCTAGTTGCACTCCCCTAAAACTATTCCTGTCATGTGTTACTTCAGTATTCTGTTAGCATGATATTTCTGTGTAGCATTCTGTAATAATTTGGCTTGTTCAGTTTTCTTAATAGTAGAGGGGATATATGTGAAGGGGAGGGGAGACAGGGGTTTTGTTGATCCTTGCTCTGAATTATTTGTATTTATAAAATGACAATTGTACAGAATATTGTTTCTTTTTATACTTTAATAAAATACATTCAATATAAAATCATAACTGAGGCTTGTGTGGATGGGATCAGATGATTTGTGGGGACCGAGCTCGCGGAGATGGGGCGGAAACGGGATTTTTAAATTTTAGTCCTAGTAGTTTGCTGGTCCACAAAATAATTATTTTTTTTCTGCCGGTCCACGGGTGTAAAAAGGTTGAAGAACACTGCTCTAGCAGAAACATAGCGAAGAGCCAATCAAGTCATTAAGGTTTTTGGGTTTGGATAGTATGGTTTCTCTTATCACTTCCACCACTGATATTGTAAACTGAATCTACATTGTCTCTCTCACTTTGACTTGCTGCATTCTTCTGAAGATAGCTGCTTTCTCTCTGGAGGAATGGATATGGGGAGTTCATGGCAGTGAAGGAATGTCCAGAAATGTGATTGTAGATGCATGCTTACCAGTTTGACATTTTGAAAGGTCCATCATGCAGAACTATCAGTTGTAGTGGGTTCCCATCAAATTCTTGGGGTAGAAAACTTCATGGCTCTCTTCCTTCTATACCATCCTGTAGAAGAACAAAATGAAATTGTGGTAATGAAAACAAATTTATTTCACCTATGACTAATGTGTACGAGATTCTCACAACACATGTTATATGATATATTTTCAAAAAACATTGAAAATTCTAAAATTTAAATATTTAAAAAAATTAAACATTCTAAGAAATTTTATAACAGAAAATTTCACCATCCTAGTGAGATACAAAATTGTCTTACTTTCCAGAGTTTTTTTGGCAGTGCTCGCAGGTGAAGAGTGGTACCCAAGGTTTGTCTTGATTCCCAGCAGGCAGGCCAAAATATGCTTTGTAGGCATTGCACATCTTAGCAGATACTTCTACGGAGTACTTTTTCCCCTCTCACCTTGATAAATTGCTTAGCAAACATACATAGCATACATAGCAAAATACATCTTCCAGATGTTTACGACTTGGTAGAAGGGCCCTTAACTTTACTCAGCTTGGAATCAATCTGGCATGTTCTGCAAAAAAGGTAAATTTCAAAATATCGATGTCCTGGTCACAAAAGCAAAGTTTGAGGGGAATAATAGCCATCTTCTATACTTTTGTGGCGTAGGCAATTAAGAAAGAACACTTATTACCCAGGAACAAAAAAATAAAATATAAATTGTGTTACATAGAGTATTCTTTTTCTTTCTGAATGTAACCCATTCTCTCCTGACCTTCCTACCTTAAACTCAGCTCCACAAAATGTTTCCTTGAGGTTTCTTGATAATCGTCTTGCTTAATTTCTCAAAAACTACTGCTTGTTGGATCACAGGTGATCTTTCCATCTCTTCATTGATCCAATAACAGATGATGCACTTGTCACTCGTGTATCTCACTTTTGATACTTGATCAACAGCTCTCTTTCAACGTCACACTTCTGCACTAGTAAAATCCTGTTTTCACACATTACTGTAAGACTGTTCAGAATTCTCTGAAATTTTCTTAATCAGATTCTCCAAAAAACTGCAATATGTTTTATTAATATCTAAATTGGATTATTGTAATAGTGCATTCATAGATCTTCCCCAGCATCAACTTTGTTGTTTACAAACTGTCCAAAACAAAGCAATTCGTATCCTTTCCTGTGCTTCATGGTTCAGCAGAATTACCGGTACTCCTTTATTTATCCAACAACACTGACTTCCAGTATCAATTTTAAGGTTCTGACCCTTGTTCACAAATCCCTTTTCTCTACCTGCCCTTTTTATCTCTCTTCTCTTATTCGCTCATACCAGTCTCCTCACATACTCCATTCGTCAAATGATCATTGATTTTGATTACCATCCTCTCAAGAAGCCTGATTTGAATCAACAAGGAAAAGAGCTTATGGAATTCACTACCTCAATACATCAGACTGGAGCAATACTACATTAAATTCAGATCTTATTTAAAACATATCTTTTACAACAGACCTGCAATATTCAACCTAATTTTTCTGATTCCCTAACAATCCATTGACTGGTTCTGGGGCAAGCACAGTTCTGTGGTGAGACTTCAGTGCCTCAGCTGTTCAACCTCTCCACTTCTTCCTGTTAACTCAGAGCTTCTCTTTACACCTACTTTCTTTTTCCTATTAAACTGATGTTCTTTTCCTGTTTCCTAAAAAAAAAAAAAAAAAATTATATATTGTAAACTGCTTTGTTATCTTTGGAGTAAAGGCAGTATTTCAAATAAAGCTAGCCATAAACCATAACTTTGGGCCAAGATTTGGAAGCTTGTTCTGCCTCCAACCCACAAAATATCAGTCTTATTTGGATTCATTTTGAAGTGAACTGGTCTTCGTTCAGTTATTAATTACCTTAAAACAATCATCATCATGCTGAAAAGTACTCTTAGTAATACTTTCAAAATGAATAAAACCCTTAAAAACATCTGCATAACAGCGATGAATGAACCCAGGGATGTAATCATATGGCTATGGGAGTGCAGAAAACTTTTGAACAAGATAGGGGAAATGGGTTCCTTACAGAATACAGTATAACATACGCAATATTTTTCAAAAGGTAAAACTTTGCCACACCCTTGGTGTACCATCTTTTTAAAGAATTCCAACCAATGCATTACTATACGTACTAGTGATACACAAACATGAAGCCATATTGGTAATAAATCATGATGTTCAAGATCAAAGGCTGAAAATAAATCCAGGTGCATATGCAATCCTTCTTAACCTGTAACTATAATTAATCCAGACTCTTCCAATAATGCCACCAAAATAGTTTCAATACTATAATCCCTCCTGAAGACTGTCTGTCAGAGCTCATCCAGAGCTCATTCTGTTTGAGATACTCCTAACATAATCACATAGTAGAAAAGAAAGATTAGCAATTGAGCTGTAACTATCACATCCAAGCTAGATTTTTCAACTTTGGAACTAGTGAAATTGTTTTTAAAAAGGACAATGAATAATTTCCTCCTATTCAGACCTTCTTAACAAAACACATAAGCCTGGCTCAAATCAGTGTTACACCATCTGATAAAAATTCAGCTAGTGATCCAAATTATATGATATTTTATCAAATTTTAACATAATCTTTCTTACTTCCTTTATAGATATGAAGGGAAAATCTGACTTATATAATCAGTACATTAACACTTTGCATATCCTCATGAATAGGGGCCATAATGTTATATAGACAAGTGAGTACATAGTATATTTCCAAGACATCCGAGAGCGTAGTGAAAAGTTCTCAGAACCAACCAACCAGCTTCCTAAATTCTGAGCATTATTTAGCCACTGTAGCTGAAAAATGTATTATCTTATTTTCATAAGTGCCAATTTGCAGAAATGAAATTCTATGTCTTGACATTGTTTCAGATCATTGATTGAACCATATCCACGTCATTCTCTTCTTGGTTGGGCTGAGAACTTTTCAGCACCCCCTCATATTGTTTTATATGAATCAGATTAACAAAGTTTCTTTTTAAAATTGATATTCTGATAAAATCAGAAGAAATTACACTTCTCCCTCCGAATCTGTGGTTTCAGCATCCGCGGATTCAGTTATTTGCAATTTTTTTTTTAGATTCGTTTTCATTTTTCAGGCTATTTTTAAGCCCTCTTAGACCCCCCCCCCCCCCCTCTTAAGCCTTACCTGGTGGTATAGTGGGTTTTCGGGGCAGGAGTGATCTTCCTACACTCCTGCCCATGCAGATCACTCATAGGACTACAACGGGAGCTCACGATAGCCATTTCCTATGAGTGATCTGCACGGGGCAGGAGCGTAGGAAGATCGCTCCTGCCCCAAAAACCTGCTAGACCACCAGGTAAGGCTTAAGGAATGCCGGGGGGAAGCAGGGGTGGGTCAGAGCCGGCCTGAATATTATTTGTTCTTTTTTAATACTCGCGGGCTGGCTCTGACCCTAACCCCCATGGATACGGAGAGAGAAGTGTAGAATCATTTTAAATACATATTTATTTGTTAGCTTGTGTTTATTAGACACCTCTAGAAAGGTGTCTGCACCTCCCTGGACAGATCATCTTGGGGTAATTTTCTTGTTGGGATTGCAAGGAGTAGAGTGGTATCAGGCCAGAGGGAAGACTTGGTAAAAAGTTAGGGGGTGACGTTGATTGGGAGTTGAGGGAGGATAAAGGCTGGGAGGGCAAATATTTTATTGAGGGATCTTCAGTAGAAGCATGTTATGGTGTGTGTGAGAAGAGGTAGAGTGCTCTGGATTTTATTATCCCACCTGAAGTAGTAAGGGGTAGGGAAGGTAATTATAAGGGATGATAAATGTATGAGGTACAGAAAAATTAGAATAGAAGTGGATGAAGACAAAATTTGAGAGGAATGGAAAGATCTGGTGGTGTGATGCAAATATTTGAAATCCTTCCAACAGGTTAAAAAGGAATATTTTGTTAGGCATATTGGTGATAGTTTGCATAAACCATAACAGTTATTTCATACCATTACAATACGGT
The DNA here is from genome assembly GCF_902459505.1 of Geotrypetes seraphini. Lineage (NCBI taxonomy): Eukaryota > Metazoa > Chordata > Amphibia > Gymnophiona > Dermophiidae > Geotrypetes > Geotrypetes seraphini. The sequence goes on along the minus strand of NC_047088.1, from coordinate 194,924,719 downwards.
CATTATTGGGGGATGGCAATAGGGGTCCAGGATGAAGAAAGAAAGGTTATCAGAGCAATTGGCTAGTTTTTTTAAAATATAAGAAGGTAGGTGATTTGAAAATAGGACCGCTGCTAGGGTTAGAAAGTAAATTGGAAGGTAAGCAGGGTCTTAAGGAAGGACTTGTTGAGTCTGAAAACTTTCAGTGAACATTGGTCAAGACCCAGTGCCAACTTAATGGGTGCTCAACTAGGTTGGGATTCATTTCACAATTTATGACAGACCTCATTTGGACAGGAAGTGGTCCTGCAGGCCTTGAAGGAGGATGTAGTGAAGCTGATTTTGAAGTTGGAAAGTTTGTGTGAATATGAATGTGGGCTTTAAAAGGCCAATCTCGAATTTGCTGTGGATGGTGAAAGTTGTTGGAAAAGGAGGTGATTGTTTTGGAGGAAAAGGGTTTTTTTGGACATGAGAGTAGCAGGGTTTCAGAAAGGGGTAGTGGCAGTAATGATACTGACAGAATTATTAGAGGAGGTATATTATTGGCATGATAAGAGTTAGAAGATGCTTTTGATTTCTATCAATTTAAGTGCAGCCTTTGATATGGTGGAGGCTGACACGTAAACAGATGGTTTTGGGGGGGGGGGGAGGTAATCTAATGGTTCAGCTCCTTTTTAATGGAGAGGAGCTATTGGGTTAGTTTTAAGAGTAAATGTCCAAGAGGAAAGAGTTATATTGGGGGGTTCCAAAGGATTCCCCATTATCACTGTTACTGTTTTATATTTATAGGAGAGCAGTGGTTAAGGGTTGTAGTTTATCATTTTATGCATATGCAGATGATATTCAGCTGAAGACAAATTAACCACCGTGGAGATGTGCAATAATGTTTGTGTGCACACCAACATTATTGAACATCTCCACTGTGGATGGTTTGTCTTTGGTCGAATTGTGGAGGTTTGCTCCTGTTTTTTTCCCAACCAATGGCATTCAGCTGTACATACCAGTGGCTGAGGATAGGCATGAACAGAAGGAGAAGTTGTAGGACTGTATGTGTAAGGTAGGGGAATGGTTGTTGGAAAGTGGTTGTTAGAAAGTGGGTGATGTGTGAACTTTGTTAAGATGTTGGTGAGGAGATTGGGGCAAGGCAGATATCGGCAGTATTGCATCAGTTTATGTTAAATTGCAGATAGCGTGGAGACTGACACCTTGTTTACAAGAGGACACTTTCAATCTGTAGTACTACTGGATTATTGTAACGTGCTATATGAGGGTATGTCATTGTGAAAACTGGATGGTGCAGAATTTATTTCCTCGATTTCTTATTAGAGCTCTAAAGAGATGTAGGGCAGTACCTTTATTGCAGCAGTTGCATTGGCTGCCTATTCAAGAGTGGTTTTGATGCTTTTTAAAATTGTTCATAATGAACATCCTAAATTGTGGAATGGTGGGCGTTCCTCCACTAAGATTGACAGGTGTATCTGTACATATAGTGGGAGTTTAGGAGGAAGTTTCTCTATCAGGAAGTGATGTAATCACGGGTGACTAGGAAGGTACCACCGGCAGCGATGTAAAGTTCAGTGAGTGTTTATCTGTATAGTTTTCTTTTAAAACAATGTATCATTGAAAGCACTCTCTTGTATTGGCAGGAAGAAGTTTTCACTCAGTTCCAGCTTGTTTGGCGGCTCTCTGAAGAAGCCTTGCGGCGAAGCGCGTTAGAGCCCACTGGAGTGAGACAGCTTCCTAAAGCACCCATGCAAGCTAAGTTCACATTTTTGAAAAAACGTTGAAGTTATTATTTTGTTCACATGATTGTTTTGGGACATTAACTCAATTTTTGGAAAAATTGGTTCACTATATTCTTTCTAACACGGGAGAGGATGCAATGATAGAACACTGAAATGTCTATAGGGGCTTGTCCCCATTAGCATTTATTCCACCTTGTTTTTCAAGGTTCTGAGCACCTCTCAGGTTGAAAGTTTATATATTTAAGTGAAGTTTACTTTATTAGTTCTTCCTTTCCAGTTTTGTTATATGATTCTGCTCTTTTGGGAGACATAGTTTTAAGTTTGACCCAGTAGTTTTCATTGGGCATCCTAAACTGTTGGCACAGTTTATAGTTTATTTACTTATAGCCCACCTTTATCAAAGTGGGTCCCAAAATACACATATACCGGTAATAATAGTAACAAACATCTATAGAATAACAAACAAGTACAAAGCCCTCTTCTTAGGCACCTCATCCGGTACCGAACTAAAAAAAAACATAAGTGCTCAAAGATCATATTTAAGTTTACAAAACAGATATCGCTTTAACAATTTTTTTAAGTATTCAAGTTGCTCTGTTATCTAATATATAATGGGATTTTATTCCAAGTAACGGGACCGATACAAGAAAAAGTACCTACTCTGGTGGTATGCAGTCTTATTGGTTCATTATATTCCAGGCTATCAATTGCAATCCTCCTCAAGAATTTGGTGTGTGTGGGGGGGAGGGGGTCCTCCCCTGGAATAGATGTGTTAAAGAGAAAATACTGGATATTTCAGGTGAGAGCAGTGGTTGAGTGACTTATGCAGTGAAGGGGCAACTATGCTTATACAATTCAAAAAAGCACTGAAAACATTTTTATTTCCTTGATTGTAGGTCTGTTAGTTAAATTTTGTATAAATTATATTATGCTATTGTTTTATTTGTAAACCATCTTGATTGACATTTGTATATTCAGGAAAGGACACATAAACCTTTATATAAATAAATAGAAAAAAAACTGGCCAAAACAACATACAAATAAAATAACAACAAATTAGAGCATATACAAATGTAAATTAGAATTATTTATGAGTGTAATTATGGGAACATATTCACATCAGAAAAGCAAGGCCTTTTGTGAACAGCTAGCAGTAAAAGAAGCAGCCACTGCTCTTAAACAACAATTTTGTCACATGACCAGCTTTTGTATTCAGCAGCAATAATTCACTGCCTGACTGCTAGGATTGATCCCAGCTAGGATATCCCCAGTGGAGATTCCACTTGGAATGAACTTACCGCCTTTGATCTGAAGATTAACATGACCAGGATCACAAACCGCTGTCTCTGCGAACATTGTAAGTCCCTAAATTTGTATCCTGTAAAAGGCTGAGTCCCACATTTATTTGGGTAATGAATTGCAGTAATTAATGCATGCATTGATTTCTCCATTCATTCTACCCTAAAGGCCATTTTGATTTTTAATTTGTCAGAAATGCATGCAGGTCTCTTAATAAGTATACAGCAATTATTCAGAAATAAATATGACCTTCAACAGGAAATGTACTATGTTGCTTAATGAGGACATAAGCTGGATTCCATTGAATTCTAAAACTAAACATATAAGAGGTTTACAATTTGAAGCAGCAGTTTCAATGCTTTCATGTTAAAAAGAATATTTACTTGCTTATTTTAATAGATTTGTTTTAAACATTGGTTTGATTTTTTTCAAGTCCATAAATGTGTATTAAAATGTTCCCTAGAGAATCCCCTCTCATTCTATAAACTGATAGCTAACATAGACACCAATAGAGCTCCAAATTTATAGAATATTAGCACTTACATAATTGGTCATTATGGCCCAAATTCTGTATATATTGCTATGAGATGTATGCACAAATTGGTGTGCACAACCGATTTGCACACACAAGTTAATTAACAACCAATAGGCACCGATAATTGGCAATTAATACTTCATAATCAATGCTAATTGGCACTAATTAGAAGTTATGGCCTGGATTCTATAAAGGGCGCCAATATCAGTGCCACCTAAAAAGCAGCCGACGATCACATGTCAATCACACATCGGTGCCATTTACAGAATCGTACCTGGGGGGAAAGATAAGCACCAAAAATATAGACCAGGGTTTTCCAGGCCTACATTTCCGGCGTCTGTCTTTTCTTGAATTGTGCCTATGTAGGCGCTTTAGGCTGCCTAATGCCACAGTTCAAGAGTCTGGGCCTCCATGCATAACTTGGTGGGCACATTCTATAAAGTGGTACTTGTAACATGTCAGTCCTAGTGTGCAAATCTCAGAAGGGAGCATGGCCAGGAGTAGAGCATGGGTGGATCATGGGCATTCCTAAAAGTTAAGTGGAATATGCCCGATCCATGCACAAATTAGTCACAGGTACTTAGGCCTGGTTTTCCTTGGCCTAAATGGGTGAGCCTAAATGTTAGGCTGTGTACGGCTACTAAATGTGATTCTATATATGGCGCAGCTTTTTACAGAATCATGCTTAGTGTCATTACGACCTGTGACAATTTTTTAGGCACTATATAGAGAATCATGCACTATGGCCCTGATTCTCAAAATCATGCTGTATGTTAGGCGGTGGTAGGTGCCGTACAGCTGCCTAACTTAATTAGTTTAATTGGTGATAAACAGTGTGGTAATTGATTGCGTTGTTTAAAACCAATTAAGTAATTTTTTAAAAGTGTAGACGCCTGCAGGTGCCTACAATGAATGCCATATAAGTCCCATCTATAGAGGTGCCTACCGGTGCCTATGTCAAAAGTAGGCATGATTTTCTCTGGAAGTGGATGTAGGCACTGGTAGTCACCTATGTAGAAGCGATACTCGTTACTGGTAGGCCTGTAATACCCTGGCCTACATTTCCAGCACCTACTTTTGACGTGGCCATGATTCTGCAAATAGCGGTGCTACTCTTGTAGGTGGCCACTGATAATGGCAATGTTTGCAGAATCCGGCTGGGTGCTATTCTATAAACAGTGTGCCTAATTCACGTGGAAGAATTATGTCTACTAAAAAATCAGAACCAATAACAATCTGTTCTTAATGATGTCCTATAAACTGCATCTAGAGTTAGGTGTAGTTTATAGAATTTGCGTAGCATCCATCCATTGAATACATTTTAATGAAATACACACTGATTTGCACTTACAACTTTAGCCGCAGTATATAGAATCTGAGGGATAGTGCTCAACAGCAAGAGGGTGTTACCATGGGCAGAGTATGAGTATGTAATGGGCGTATTGCCATACTATATGTTGCATGCATTGATTGGTGCAATTAGATGTCAATGAAATAACAGTAGTTGGTGTGCTAGTTTTTTGGTGCATCATAGCAGCTTTGCACAGTATTGTGTAGTGCTTGGGTGCACCTTTAAGCTATTCTAGAATTAGTGCTAAGTGTGCTCCTTTGTGGCACCTAAAATGAGGTGCCAATTTATAGAATTACCCTAATATTTTTAAATGCCAGTCACCAAGGGCAAAAACATCTGGGTATACAGTGGCTGCCACTGAATATCTGAATATTGCAGTGAATGCCTGGTACTATGCCGACAGGGGTAATATTCAGCCACTATCTGAATAGCTTATCTGGATTGTGTTTAGGATAGCTTTTTGCCCATCCTAAATTATCTGGAAAGTTATACGGGTATTGAACTGAAAAACTACCCGAATAACTGTGGGCTCCGCCCAAACCCCCAGCATTATCCGGATGGTACTGCAGCAGTCCATGATGATATTCAGGGATACTATCCGGATGGTTCTGCTGAATATCTCTGAGTAGCAGGTGCTGCTATCTGGATAAATGCTTTTAAATATCAACCCTGTTGTTTTAAAAAAGCTTACCATAGACGAAGCCATCAAGAAGACACAGGTAAAGAGAAATATCCCATTTTTATAGATTAACAGCTAATTTGGCAATTAGAAACAATACCACAAGCATAACCAGATTACAGAGCAAAGGCTGACAAATTGCTTTAACAGTGATTTAATCTCCCTTATAACATATCTTTCCTCTTTCTTTTAACTATCTGTAAAAGATTAAAAACAAAATAAGAAGAATAATGATAATATTATGAGGTAAAAATATTATCATCATTTCTATAGTAATTTAACTTCAGCGACTGGAATTGTATATTGTGAGGAATATACTGGCACACAATATAAATATAAAATAAAGAGAGTAATAAAGAACACAATATTTATTGAAAGTGTACAGGTAATATAAAATCTGTAATTATTCAGCATACAGCCACACAGAAGCAAGGCTGGTTTCAGCGCTCACATGAACCAAAAACTGCCTGATTAACCTTTCACTGACTCCTGCATCACGTGCCACTAAGCTTGCTGTCCTCTTAGAATGATGGCTTTAAAAGAAGATGTTAAATTTAACCTCTGGCGCAATGATAAATTGACAATAAAAAATTCAATGGCTTGGTAATTACCAATCACTTTGGACATTGGCAACATTTTTCAGCTCTGTCAGTACTCATTGGCACAAAGGCTTCAGCTGAAATTCTCTCGATCTTCCCTTTTTTAACTTTGTTTTCGTGATGCAGATTAAATCTGCCACCCTATTACTGATTCATTTTCCTAATTTTTCATGTCTGCACCATGCCCCAGCTGCACCAGGCTGATAATTGTGGAGCCCAGCCCTGATGATTAACATCAGAAGAATTAATTACGCCTGCCATTAAAATTCCAAGTTGCACATGGTGATCAAGAAAAATTAAGTTTCTCTACGCCTCTAAATCATTTCACCTTTGAGGAGAATGATAGTGCCTAGACAGCTAAACTGCAGACTGTGTTCAGCAAAGGTCTAAACCATAAACCCTCTGTGCATTTCACCAACTGCTTTACCAGCAAGTTTTTGGACCTTTGTACTGTTTGCTCCAAGGATCTTGCATTCATAAAACAAGAACAAATAGAGAGATGCAGTATCTTTACAACCTTTTCAGCCTAGCTGTAATTCTTTTAATGTAGGTGACCCTTCACTTACCACACAGTAATGGTGTATTTCGTCTGTAAAAATAAATATCCCTAAGGACCAAATAATAACAGCATTCTTATAATCTGAGCATTCTTAGGAGAGTAACGACTTCCAGCACTAGTGAATTCTTATCACAGGGCTTCTTATGGGTAAAATCTATTTTGTTCCTAGATGAATTTTATTAGTGCAATATATAACAAACCTAGGAGAAAAGAAATAATTCAATTTTATAATAACTATGAGCAAATGAGGATAGGCTTTGGATGTTAGAAAAATGCAAAGATATTTCTTGAAAATAAATTGATAATGGAATGAAAGAAGATTGTTATCATCTTTAGGCTAATAAATGAATAATAAAGAGCCTGTTGACTACTCCTGCCAAAATGACCATTGCATGAGAAACACAAAATGCATTCAGTTTAGCCTAAGGTTTGAAATATGCTAGAACTATAATGGCTGTGCTCCATTTGTAGATGACCACAATAAAATATACTAGAGGGACAACATGAGCAAAACTGCAAAGGGGAATCATATTTTGATTAACAGACTTAAATATCTCATGCCATGTGGTATATGTACTTCTTGACTATGCTTAAAGTGTGCATAATGTGCATTCAGGATCCATTTCTTTAACATAATGTTACCATAGGAATGCTGTTCCAAGGCCATTATAATTCTTAGCTGTTTTTTTAATCTTTATTTATAAAGTTAGTAGAATCAACAATAATAATTCATACCTCTATACAAAATGAGTAAAACCATATGAAACCAAAGTATTAAATGTTACAGCCAAATGAGTACACATTCAGTTATAAGCACTTCAAGTTATAAGCACAATCTCCCCATGGTATGTTCGTCTCCAGGAGGGCTCTGACTCAAGAGATATGAATCGTCCATTCTGCTGAGGATTTGACATTAAATCACTATACCACTCCACAAACACAAACAGCCATTCATTCATCTACTCTCTCTTCCCACCCCCTCCCCCCTTACCCACCTTGGTAGGCATCATCCATGTAACAATTGACAATGGCCAATTGTTATACCTTAAGAAGGACCCAGGTCCTCAACCAGTCTTCTTCCATAGAGTCTTAAAATTTTTGTTTCTTAGGAGGATATGACTCAACCTCTTGTAATGTAATCCAACCTCGAACTGAATAGGTAAAGGCAGAATAGAAAACTTGATTAACATATCATAAGTCTTGGCCCAGGACTGGGTAATAGCAGCATAGCAGAGTAATTCAAATGAGCCTACCCTAGACATCCACTGAGTCCAAATTTTTACCTCATTTGTCATTTCTTTAATCCACTCCTTTAAAATCAGCTTCTTAGCCAATAACAACATATAGAGAATAAATTTTGGGGAAGACAATTGAGATAATGTGTTCCCTATCTCTATTCTCATCAGGTTCCCGGTCCCCCAACATAAGTACAGTGTATGGATATGGAGGTTGTTTTCCCAGGACAGCCTTGACCACTCTAAAGGCAGAGCTCCAAAGCGTCTCCAAGGTGGAGTATTAAAAAAAATGCAACCAAGTACCTCTGTCCCTGTTGTATTTTAAATAATCATCACTATTCCAAAGCTTCATTCAATAACCTTTATGGTTTGTAATATAAACCCTATGTGAAATTTTTAAATTTAATTCTTGCAATGGCATAGATGGTATCAATTTATAGCCCTCATCTCAATATTTAAAGTTTCTCTGAACTAACATCTATTCCCAAAATCTGCTATCCATTGTCTAATTAAAGATTCCATGTACTTGACATCCTGGGCTAATAAACTATCTTTATATCAAACAGATAATGCATTAAATTTAGAAGGTAAAGATTTGCAAGTAATGGTGAAGATGATCACTGGGAAGTCATCACTTTTGTTTAACAGCTTCAAAGGTAAAAAAGGTGTTCTCTGAGTGCAGCATGACATCCTCCAGTGTTTTTTAGCCCTATTCGGCCTACATTTGTAGGCACCTACAATGTAGATGCCTAGACATGTTAATCATGCGTTAGACATTGCTAACAGAATTGTAGGCGTCTCTAATGTAGGCCAGGATTTACCTCATCTACATTGAGATGCCTAATGACAGCTAGCAGCTTCTAACTTTAAAAAAATGCCCCAATCTGCCCCTAACCATGCCTACATGGTGTTAGGTGCCTGAGGCACCTACTGCTCAATTAACTTTAACTTTTATGTCATTATGAGCTTATTAAAGCTCATTAATGATGCCATTAACTCTAATTTTGAATTGCTTTCTAATACTGTAGGCACCTACATTATAGGTACCACTTATAGAATTTGCTCCTTTGTGCCCATAATTGCAACCTAGAGCAGGGGTGTCAAAGTCCCTCCTCGAGGGCCGCAATCCAGTCGGTTTTTCAGGATTTCCCCAATGAATATGCATGAGATCTATTAGCATACAATGAAAGCAGTGCATGCAGATAGATCTCATGCATATTCATTGGGAAAATCCTGAAAACCCGACTGGATTGCGGCCCTCGAGGAGGGACTTTGACACCCCTGACCTAGAGGCTCCAAACCCTGCCAGGAAATCAGAATTAGTAGTAATGGCCTAAAAAGGAGATACACGCAGGGATAACTGCCAAAGAGTCTGCTACCAGCCCCATACTTTGGAAGGAGCGGAGTAGGCCATGTGTTCTATCCATCCTTCCCTTCTGTGCCATATGGAACAGAGTCATAGAATCCCACTACCATGAAAGCATGTAAATAAGCTCTCCTAGTGCATACCTGGACTGCCTGGCATACAATTCTCAGATCCAACACATTAGTGCTGCTACATTATGCATACAAAGATCAGGCACTTCTATGACTCCCTCAGCTTATCTAAGGTTAGTTTATTATAACTCAGCCTAGGAATTTTACCTCTCCAAAGAAGACTGCAGCACTCCCCTATAGAATATCTTCTCTCTCTGCAGAACCCAAAAGGGTATCATTTGAAGAGGATAAATAAATTTTGGCAACATCACCATTTTGAAAAGTGTATACCTCCCCATCATGCAGAGAGGAAAGTCTGTTGTACATTGCATGCTTATTCGGGCCTTGTGACAACTGCTGAGGATTCCATCCTGAGCTTCTTCATTTGGAGCTTTGTAAAAGCTTTTCACATGCTTGTCATATAAAGTGGGTCAAATGCCCAATTGGTGTTTCTGCTGAGCATAAGACTCCTGATGCAAGCCGGTTGGGCCGAAACATGCACATGTCAAGTCATTGAGTGAACTGAGTTTTTGTGTGAATAAAGCAGAGCCATGAGACACACCAGTTACCTGTTTTCTTTGGATATCACCACGGTTTGTTTGTCTGTGATTGAGTTCCTTTCTTGATGAATATGTATTATGTATTGTACACCGCTTAGATCCTTTTTTAGGCTGTTATGCGGTATAGAAAGTTTTTAATTAATATAAACATTTCATTTGCAAAAAAGATTTACTGGTATATGCTGCTCACAATTGCCCAGACAAATACCTCAAATGTCCAAGGAGGCACATATCTTTTGGGCCAACATTTAATTAAAAAATAAGCTAGTGGGGAGAAAGGTCATCCCTGCTGAGTGCCCTGCTGTAGAAGAAAAGTATGTGAGAGTATTCTTAGTTATTTTATTTCTATATCTGCACTTTTCCTATTACTAGTCAACTGTATCTATTAAATTTGGGTACCAGAAAATGAGCACTGAGTGCCATTTATAGAATAGTGCATAGTGGCAAGATCAACACCCAACTTTGGGCACGAGGATTTCTACCAACTGAAACCTTGTGAAAATCCGTGCATGTAAATTAGATACGGATCCCCCAAATGCTATAATAATGCATGCATCTTTAGTGAACGCTCCTTCCATGGCAATGCCCCCTTTTCAGTTGAATGCTAAAACAGTGGTTCTTAAACCTGTTCTAATGGACCCCCAGCCAGGCGGGTTTTCAAGATATCCCTTATGAATATGCATGAGGCAGATTTGCATATAATAGAAGTGATAGTTATGCAAAATAGCCTCATGTAGGATTACCATATTTGATGCGGCAAAACCTCGGATATATGGTTCTGCCCTGTTCCACCTCTGGTCTCACACCAGTTCTACCCCATCCTGCCTCCAGTCCCACCCCATTCTGCCCCCAGCCCTGCCCCCACAAAGCCTCATCTTGTCTTTCCCGATGAGCTCTGGCCATGTCTGGAGGACCTGGAGCATGCGCGGATATGTGTGATGTTATCAGCACATGTTCAGAGGCCCTCCAGATAAAGCTTGTTGGGGCTTTCCAAAACCCGAACAAACTGCCGGATTTTGGAAAGTCTGTCCGGGCACCTGGACAGTCCTCTAAAAAGAGGACATGTCCGGGTTTTCACGGACGTCTGGTAACCCTAGCCTCAAGCATATTCATTAGTGATCTCTTAAAAACCCGACTCGATATGGGTCTCCCAGGACAAGTTTAGGAACCATTGCACTAAAAGATTTACACATGTATCTTTATAGGATAGCTTATAGCAAGATGTGCACATAAATCCAAATTGAAACCAATTAGCACCTGTAGCTGATTGTTAGCACCCAATTATTAGTGCAAATTGTCTCATTACTCAATTAAATTGTGCACGCACCCAAATTTGCACTCACAATTTGAGTACCACATATAGAATCTGGAGGTATGGGGTAATTGTGTAGCAGGACTCCCAAAAATAGGTTTCCAGAGGGTGCCTGGTAGGAGCCTGTGCTATAAAGGAATATAGGTATCTACTTTTTTCATGAAATAGCCATGAATATATGTGCCTAAAAGTTAGGCACACATGGCTTTTCATAGAGCTAGTGTTCGAGTCGCACCTAAATGCCAGTGATATGGGCATAACTTATAGTATTTTGTTAGTTACACACATACATGTGCGTTCCATTCATGCTCTCTCCGACTCTGGCCATGTGTATTCCCACCTGTGTAATTTATATGTGTACTTACAGAATAGTATTTAGGTGGAATTTTGGCAATTATGAGCACATATACATTTGTATATCATTATTCTAATGAACCACACACATACCCCTCCCCCCCTTTTACAAAAGTGCAGAAGAGGTTTTTAGCACCAGCCAACATGCTGAATCCTCTGCGCTGCTCCGATGCTCATAGGAACTCTATGACCCTCAGAGCAGCGCAGAGCATTCAGTGCACCGGCCAGCGCTGAGAACCTCTTTTGCGTTTTTGTAAATGTTTATAAAATTGCCCTGCAAAGGAATAATTATTATAAGAGGCTATTTGTATCAAAGTAATAAAACAGAAAGATCAAATATAGCATTCTAGGATAGATCATATACCTGGAGGTACTGGGTTCCAGGTTACTGCTTTATATTTCCTTTCTGGTTTTTCTCATGGTGCATAAATGGAATAATAGACCCAGAACTTTTGCTTATGCGTTTGGGGCCCCATTGGCAGCCAAATCAAAGAATTCTTTTGTGGTGCATATATTGACACGTTCCAGAGATGGATCACAAGGTTATGGGGTATGGAGAAAGCTCTGTTCCCCCTTGATTGGAGCCCTTCCTTACCCCAGAGGAATGGACTCCTCTGTTAAATTCCACCACATTGAGAACTGCATACAGTATACAGGAAGTGTCACAGCTGGATGACATTGGGGCTGCCTCATTGTGTGCAGGGGCTATGGTGAGTATTCTCTTACAGTAGCCCCAGGGAGAACTCCAGATCACTAAGGATTAAATCTAGGGCAATGGCCGGAACTGGGTCTTTTAGTCTTGCAGGATTTGCTAGACCAATGAAAACCACAGGAGGTTTCTTTGAAATTTCAGTCTGCTAGGCTTAAAGAATTTACCACAGAAAAGGTCACTGGCTTTGTTCAAGGCCCGTATAAAAGCCCACCTCTGAGAGTGCTTTCAACTCCTAACTCCTCTCACCTTAGGTTCTGCATCCCCTTCCCTATATGTCATGTCTGTCTGTTCAAGTTAGATTGTAAACTCTTCCGAGCTGTGACTATCTAAAAATGTCAAAATGTACAGCGCTGTGTATGCCTTTCAGCGTTATATAAGTGAAAAGTAGCAGTAGAAAGTGGTAGTGAGTTTGGATCAGTCTCCAGCTGCCCAGCATGCAGCTTTTTCAGATAAGAATTATAAATTGGAGGTAGGATTAGGGTCTTGCAAATGTCAAGTGGTCAAAGCGTGTGAACAAACTGGAAAGTGGAAGTTTAAATGAGTAAGTCTAAAGCAGTGTTTTTCAACCGCTGTTCCGCGGCACACTAGTGTGCCGCGAGATGTTGCCTGGTGTGCCGCAGGACCGCCATCAGGGCAGTACTACCAGTCCTGCATTCAGGGGCCCGGAGCTGACAGGGGGCCCAAGGCAGGGGCGCCAGTAGCTCGCCAAGGCAAAGTGAGTCGATCACCCAGGACTCACTTTGTCTTGGCGATCTAATCTATCGAGCCGATAAGTCTTCTTCTCCCCGACGTCAATTCTGCAGTCGGAGAGGAAGTTCGGGCCAGCCAATCGCTGCCTGGCTGGGCGGAACTTCCTCTCCGATTGCAGAATTGACGTCAGGGAGAGCATGCGTCGGCGTCGGCTTTGGGGCCTGTTATCCATTGATGGGTCCTGTTCCCCGATGGCAGCGGCAGTGGCAGTGGCTTGGGGAACGGCAGGGAGAAAGAAAGAAAGGGGGCAGGCAGGGAAACAGAAGGAAAGAAGAGAAACAGAAAAAAAGAAAGAAAGGTCAGAGAGAGAGGAAGAAAAAGTTGGGGGAGGGAATGAGGTGTGGAGGAGAGAAAGCATACAGGCTGATAGAAGGGAAGAAAGATTGGATGCACAGTCAGAAGAAGAAAGTGCAACCAGAAATCACCAGACAAGGTAGGAAAAATGATTTTATTTTAAATTTAGCAAAGTGGAGGCAGTATTACCACAGTTTTCAAAGGAATTTGCCCAAATAACTTAATAGTTAACTGGGTAAATTCCCAGAGATGAAAACTTCCCTTCACTTACTATGCACAGTTCTGAATTTATATCTGCTGTCTATATTTTACAATATGGTCACCTTTTACTAAACCGCAATAGTGGTTTTTAGCGCAGGGAGCCTATGAGCGTCAAGAGCAGCGCTGGGCATTCAGCGCAGCTCCCTGCGCTAAAAACTGCTATTGTGGTTTAATAAAAAGGATGGAGGGTATATTTGTCTATTTTTGTATGCTATAAAAAACAAATACAGAGAGAGACTGAGAGCTGTTGACGAAGAGTTACGTGTGTGTCTTTCTTCAATTCCAGCCAGAATATCAGCTTTGTGTTCAGCCAAACAGGCCCAGGTTTCGCACTGAATAAAGTATTTTATAATTTTTCACTATTCTGTTTACTTAATATTTCATAATAAAGTAATTATAAAATACTTTCTTTGTGTTTATTTGATTCCTATTCAAGAGAATTACTTTATATATAGTCAATATAGGCACAGAGTTAAATTTTTTAACATTTTCTAATGGTGGTGTGCCTCGTGATTTTTTTCATGAAACAAGTGTGCCTTTGCCCAAAAAAGGTTGAAAAACACTGGTCTAAAGGACTGCAAGAAACTATCATTCATGACAATTTATATCTTTGTATGAGAACTGGAAGCTTGGAAAATTTGGTGAGAGGATATAATTTGTGCCTCATCAACCTTCTGCAAATGTATTGCATTTCTGCAGTGGAGAAGTTTAATCATATTTTTGTGGAAATCTTAAAAGTGCTTGCTTAATCTATTCTACCTATATTGAAGGTGTATTATATGCTTCCATTTAAAAGGAAAGAGACTCAATAGGGAAAGAGCTATTCCTTCCCCTTTATCCAGGGCTGGTATTAGGGGAGAACAAACAAGGCAGCTGCCCTGGGTCCCACAGCTCCAGGGGGCTCTCTCTGCCTCGTACCTTCCCCAGCATCTACTCCTTTTATTTACCCCTCCCCCCCCCCAATGCATCTACCTAAAATTGGTTGTAAAAGGGGTTGGGCAGCAACAGCGAATCACAGTGTTGCCCTGCTGCCAATCCCGGAACTTTCTTTCTACTGCAGCACACCTCAGCGGAAATAGGAAGTTGTCAGAGAGGGCAGGAGATAAGGTGCCGGGGCAGGCAGCAGGGCTGAACTATGAGTTGCTGCCACCGCCCGGCAATATTTACAACAAATTTAAGGTAGATGCACATACTAGGGGGGATAAAAGGAGTAGATGCTGGGGAAGGGATGCGGCAGAGAGAGAGTTGCCGGCAGCAAGATGCCATTCCCACCAAAGTGTTGCCTAGAAATAATGCCTCTCCTGAGACATGTTGGATTTGGGTGAAGGATAGAAGGCAGAGAGGGAGAGATATTGGACTTGGGGTAGGGAGTGGAAGAAGGGAGAGATGTTGGACTAAGTGAGGGAAGGAGGGAGAGATGTGAGACTCAGTAATGAGGTAAAGGAAGGAGAGATAGAGAAGTCAGATTTGAAAGGGAGAGATGGACTTGGGGGGGAGGCAGAGGGGTTAGAAGGAGTACAGGGAGAGGTAGCAGAGTGGAGTAGAAGGGGAACAGGGAGAGATGAACTTGGAGGAGGATAGAGGAAGCAGGAGAGAGATGGACATGATGGGGAAAGATGAAGGAAAGATTCAAGGAAGGGGTAGAAGGGGGAGGTAGAAATGGACGACTCAGGAAGTGCAGAAGGGGAAGCAGAGAGATGGACAGCAAAAGGCAAAGGGGAGATGGATGCAGGGCCAGAAGGGGAGAGGGTGGAGAGATGACAGACTTGGAAGGAGGGAGTGGAAAGGCAGGAAGAAGAGATGTTGAACTTGTGGGAGGGCTAAAGAAAGAAAGAGAGGGAGGAAGGAAATGCTGGGTTATGAGGGTGGAGAAAGCGACAAGAAAGGGGAGATGTTGAAAATGGTGGATCCATGTGGGAGAGTTGTCAAGGAGACAAGTGAGAATAGAATAATGAGTAGAAAGGGTAGAACTGTGATGATGGGAAGAAGATAGGGAATAGGAGGATGGTAAATATGAAAGCTAGGGGATGAGAGAAAGAGAAAGAATGCTGATTAGATAAAAAGTAAAAAGGAATAACAATGTTCCATCTAAGTTGTGCGGCCACACACCTTTTGGTAGCAGGTCACATAGCCTCTCAACCCCGCTGTGCAGGGAAAGAAGGAGAGAAAAATAGCAGACAAACAGAAAATTCTGGTAAGAATTAAGAAAAAACAAGGAAAACAGGAAAAAGGATCCTAATGAAGAAAATAAGAAGAGACGTAAGAACTTGCAAGTTAGATGCAAAACATTGATAAAGAAAGCTAAATAAGAATATGAAGAACAACTTGCCAAAGAGGCAAAAACTCATAGAAACAATTTTTTTAGGTACATCAAAAGCAGAAAACCTGTGGGACCTTTGGATGATCAATGAGTAAAAGGTACACTCAGGGAGGATAAAGCCATAGCGGAGAGACTGAATGAATTCTTTACTTCGGTCTTTACAGAAGAAGATGCAAGAAATCTACCTGAACCAGAAACGGTTTTCAAGGATTATGAGGCGGAGGAATTGAAAGAAATCTCGGTGAACCTGGAAGACATACTAAGCCAAATTGGCAAGTTAAAGAGTGATAAATCACCTGGACTGGATGGTATACATCCTAGGGTACTGAAAGAACTCAAACATGAATTTACTGATCTGCCGTGAGTGATCTGTAACCTGCCGTTAAAATCATCTGTAGTACCTGAAGTAGCCAACGTTACACTGATTTTTCGAAAGGATTCCAGGGGGGATCCGTGGAATTACAGACTGGTAAGCCTGACCCCGGTGGTGGACAAAATAATGGAAACAATTATAAAGAATAAAATTGTGGAACATGTAGACAAACATAATTTAATGAGACAGAGTCAGCATGAGTTCAGCCAAGGGACGCCTTGCCTCACCAATTTGATTGACTTCTTTGAAGGTGTGAATAGACATGTAGATAAAGGCGAGCCGGTTAATGTAGTATATCTAGATTTCCAGAAGGCTTTTGACAAAGTTCCTTATGAGAGGCTCCTGAGAAAATTAAAGAGTCATGGGATAACAGGCAATGTTCAATTGTGGATTAAGACCTGGTTATTGGATAGAAAACAGAGGGTAGAGTTGAATAGCCATTTTTCTCAGTGAAGAAGGTTAAATAGTGGTGTGCCTCTGTATTGCTCAATGGTGCAACCTCACCTTGAGTATTGCATTCAGTTCTGATCTCCTTATCTCAAAAAAGATATAGCAGCACTAGAAAAAGTTCAAAGAAGAGCGACCAAGATGATAAAGGGGATGGAACTCCTCTTGTATGAGGGCTCTTCAGCTTGGAAAAGAGATGGCTGAGGGGAGTTATGACTGAAGTCTACAAAATCTTGAGTGATGTAGAATGGGTACAAGTGAATTGATTTTTTTACTGCATCAAGATTTACAAACACTAGGGGTCACTCGATGAAGTTGCAGAGTAATATTTTTAAAATCAATAGGAGGAAATATTTTTTCACTCAGAGAATAGTTAAGCTCTGGAATGCATTGTCAGAGGATGTGGTAAGAACAATTAATGTAGCTGGTTTTAAAAAAGGTTTGGACAAGTAAGTTCCTGGAGGAAATGTCCATAGTCTGTTATTGAGACAGACATTGAATGTTGCTAATATTTTGGGTTTTGCCAGATACTTGTGACTTGGATTGGCCTCTGCAAAGTCAGGATACTGGGCTAGATGGACCATTGGTCTGACCCAGTAAGGCTATTCTTATGTAGGCGTGGTTAATGCTGAACTGGTGTTAGGGACTTTAAAGCACTTACATAGGCGCAATTCATGTCAAAGGTAGGTAGACCTTGGCCTACATTTCCAGCGCCTACCTTTCCCAGAGGCACAGTTCTCTAAACAATGCCGTTGCGTGATTGACACATAATTAGCAGCCACTTTTAAGGTGATTGCTGCCAATTGCATCATTTAGAGAATCCAGGCCTAAATGCTAATTTATATGTAAACCCTCATAGGCATCAATGTACTAAGCCATGAAAAAATATGTGCCTTGGGGGTCAATTCAAGAAATTATAGGTGCTTATCTAACCTGTTAGCTTGTATTCTATAAAGGAAAGTAGGTGCCTACTTTCTTTTATAGAACAGGTGCACAATTGTTGAATTAATTCTCACATGTTCAAAAAGGACAGTATAATAAAAATGAGGAAAACATTTAGAAAAAATGCTAAAAAAAAAAACCCCAGCTACAAAAGTTAAGGGAACAATACTGAGCCCATGGTGGCTATCATGGGGTTTTCTATACTTGGATATTCAGCATTGGACCATACCCAGATACTGGCATTGAATCTCCAGCCACCAGCACTTAATCTGGATACAGCGATATTCAGACTGGTATCTGAATTCGTAACCAGAAAAAGTTAAGAAAGCTTTTTCTTTTTGCTTCCTAACTGTATCCGCTCTCTTTTTCTCAGCAAATTTCCAGTGTGGTTAGAATTGGCTTTTTCGCTCTTCAAAGCTCAGGGCCATTGGTATCTTGATATATGCAGAATCACTTCAAACAAACACTCTGCTACGCATTTTTTAATTCAAAATATGATTATTGTAATGTTATCTACGCAGGTGTAACAAAATATAAGTCAAGGCACTTACAAACTCTCCAAAACACAGTTGCAAGAATATTATACAAAGCACAACAATATTCTCTCCTTTGAATTTTTCATCTGTTCTCTAGCCTGGAACCACATTCCTCACTAAAGAACTATAGAGGAGAAAATAGGGCCATAGCCCTCTAGAAAATTCACTTCATTTTTTAGACATTTTGGCAGTTTTACAGGAGTTTCTTAGGGGAGGTTCCAGTGTGCTCATGCCTGTGTGTCTATTTGTCACTCCCTCTGTACTGTAATTCCCTACCCCCAATTGTCCTGTTTGTCCATTTGATTAGATTGTAAACTCTGTCAAGCAGGGATTATATCTTACATGTAATGTACAGTGTTGCGTGCATCTGGATGCGCTATAGAAATAAGTAGCAGTAGTAGCAACCCCGCTACGGAAACAATTACGCTGGATTCTAGTTCAGTATAGAATTCACCATAAGATATTAATATTGATCCATAAAGTATTGAACTCTGGTATTCCTCTTTATGTCTTAGCCCTGATTATCCCCTATACACCTACTCGTACTCTCTGTTCCCTAATTGACAACAGACTAGTGATTCCTCATCCTTCTAAAGTGAAAAGGGAATCTATGAGAAACTCAGCTTTTTCAGCTGCCATCCAGCTCTGTGGAATTCATTATCACAATATCTGCAATTAGAACAATCACTTCCCATTTTCCATGCCGTGTTAAAAACTTTTCTATTTAAGCAGGCTTTTTCTCTTTTTTGATCTGTGAGTGATGTGGACATATGGAGAAGCAGTGTTGTAATGCGAGGGTAAGAGAGTTATTTCTATGAGTGACTGACACTGTCCTTTTACAATGGAGTTCTGCTTTTTAATTTCTTTTAGAAATTGTTATTTTATTGTACGCCATTTTGACTTGTACTGCAAAAAGGGCAGTATATTAAATTTAATAAATGATAAACAACCTAGGTACTTTCCTGGTTAGCACTGAAAATCACTGCTAACCATGTAAATCCAAGCTCCACACAGAATCTGCCCTTGTACCACTCCCACACTAATCAGATAGTGCTGCTGAAAATCCAAAGATCACCTGGTCATCGTGATTTAATCAGGCCCTTATCTTGCCATGTGCTTGTGACTTTGATTGGCAACTGTTGGAAACAGGAAACTGGGATCTTCAGTCTGTCCCAGTATGGCAATGCTTATGTTCTTAAGCATCTCTCCTGTCCAGTTAAATTATTTTAAATTTCAAGCCCTACAAGTTTACATCAAGTGTGGACATTGCTTAAAAATGCCATCTTGGAAGGCCAGACCAGATGTACACCACACAAAAATAGGAAAGTCAGTACTCTCCTCTCCTGTTCACTTTGAAAAGTTGTATGCATAGCACAATACTGAGCTGGGCAGAGGACAGATGAATGAGAGAAGGGGAGCAAGAGGAGAAAAGAGAGAAGATGCTGTTCAGGAATCAACATTGTCAAAGGACCAGAGGTAAATCAGGGTTGGGGGAGGCACAAAACTGAATATTTACTTTGGGCACCCAGTACTCTTGCACTGGTCCTAGTGCCTTCCAATCTACAATCCAGGTTGAAAGAATATAATCACTTGGCCAGTTAGGTTCAGCCATTTCAAGATTCAGTTTGCGTACATACCACAGGTCTCATGTACCATTTAGTTTATATCTTCTAGTGTGTGTGTCACATTAACTTAGTGCATCAAGTGCCTATTTTAGTCTGCATATTATTGCCTAACAACAAGGGCTATTCCATTCTATTATAAGGGAGAGCATCAAAAACTGTATCCTTAGAGGGGTAGAAACCCTTCATAACAGATTTATAGAATACTGTATTTATTTATTGGGATTTATTAAGTGCCTATATGAAAAGATTCACCCAAAGTGGTGTACAGCAGGTTTAAAACCAGGTACTCTAAGTTTTTTCCCTATCTGTCCTGGCAGGCTCATGCTCTAACTATGGTACCTGAGGCAATGGAGGGTTAGGTGACTTGTCCAGGGTCACAAGGAACAGTGCTGGGAAGAAACCTAAAACCTCAGGGTGCTGAGGCAGCAGCTCCAACCACCAGGCTATTTCTCCACTTGGTGACTGTAATAGCTCTCACATTGCACCCCACTTTTGCTCATAAGAAAATGTAAAACTTACAACTGTTGGACCACATGTTTTATATTTTCTATCAAAATGTCAATAGATAAACATCTGCAACTACAGCAGCATAGAAAGGCAAAGTGACCTAGAATAGCTTTAGAAACAAAGCCTGTTTCTTCTCACAAATATAAGTACGGTGCAGTGTAAAAGATACAAATGTGCATCTGAATTTCATGTGTGGTGTTCTCTCTCATGTGAGAAACAAGACACTATAATCTTTACAACGCATTTTCAGTGCAAATGTCGCCCTTAGCTTTCCATGCATAAATGTGGCATTATTTATAATCGGCAGGAGTATTTGCATTGCCTACAGAAGCGTTGCCAAAAACTTTTCCCTGACGCAGCGGGGCTGTTGTTTGCCCCGCAAAACGCAGGCCGCGTCAGATGAATGAAAGAAAGTAAAACGAGCAACTGCTTTGGTTATATAAAGCATGATTTAAAGCACTTTAAGCGGTACAGAGCACTTTAAAGCACCAGTGCACTTTTCAACAAAGCACTTTAAAGCATCAGTGCACTTTTCAACAAAGCACTTTAAAGCATCAGTGCACTTTTCAAAATAAGTACAATTTTTGCATTAATCTGCCGGTTCTGTTATTTGAAATGAGCTGTTAGGTTAATAGTCTTTAGTTAAGAGTCTATAAAGTTCACAAAGTCTATATTATGTTCTGAAATAATGAATTAGAGAGATTTTTTTAGATTAACTTTATTAGATTATCTTTAGCATATTAAAATGGGATTTAATAAAGATAAAAAATATATAAATTTAGTGAAAGGTAGGTAGGTTGAGTTCAAGCCAGTGATGTAAATAGAAGCAGGAGAAAAGGAATTTCTTCTTAAGAAAACTCGAAGTGGGTGAAGCTCCACAATCTGAGGCTTATTACCCTTGTAAACCCTGTAGATGAAACACCTTCAGTGCCATTTCTGTTTTTACCAGTGGTTGTGAGTGTTTAATTATTCATAAGAAATCATAAAGAGTAAAAGTAATTGTTTGTCCCAGGATGCCAAGTGTGGAAAAGTTATGCAAAACTTACTTCTCTAGATACTACAATATCTACTTACTGTGATATTGGATTATTGCACCTGAGGGGTTTTTATACATACTGGAGGAAATTTTTTATATGGTGCTCATGGCTGGGAACAGTGACTAATTTTAGGCAAGGCGATTTGCACCAACGAAAAGGAGGCACAAATGCCTGCATCTAAAGTTAGGCCCGTATTCTATAATTATGCAGGAAATTTATGCATCCATTTCCTTGCCCCCTTTTTGACTCATGTGTAATGTCTAATTGATTCTATTTAGCACCAATAATTTCTTGTTAAAACACCAATTACTGGCATTTACTAGCTTTTTATTCAATTAATTTGCACACACAAATTGGGTATATACCCATATTTGCGCATGCAATTTTCAGTGCTTTTTATAAAATTAGGGGAACTGCTATGAGCCTGGACAGGCCTAAAATGTAAAACATTGAGGGCTAGATGCACTAAAGTCTCCAATCATCGCTAAACTGGTCTGACAGGTTTAGCAACCGACTGAATTTGCCTACCAGATGCACATAATGGATCACCATATGGTTTTCCATGCAGTTGTACACTTCTCCGATTCTGGCATGGCATGCAAATTAGGTCATTAATATTAAAACCAGCCATCCAATCGATGGACTAACCTTGCATGCCAGAATTGGATCAGTATTACCGACTCGGAAAACACGACAGGTCAGCAAGAGGGATGCCCACTCCCTCTTGCCACCAGATGTACCCCATCACCCCTCCCCCTAAATTCCCCATACCCCCTGAACCTCCCCATACCTCAAAACTAGATGACAGCAGAAGGGATGCCCAGTCCCTCCTGCTTGCAGGCCTGCCACTTCAAAATGTTAGGCCTTCCCCTTCCTGGAATATCCTGGAATGCATGGGGAGGGACCTAAAGTCCTGATTGGCTCAGATGCCTAAGGCCCCCCCCTGTCAAGCCAATCAAGGCTTTAGGCTCCTCCTTCTATATCTCAGGATACAGGGGGAGGAGCCTAAGGCCCTAATTGGCTCAGATACTTAAGGTCCATCCCCTGGGAAGGGCCTTAGGCATCTTAGCCAAACAGGGCCTTAGGCCCCTCCTCGTGCACCCCAGAATGCACCAGGAAGGAGAAGACCCACCATTTTGGAGAACCTTCCTCCCACATTTTCTTATGTCATTAGTACCTACATGTACCAAGACAGCCATCTTCTCCCCAGCACTATCTAAAATCCTATCTAAGTGCCATATGAGATCCACCACCTTCACTCCTGGCAGGCAAGTGACCAGGCGATCCTCATGTCCATCAGCCACCCAGCTATCTACATGCTTAATGATCGAATCACCAACTACATCAGCTGTCCTAACCCTTCCCTCCTGGGCAGAAGCCCCTGAGTCACATCCTTAGTGTAAGAGGATATTGCATCTGCTGGTGGGCAGGTCCTGGCTACTGGATTATTTCTTACTTCACCAGGGTGATGCTCTCCTTTTAGGAGATCTCCCTCTTTCAAGGCAGCACAGGGGCTGCCAGACTGGAGATGGGACTGCTCTACAATATCCCTGTCGGTCTCCTCTATAAAGTATACCTCTCTGTCTCCCTCAGCTCTTACAAGTCTGCAACTCTGTCCTCAAAGGAACAGACTCATTTTCTGAGAGCTAGGAGCTATTTGCAGCAAGAACACATAGAACTTCTCGCCAAGTGGGAGATAATCACATATGTTACAGTGCAAAATATTGACTAGCACCCCTCTTGCTGCTGGACTACTATCTGCATCTTATTTATGAACTGATTTATTAAGCCTTATTAAGGTTCTAGGAATATTAGACTGGTATAAAGAGCATTAGGTTTATATTGTATGGTTATATAGTGTTTGATTCTTAGCCAGTAATGAAATGTAATAAGAATATGTAATAAACAGTTCTCTTATTGTCCTAATTAGAATATTGACTACAAATTAAGACTATAAGTAAATAAATGAGCTGGGATGGGTGGGAGTGGGGAGGGTAGGTAGAAATGAAGATTAAGCCACACCCTGCTCTGCCTGCTAGAGACTATCTCTAGCAGAAAGTTCAAGCTTAAAAACTGTAAAAATATAAAGGCTTTTATTCTATGGAGACTAGCTAAGTAAAGTTTGCTTTTTTAAGATCTAAACTGTCTATATACAGTAAAAGAACCTACAATTTAGCTTTTATCCCTCAAATTATGAAAGCTCAGAGCAAAATAATGTACACTATACTTGCCCAGAGAATTGCACTCTCCTCTCCTTTCAAAAAGTGAAATGTCCTCTTTTCCTCTTCTCTTTGGAGCATGTGTATGCTTTCACTTTCAAACGATTCAAGATTTACATGAAAAAGTACCTGCAGACCTTGGAACAGAAAATAATTCTCTAAATGAACTGGTTAATTTTATTTGGGCATTTATTCTGTGCAATTTGCAAGTGGAGAAAAATATGCATAGAGAGAAGTCTATTGGAGGGAGTTATATATTTCTATGATTCTGAATAGCTTTTCATCAGCATGGAAAAAAGGTATCATGATGAGCATCTCCATATATTAAGTCATCTATGCCACACTAGCGTTTTGTAGAATAAAAGTGCATGGAGATACATTTTTTATCATATAGTAACTCACTGCAAAAAATCTGCTTAATACTCTTAGGATAAGCCATGATTTCTGAAGTACCATATATTTCTAGATAATAACAAGTTCTCCTGGGAAATGATGGGGAAAGGTCTCCAGATGCAAACTATGTTCAATCAAGAACATTTTAAACTAAAATCACCCAGTGAATTCATCTATTATATTATA
This sequence comes from Geotrypetes seraphini, assembly GCF_902459505.1. Classification (NCBI taxonomy): domain Eukaryota; kingdom Metazoa; phylum Chordata; class Amphibia; order Gymnophiona; family Dermophiidae; genus Geotrypetes; species Geotrypetes seraphini. Next base: position 194,900,434 of record NC_047088.1, on the reverse strand, counting down.
AGTGCAGCAGACCACTTCTTATAAGAAATAAATAATTATAAAAATACTGATAAGAAACTTTGTACAAATGGAATTTTTATCACAATATCAGTGCTAGGCATAATAGAAAAAATCCTCCTTTAAAAAATGGGTCATATTTATTAGAGAATGACACGGGGAAAAAATCTGTCCCCGTCACTGCCCCTTCACCAGACCACCGTCTCCTTCACCGCAACATCCCCGCCGTCCCCTTCACCGCCCCGTCCCCGCAGCATCCACCTTTCCCTCTCGCCACCTCACCGCCCTTCAGCAGGCCGAGAATCTCCCTCCCTCCCCCTTACCTTCACGGCGTAAAGAAACTTAAGGGAGGGAAGGTGCACGGTCACTTCCCTCCCTCTCTACCTCTGGCGAAATCTATCTCCCTCCCTCCCCCTTACCTTCGTGGCACTTTAGAAAAGAAACTGATACCGGTGAAGCCTGCCTGTGCCGCCCTGCAGTCGCGTGTGTGTGGGTGGAAGCGTCACTTCTGACGCACGAAGTTGCATCAGAGGAGAAGCTTCCGCCCACACACATACGACTGCAGGGCAGCACAGGCAGGTTTCGCCAGCTTCAGTTTATTTTCTAAAGCACCACGAAGGTAAGAGGGAGGGAGGGAGGGAGATGGATTTCACCAGAGGTAGGGAGGGGGCCGTGCGTGATCGGTGACCGCACGCCTTCCCTCCCTTAACTGATGGGACAAGGCCATTCACCGCTCCACAGAGCGGTGGATGGCCTTGTCCCCATGCCCGCAGTGAGCACTCCCCCCCCCACCGTTTTAGTGGGTTAGCCGCAGCTATCCACGGCTAGCCACAGGTAACTACCACCGTGTCATTCTCTAGTATTTATAGTCATTTATCCCTTAAAAATTCTGTATATTATGATTTTCATAATACTAGACTGTATAACAGTGCTGAAAAATATCCATAAAAGACTCAAAATGCTTAATTTACTAAGAGCATGATTTACTAAGCATTCATCTGACAGTATTTCAGAGATGAAAAGTAGTAGTAGTAATAGTAGTACTGTAGTAGTTTTCCCCCCACATAGGCACAAAATGGGAGTCTATAATGAAACCAAATTCCTCCTTATCTAAATTATATAGAAAATATCTTACATCTATCTTATTGTGCTCCTATGAAATACAATGAAATTAAAAAATTCCAGAAGTTTCTAACATTGCCAATGTTACAAAATTATCTGCCTCAAGGGAGAAATATTCATAGCTTTATTCATCTATCTAAACTCTGAGGAGCAAATTCTATAAAGGACGCCTATAGGCAAATTCTATAAAGGACATCTTTTGGGAATGAGGTTTAGTATGCAATATATTATTTCATGTGCTCTGCTTGAGTAATGCATTATTAAATATATCTTTTTACCTTATTATCAAACTGTAGTAAACCCTAAAAATCAAAATCCGTGAACCACTATATCCGGATGCCTCCAGCATGCCTAACCCATGCCTAACTCGTGCCTAGCTAATATCCAACTCAAGGCCAATATGTCACAGCCCATATGTCACGACCTGGTTTTGCAATGCCTACATTTTAGGCAAAAATGTAGATGTCTTAGAACACTAAGAATGCTGAGCACCATTCGCTTCTGTAAATGGATGTCCATTTTAAAACCATGCCCACGCCTATCCTGTTAGGCGCCGCTTTTATCGATGGCCGTCTACAAAATTATATTCTGTGAATTGCGCACAGCCTTTGAACATCTAATTTTCAATTATTGCTTGTTATACTCATTAATTGTGCTTATTACTCATTCTATTTGGATGCCTAAGTTGTTGGACATCCACATTCTGAACACCTAACTTTAGGTGTCCTTTATAGAAGTGGTGAAGGATGGGCAGGGGAGGGCTTCAATGGCTGGGAGGGTGTAGATGGGCTGGAGTAAGTCTTAACAGAGATTTTGGCAGTTGGAACCCAAGCACAGTACCAGGTAAAGCTTTGGATTCTTGCCCAGAAATAGCTAAGAAGAAAAATTAAAAAAATAAAATAAAATAAAAAAATTTTTTTAATTGAATCAGATTGGGCAGACTGGATGGACCATTCAGGTCTTTATCTGCCGTCATCTACTATGTTACTATGTATGTTACTATGTTACCTGTCTAAAATATGTAAACTGCTTTGATTGTGTAACCACACAGAAAAAGTGGTATATCAAGTCTCTTACTCTTTATTTTAAACACTAGCACTTGTGTTTAAATTAGACAGTAGCTGTTGCTGCTGAAAATTGGCCCATTTCTTTTTCAATACAGGCACCTAACAGAATACTGTATATAGCATAAAGGCAAAATATGCATTTTTGCACACAAAGAGAACTCTTTTACCAATCTGTGGAAAAAGTGGCCTTACCACATCCTTACAAGGGGTCATTCTCATGCACTAAGACCATTTCTATCATTAAGTAACATAGATGATTTTTCTATTTTCTACATTTGTAGCCATATGCTAATTTTCCAAATAGTGTGTATGTGGCCATTAGCGTGTGAACCCCTACCGCCATCTATTTTTTTAAGTGATAAAGTCTCACGTGCTAACCATGTGTTAATCAGTTAGCATGTTGCAATATACCTATGCTAACTGATTAGCTGAGAGCACACCCACTCTTCGCCCCAGACCACTCCCGGCACTAAAAAATAAGTTTTTTATTGTATAGGTAGAGCATGCCAATTCCAATATTATTTATTTAAAAAATTTCTATCCCGGTTATATCCTAAGTGGGTAACAAATGATGCATACATAAAAAAGATAAACTAGAAATTCATGAAAACATCAACAATAAAATAAAAAGTCATCTAATATTTAAATGGAATACTTTTCATAACTTTGATTGAATTGTATTGTTAACCACTTTGATCTTTTTTTTGGCTAGTTAAGCAGTATATAAAGATTTTTTAATAAATACAAACGTAAATTCACATGGGAATACTCCATCATCTACTAATTTAAAAGAATCAGATAACAAAACCTCTCACAAATAGGCATGTCTTTAATGATTTTATAAAGGATTTAAAGTCTGCACATAATCTTAATATACCTTTCACTGAGTTCCAAAGTCTTGGGCCTTCTACAGATACAGCAGCCAAACCAGGTTTTTTTTAGTATACATCCTGGTTTCTCTCCTCAATCAACCTCATAGTCAATTCTGATCGTAAATTACTGCAGGATGTCTGAGCATACCCCACAGTAAGGCATTTTCAGCTATGGTGGTAAGCATGCTTTATTGCTTACCACAGCTTTGAAAAAAGAAGTCCCAAATTAGGTATACTCACTTAAGCCAAGTCAATGGCAAGCACAACTGAGTGCATATAAGTGCTGCAAGTCACGCATATAACTTACAGTATTCTGTAAATTACATGTGTAACTAGGAGCCACACCCCTGCCCTTCCCATGCTCCACCCATGTGTATGAAATTAAGTATTAAAGTACATACATGCTACTTTATAGAATTGCATATACTATACATCCATGTGTACTTATATGCACATGGCATGTGTAACTAAACACGCGCAGTTATAAAATTACACTTCACATTTTTAATATGTTTTTTAAAAAACAAAAATACAGTAAATGTAGGTTCATGTTGTATACTGATGCCTTAGTAACAGATTCATATGGAATAGATCAGGGGTGGGCAAACTTTTTGGCTCGTGGGCCACAATGGGTTCTTAAATTTGACAGAGGGGCCACACCAAGAGCAGATGGGGGTGTTTCTTCCTGAGAGCGGAGCAGAGTGATAAAAAGCCTCAGAGAACAACTCAGTTCACTTTATACCTGACCTCCCCACCCCCACCCCGGGCCCAGCACAATTCCAGCTGTTACCTAAATATCTCGACAGCACAGCAGGGGAAATCCCAGGACAAAGGGCTCCTAGGGATGCTTGAATCTCCCACCTGCCCCGGCCGCTTCCACTTCCCGGATGTCACTTCTGCTTCCGGCCAGCAGCCCGACATGTGCGTGCGCGTGTGCGTCTCACAGAGCTGCGACTGGTCATGGGGGAGTTTCAGGTACACTGGGTGTGCTTCTTCTGCTTCGTGCCCTCAGGGGTCCACTGTCTGCATTACTGCGGCTGCTTGGAGCACTTGGCTGTGGCCCGCCTAGACGAGATCTTCAACCTGGCTGCGGGCCGGATTAAAAAACTAAACGGGCCATATATGGCCCACAGGCCATAGTTTGCCCATGTCTGGGATAGATCACCAAAAAAGTGACTATGGTCTCAGATTCAAAATGTTGAAAATGGCCAGTTTTTCATGTCATATGTTCATTTGCAGTACGAAAAAGTTACATGTTTGAACTTCTGTAATTTTTTTTCACATAAAAGGGAGGGGCTTGGACTGTTGTATTTACAAATTGTTTGCCCTAAAAGAATTCATTAAAACCTCATTTGGTTTTTCTGGAGACCTTAGTTACCTTTTCCCAGAGATGGTCATATATGCATACATTTAAGTTCTTACAAATACTGCACTAAGTAACCTTCTTCTTAGTCAAGAAATCAAAGTGTACTAGGGTACTAGTGATTAATAACATCGTTTATTGGGCTGTGTTGATGAGGACCTGCATACTCAGTGAATATTTTGTCCCAAGTGAATTTCTTTAACTAGCTGCTAAATCCTTCCTTCATGTTTTTTGGTTCCTTGTCATATGCTGTGTCATTTAGGGGTGCAGTTATCAATGTGGGCTACCATTAAGATATTATGTTACCACTAGTTGTCCAATTTTGGAGGCCACATTATCAAAAGGATGTGAAGAGAATGGAGTCAATACAGAGAATGGCCACTAGGATGGTCTCAGGATTTAAAGACATCCCATATGAAGAACGCCTGATCAGACTGCACTTATATTCTTTCAAGGAGCACAGAGAATGGGAGGGACATGATAGAAACATTCAAATACATCACGGGTCACATCCAAGTGGAGGAGGAAATATTTTTTCTAAAGGGTCCCACGGCGACAAGAGGGCATCCACTAAAACTTAAAGGAGGAAGATTTCATGGTGACACCAGGAAATACTTCTTCACCGAATGGGTGATTGATCGATGGAATGATCTTCCCTGCCAGGTGGTCGAGGCCAGTAGCATGCTCGACTTCAAGAGTCGATGGGACAAACAGGTGGGAGTACTACAGAGTTATGCTCAAACGATAGATACTCCAGGGAAGAAGGGTTCTTGAGTAGGCAGGCTAGTTGGGAGGGAGGGTTCTTGAGTGGGCAGACTTGTTGGGCCGTCGGTCCTTTTCTGCCATCATATTCTATGTTTCTATGTATTTTAGCATAAGTCCCATTTTATGCAACGAGACCTAATTACTAATAACCTGGAATAACAGTAAAATAACAGATTTTAACAGTAGCCCATATTGATAACTTCCCTCCTTATTATCAAAACTCTGATTTCACAAAGATGCCAATGTTTATTATAGACTACAAAGCAGTAAACTTCTCCTCTCTGGTATTGATTAATACTGAAAATTTGCTTCCCTTAAACCACAAATGAAACTTATCTTGAGAATGTCAAAGAAGGCTTTTGACCAGAAAAAAAAAAATTCAGAATGTTGGCAGAGATTTTCATCTGAAGTTATGAACTCATTTCACACAAGTTGTATGCTCATAAATTGCTGACCACTTACTTTAGAAGTTATTTATAGACCTAGTTTGAAGCGTGTTCACTGCTACATAGAGAGATTTCATTTCCTAGGCAAGGCCAAACAAGTCAATCTGGTCAATTCAGTCTTCTACATAAAATAAAGTGCCCACAGACAACCAATATTTGACTACATACAGGGCGTGAATCCTTGAATTGGACTGTGTCAATTAAGTGCTGTAGACACATCCTCATGTTTACAGTTTAACTGTCCTTCCATCTGCAGCTTTGTCATCAGAAACCCACATGACAGCTGAAGCATTTCAGGACTTCAGTGTCAGGAGAACCCATGCCCCCGTTGCTGTTCATTTTATTCAGTGGCATGTTTTATTGCTCAGGAGACAACATATGATTGCTATTGACTTAATTACTTGGAAAACCTAAAATGGTGTCTCTAGTTTTCTATGCTATCGGTTTCCTGCCTAGAGATTTACAATTTAGCACCACTGCTGCTTTCAGAGTCCATGATTTATCAAGTGTTTTCTCCCACTCTGTGCCAGTAAGACAACCCTTAGCTAAATCAGGCCCTAAATGTTAAAAGTTTGAAAACTGCTAGAACTGTGTCTATAAACTCAGTTCCTACTACAATGGTTAAGAACAGAGTTCAACTGGAAATTTGCAGAATCTTTACTTGCTTATTGCTATTTGGTATATTCCAGAAAAATCCTTCCTCAGACAAAGGGCGATGATTTCAAATGACTTTCTCCCATGTGGGGAGTAATTTTATAAGGAAGTGCTTGGTTTAAGAGTGCATATAAGTTCAATTTATTTTATGTACTGCTTCTATAAGTAAAAATCTAACCAGTTTACAATGATAAAATTTGCTATATACTTTTAGAACAGAGGTGATAGATTTTGGCCTGAAGGTTACATTGAGAGCCCTGACTGGGAGGAGGGAGGCACTGTGGGGGGCAAGTCTTTAAGTAGGTGGCTCCATGTAGGTGCCATGAGGCCATGCAGTGAGAATCTATTCTATAATTGCAGCTGGACAGCAAGGTTCCATTATAGAATACCAGTGTAACCTGATATTGGTATGCCTTAAATGTAGGTACCAATAGTTACATCAGCCATAGACCTAGTATAACTGTGGGTGCTCAGCAGTGATGAAGGTGCAAATAACTTACTGTGTTCTGTAAGTTGTGCATCTTAAGTGCAGCGCCTTCCAGGCTTCAACCATGTAAACTTTCCCCTTCCATTTAAACTCTATTCCACTTATGTGTGCCCTTATAGATTAGCACTGTGGAGTTTTGTTGCCACTGATGTGTGTAAGTAAAGTGGATTTTCATTTAACCAGCCCCCATGGGAATTGGTAGATGCTGGATAAATGTAGTTTCTAGTTGCTTGAGAGTTACTTTTAAAAATAGGCCTAACTAATACTGTACCTCATACCATACCATAAACTCTGTATTGACTTGATATTAATATTGAAATACAATACTGAGGGCTTGAAAATGATTGTTTTGTGTCATTTAAGAATTTAAACTTTGTGTAAGAAACCTTTTTCTTTGATATCATCTGATATTGTTAAGTACTAAATTTATAATAAAAAAAATTGAAATACAATAAATAAAAGCAAATAAAGATTTTAAAAAAGCAAATAAAGACAATAAAACAGCTTTGTGAATGCCGTGTGCAATTTTAGATAAATAGCAGTCAATAAACTTTTCAACTTAGTGAACTTCACTAACATAATTTTTTAAACTTCAAGTAACTTAGAAAAAAAACACATTCATCCATTTCTCCTCCCCTGCCCTTCACCCTGCAAGTTCAGCATCCATGTCTCTTCCTCCCCCACCTCCCCCCATCCTTTGGCCCACCTCCCTCCCCCAGGTCTGGTCTCTCATGGACCCCCTAACCCTGTAGAGCTGGTATCTCTTACCTGTGGCTGACCCAAAGCAGCTCTATAAACGGGCTGATTGTGGCCAGCCCCATAAGGGCCTTTCCTCTGCCGTGTTTGAAGTGATATAGCAAAGAAAAGGCCTTGCTGAGGCTGGAGGGAGGGGGGTTGTTGACTCAGGAGCATACAATAAAACCTTGGATTGCAAGTAACTTGGTTTGCAAGTGTTTTGCAAGACAAGCAAAACATTTAATTACATTTTAACTTGATATACAAGCAATGTCTTGCAATACAAGTATATACAGTATACACACATCACAACTGAGCCGATGGTTCTTCTCTCTCTGACGCTTCAAGAGTATAGTGACTGTTCTAAACGAGCAAAATCTTGCAATATGAGTGCATACATTATACACGCGTCACATCATCACAACTGAGCCGATGGTTCTTCTCTCTCTGACGCTGCGGGAATGTAGTGATTGTTCTAAATGAGCGAGGTCTTGTAATACAAGTTGTGGAATGAATTGTCTGAGTTTCCATTATTTCCTATGAGGAAATTTGCTTTGATATACGAGTTCTTTGGATTACAAGCATGCTTCTGGAACGAATTATGCTCGCAAACCAAAGTTTTACTGTAGTAGATATTTTTTTTTTTTTTTTGCCAGTTTGTTGAGTGCTGGTTAACTGGGATTCTACTGTATTGGGATTACAAAGTCGCCACGAACAAGCTGGCGACTGTGTAACATATAACTGGACAACTGTTGATTAATAGACACTGCCATAACACAAGCTAAAGTGTTTCCCCTGAAGAAGCCCGTTGGTGTGAAACGGATTTGGCCTCCGTCGGGTCTTAATAGATAAGTGCTTGTCAGTTAAAGTATGACAGACTCTATGTCCTTTATTACATTGTGATTGTTGCCAGCTCTTTAAATTCCTATCCATATGAGAGAAATAGGAATTTGTTGAAATATATTTGAAATCATACAAATATTTATAAAAATAATTTATTAAAAAATAATCAAAAAGAGATTAAATTAACAAATTGATAAATTTTCACAGAGGTTTTGATCAATAATGATACCTTAACCCCAAATCGGATTTCTATTGATCGGACTCTAGGGGTGTTTTGAGTTCTTTTTCCTCTGTATTAACATTATTGTGCATTTTATATCATTTGAGTGCTCTATATTTTATGGTGATCTGAGGACTCTTGTTGCTTGAACATTCTATTAAGGTTTCCACCTTATTCACAAAGCATTGCCCTTGACATCTCTTAATAAAATACTACTGTAAGCAATATACGTTGCTCTGCATTATAGATTTAATTGTCTGTGTCTAGATTATTTAAGTACACCCCTTAAATTAGCCTATTTTATCATCTGTACGCATAGATGCTAATTCCATCTGTGCCCTACCCAAAATTCTCCCCTGTACATACATACCCTCAAGTCATCCTGCTTTTTATGTTGGTTGAAATGTTATCTTGAACAAGACAAAAAATAGAACCCTAAATGGAGGAGGTACAACAACAAGCTAACAAATGAAGGAACCTCCCTCACCCCAAGAAGTCTACAAAGATTAGGGAAAAGAGATGAAGTCCAACTCCAAACTAAGCAGAAAATGAAAATAATTCTATAATTTAATTTAAGAGCATTAACCGGACAAGCCCTCAGTCACACAGCAACCTCTGGAAACTCCAGGGAAAAGCTGTCGCGAATTTACACCCAGAAAGGTGTTAACTGCGAAACATCCCCGGGCTTGCTCCGGATAATGTTTGTGGTGCTTAACTAGTGCAAAATGTGCAATGTGTGAAAAAACTCAAATGAAAAAAACACACATTATCAAAATAAAGAAGGAATTCATCTCTTACCCCTAAGCTGGGGGCCAAACTGGAAAGTTAGTGTCCAAATCCAACCAAGCTCAAAAATACACAGGCTGTAAGGACTTAGCTTCTCCGTGTGTAATGGAAATGGTGATCCATAAGCAGTAAATGAAGTGAATGTCCAACGGACTCCGTTTCGGGGGTAAACCCCCTTCCTCAGGAACCGCACTGCTCGATGACTCTCAAGTTCGTGAATGAAGCAGGAAAGAAATGGCACTGGTTTGGAGAGGACGCCCTCTTTTTAACTCGCAGAAACAGAAACAGGTGAAATGAAAGAGTCAGGTGATCAAGCACCTGACCAAAGCAGCTTGCAAAGGAACTTGAAGCAAATCCTTTAAAGAAACATTCACACTTAATAAGTGTGTTGCCACTCTATATAGTCATTCAGACCATTAGGGGTTAAAGATTGAAGCTCGAATATCCAAAATTGTTCTCTGTGTTGAAGTCGAGTCAGTCTGTCTCCCTGGAAATCCTCAAAAACTTGCTCCATAACAAACCACCTGAGATCTTGAAAAGAGTGGTCGGCTAGTATGCAATGAGGGACCATGGGAGCAGTCATGGACCTCGTGTGTATACGTGACCTGTGTTCTATGAGACGGGTCCTAATCGGTCTCTGGGTGCGCCCAACGTATAGCATGTCACAAGGGCACAGAATGACATATATCACCCAGTTAGACCTGCAGGTTGTTGACGATTTAAAACTGTAGCACTTTTTAGTTCTCGGGTGCTGCCAACTCTTTCCTTCTAAAGTAGAAGTGCAGATGTCACAAGTTGCACTGCATTTAATGTGTTGAGCTGTCACCGTGTCGATGTTCCTTGTGGTGTTGCTGGAATAACTGGAATGGACCAAATGGTCCGCCAAATTTCTGGCTCGGGAATAAGCAATCCTGGGAAGATCTTGAAAAGTGGAATGCAGTTGGAGAACGTGCCAGTGCTTACGGATGCTCCGTGCAACTGACTCGACTTCAACACAGAGAACAATTTTGGATATTCGAGCTTCAATCTTTAACCCCTAATGGTCTGAATGACTATATAGAGTGGCAACACACTTATTAAGTGTGAATGTTTCTTTAAAGGATTTGCTTCAAGTTCCTTTGCAAGCTGCTTTGGTCAGGTGCTTGATCACCTGACTCTTTCATTTCACCTGTTTCTGTTTCTGCGAGTTAAAAAGAGGGCGTCCTCTCCAAACCAGTGCCATTTCTTTCCTGCTTCATTCACGAACTTGAGAGTCATCGAGCAGTGCGGTTCCTGAGGAAGGGGGTTTACCCCCGAAACGGAGTCCGTTGGACATTCACTTCATTTACTGCTTATGGATCACCATTTCCATTACACACGGAGAAGCTAAGTCCTTACAGCCTGTGTATTTTTGAGCTTGGTTGGATTTGGACACTAACTTTCCAGTTTGGCCCCCAGCTTAGGGGTAAGAGATGAATTCCTTCTTTATTTTGATAATGTGTGTTTTTTTCATTTGAGTTTTTTCACACATTGCACATTTTGCACTAGTTAAGCACCACAAACATTATCCGGAGCAAGCCCGGGGATGTTTCGCAGTTAACACCTTTCTGGGTGTAAATTCGCGACAGCTTTTCCCTGGAGTTTCCAGAGGTTGCTGTGTGACTGAGGGCTTGTCCGGTTAATGCTCTTAAATTAAATTATAGAATTATTTTCATTTTCTGCTTAGTTTGGAGTTGGACTTCATCTCTTTTCCCTAATCTTTGTAGACTTCTTGGGGTGAGGGAGGTTCCTTCATTTGTTAGGTTGAAATGTTATAACAGGCATGTGCACACATGTGGCCACATGAACATGGAAAAAATACTTCCTTTGTGCCTATAGAAAAATATAAAAAATAGGAACATATAACCACACATGCACACACTTCATTTTGTGCACCGACAGTGGTAATATGGAATATAATGCTTCACGTAGAGCGTCAATGCTCCAAAGCACTTGAGCAGTACATGGGAGGTGGGTCTGCATAACATAGTTGCTGGCTGATATAGCCATTAGCAACTTTTCTGTCATCGTGGCATGAATTTTCTATTAAGCACTTTCTCAATGAGCAAGACAGGAAACAAAGTGGGAAACATGCTGTATCATTTAAGGCTATGCTAGTGCTGAGTTAAGCATGACATCACTCATCATTCAAATAGTTACAATGAAGTGAAATTGCATTTTTAGGACAGCACAGAGGTTTATTTCTTGGATGACCTCAAGTACAGTGATATTTCAATTCATAACCAAAATATGCAAAGAAGTCCACATTTTAAATTCTGTTGAGGGAATATTTTCATTCTTTTCTCAAGAGTGACTTGATTTATAGAACTGATAGTTAATTAACTGATGGGTCCATGTTGTGCAATCCTGTGCTTGCAATTATGGTCAATTATAAAGGACACCAAGTTCCCTTTTTTCCCACATTTTACTCTGAGCTAAAGTCTAGAAGAGCTACCTTTTATCAGAGGGATGAGACTGACCTCAATGTAAAATCCAATATTTCCCAGGAGTACAGTATTTGGAGACCACCTTAGCAAATGTTGATCCCCTGAGGCTATTGAAATTTCAAGGAAATGGTTCTCTACAGTGTCAAAATGCATTTGTTTAATGATCTCACTCTTATCAGAAACAGTCATGAGCTGATGAAGCTAAAAAGCAATTCAGCTGTAAATAACAGCAGCAGCAGATCTGGGTGTAAAATTGTTAATGCTGCATATAAACCTTGCCAAGTGAAGTGTTAGCTGGAGATAAAATCTTCTTGCAGGTGGCCTGCACTAAAATTCTGGGCTATTTGCCTATATACTGTAACTTCATTGAGGCCCTTTCCAGGTGCTGCTCTCTTTTTAAAGCCAGCTGGGGTCTCTAAGAAACTCAGCAATAGTAGAGCACCAACAGAGAGGAAGCTAGTCATTCTCTGGCACATATTAATTCCCAAATTATTGAGAAAAATATTTTAATAAGTTATTTACTGTTCTGAACTATGCATTAAGATACATTTCTACGCTGTGTAGCCCGAAAGAGAGCTTATCCTCCAAGTCAGCTCTTGGCTGTGTTGAAGTGTTAAATTCATTTTTTTAAACATTAATGGTTAGAAAACATAAGCTATGAACTCAATGTCATCTAGGATGAGAAGGTGGGGAAGGTGGATGAGTGTGGGGAGTGTGTGGTGCAGTGGTTAGAGCTACAGCCTTGACACCGTGAGGTTGTGGGTTCAAATCCCAAACTGCTCCTTGTGACCCTGGTCAAGTCACTTAATCCCCATTGTCCCAGGTACATTAGTTAGAGTAGGAGCCCACCAGGATAGTTAGGGGAAATGCTTGAGTGCCTGAATAATTTGTAATCCACATAGAATTGTAGGATATGCAGTATATAAATTATTCTTTTTTTAAAGGTGCATATGGGATGTATTTGAATTTCAGCTAGACTTTAGGCACATTTCCGCATGGTGACATACAATCAAACTAAACACCCCAGGTATGAACTCTAAAGCGAATAACATATGGAGCTCCTTTTACGAAGGTGCGCTAGGGGCTTAACGTGTGGAATAGCGTATGCTAAATTGCCCCACGCGCTAGCCGCTACCGCCTCCTTTTGAGCAGGCGGTAGATTTTTGGCTAGCGCGCCCTAATCCAGTGTGTGCGATAAAAACGCTAGTTCACCTTCGTAAAAGGAGCCCATAATGTAGTGCCTCTGTGATAACTACCTGCCCTGTGCGGGAAATAGAGGGGAGGCCATGTCCCCTGCATTTCCTCACAGCCTTTGCACTTACCACCTGGTACTTTTGGTGTTAATTGTTATGTAAGTGCAAAATTTACCACAGCTTAGTAAACGAGCCTCTAAGTGAGTTGAAAGAGAAAAAAAAGTCAGTGAAAACAAGGACTGGAAAAAATTGGGGACTGGAAAAAGAAGACAAGTCACTAAAGAGATAATAAGCAGAAATGGATATTTAAAGAAATAATGAAGTGATTTTATATGGGGGAAAAACCCCTGCATTGTAGACTCATAAAAGTGACATGGAAAGATAGGGAATCTGAGAACAAGGAGATTGATGGCAGGTAATAAAAGCACCAGAGAAATAAAGGCATGAAAATATTTATTTTATTAAGTTTGTAGATCTGATCCTTAAACATGTCTGATCAAATGAACTTGAATCTAAATGCTTTTTATTGTTTAATGCTGAACCTACCATTGTGGAAGTGGGAAAATGCTTTATGAACTGTTAAGCAAACAAGCTCAAGTTTCCAGAGGAAATGTAGCAGCTGTATCATTATTTCTAGTCTCAGTCACAATATACAGAAAGTAATTCAGGTGGCTACTGAAGCATGATGTCTACTGAACCACGGTGGTCACCACACTTTTCAAACACTGTAAACACATAAAGAATTTATCTTCCTTCTCCTGCTTCTACCTTACACATGTTGAGCTTCTACTGGTAGTCAGCTCATATTATTCATTTAGTCTAGCTGCAGTATCAGTTCACAAAACTGCTGTCCGATGTGTTTCTCCGAGCACTCACCCAATCTCCGATCCAAGCATGCTAATGAGGGGAAATGCCAATAGGATTTGCAATCCGAAAAAGAGCAACTGCTGAGAACCAGAAGCTCCCTATCCTTGCCAACTCCTCTGCCCTGAAATTTCAGAATCGAGGTTACAATCCTGCATAAAACAACTATTAAAAATAACTATAAAATAACTATAAAGAATTTATCTTCCTTCTCTCGCTTCTACCTTACACATGTTGAGATATGCCCAAGAACTCATTCATGTGTTATATGCTGTATCATGTGCGCATTGCAAGCACGTGTGTTTAAAGTGCGTGTTTAAAGCATGTTGAAGTTCTGTGTACATAAAAAATATAAGGCACGACGCAGTCACAAATCTTTCCTTTTTTAAAAATTACCAACTAGTAGGGCCAGCACTAGTAAACTGCATGACATGCCCAAATAAACCGTGCCGACAAACTGCATAATAAAGAGCAAAGTACAAGCGCATACATACATTGCATCAAGAACCAACAAGAATACTCTGTGTATGCATTTAGATCGCTCTTACAGAGATCCATCGGATCGCTGTAGGGCATGCGTCTGATCACATCATTTGCATGTAAATTCGGTTGTGTATCAGTCGCTCGGCAAAATCGGCCAGAGAATCAGCCAATAGCAATCCCGTCAGTAAGTTTAGTGAATCAGTTATACATGCACAGTAGAGCTATTTAGTACCAATTAACACCTGTAATTGTTGGTAATTGCTAGTGCCAATTAGTAGTTGCTAGTAATTGCTAGTGCCAATTAGTGCCTGATTTGTCAATTAATTTACACATATAACTGATACTATTCTATAACCTGTGTGTCCAAGGGTAGGCCACTGCAGACAAGATCATAATATGGCTCTCCCTACTTATTTTGATGAAAATGACATCTTTCTTCCCTTCTGCAATACAATGTCATAGAACAGTGTTTCTCAACTCGATCTTGGAGTACCCCCTTGCCAGTCAGGTTTTCAGGATATCCACAATGAAGATGCATGACTTATTTACGTATACTGGAAGCAAAGTATGCAAATCAGGTTTATGCATCTTCATTGTGGATATCCTGAAAACATGACTGGCAAGGGGGTACTCCAGGACTGAGTTGAGAAACACTGTCATAGAGCAGAGAAACATATAGGCCCCTGTTTGTTAATGTTTTACATATGATAATGGCATTATCAAGCATTACGTGACACAATGCCTGTTGCATAAAGTCCTGAATTCTATATATTGCAGCTAAAAAAGTTGGCACTGAAAACCCCCCATCCAAGTGCTATTCTATAAATGGTGCCTAAAGTTAGGTGCAGTTTATAGAACAGAGCAGTGTATCGCAAATGTCACAGCAATATTCTGGGTGTGCCATGAGATGCCGGCAAAGAGGAGAGGTGCTGGCGCCAGCTGACTGTCTACAGGATGTGCCTCTTGTGGCGAGAGGCACAACCTATAGGCAATCAGCTGGTGCTGGTGCCTCTCCTCTTCGCCAACGCCTCTCCTCCTCTCTCACCAACCCCCCAATGATGTAGTAATAGCAACCTCAGGGCCCCATCTGGAAGACTTCCATGCATGTGCAGATGTCGTCATGATGTCACACGTACACATGACATCATTTCTTCAATGTCCGTGCCCTCCAGTCACGGCCCTGAGTTTAGTGTGCAGTAGCTTCAAAACGTTTGCAAAACACTGGAATCCAGCATACACCCATTGGTGCAGCAAGGGTTGGAGGCGCCCGGGGCAGTGGCACCCCATGCACCCTCCTCTCCACTTCTCCACTCCTTCCCTGCCCCCACTCTTTCCTCACCCCCACACCACACTTACGTTTTCCCTTCCTCCATACCTCTTTAAATCTTCACCATGCAAGCAGCTTCTTTAGCCTGCTGCGCACGCCAGCGTTGGCTTTCCCTCTGATGTTTCCTGACCCCGTGACCTGGAAATGATTTCAGAGGGGAGCCATGCCCATGCTGGTGAAGATTTAAAGGGGTATAGCGGGAAGGGAGGGTACAAGTATGGCATAGGGCGTGGAGAAGTGCTGGCACCCACACCAAGATGGCATCTGGGGTGGTACTTCCCCCACCCTCCCTTACTACACCACTTCTTATACACAGGAACTGCACCTAACTTTAGGTATGACTATTTGCACCAATAGAAACGTGGTATAATACCTCATGCCTAAAGTTTGGCGCAGATGCTTCTTTTTCTATATTCATGTGAGTACAACTTTGAGGAATGCCTCAATCTCCCATGATCCTCCCATTTCCATGCCCCCTATTTGGTACCATGTGTAAATTTTAGGTGCGGATCCCTTGCCTAAATGTATGTGCATAAATGAAAATTAAAAACAATTAACACTAATAATTGCTTGTTAAGAAGCCAATTACACAGGTCAACACATCATTTTCATCAGAGTTAATGTTGGGAGGGTTTTGTAGTATTTTTCATGCTGATTTCAAATCTGTGCTTAGTTTTTCACTAGCACGTCACATTTTTTTAATGAGGCTCATTATATATAATTATAAACGTTAATTGGGCGATATATCATGCATTTATAGGATAAACGTATAATGAGGGTTAACGACAGTTGTCTTTTTTTTGTTTTTTGTTTTGTATTTATATCCTTTTACAATTTAACATCAAACATTACAGTCTTGAAAAAAGATCAGAATATCCAAAAAGAGAAAAATTAACATATATACTAGAAAATACAATCAGCTATTCAGTCCACAAAATTTAGAATCATGAAAGGAAATAAATTTCAATTAATTGAACAAAATTATACAAATATAGAGTAACGGCAATGGATATCCACCCTACAGCTGATAGACAGGTCATTAATCCATGGACTAAGAAACCAACCCTTCTTTTGGCCCTAAAAAATCGAATAACTGTTTGGGCTCCAAAAAAAAGGAAATTTTTATTTTGATAAGAAATAAAACATTTTGCTGGAAATTTAAGCAAAAAAAGTAGCCCCAAGGGCCAGGGCTCTTGGCCACAAGGCCAAGAACTCCTTTCTTTGCCTCTGGGTTTTCAAAGCTAGGTCTGGAAAAATTCTAACATTTGAACCCAAAATTTTGTCATTTAAATGATGGAAATATAGGCGTAAAACATATTCTCTATCACTTTCCAAGGCTAGAGTTAATAAGAGAGTGGTTCTATCCATAACCACCTCAAGAGAACTTTCCAGAAATAAAGACAGATCAACATTATCTTTAGATTTTTCCTTAGGAGTAGATTCCCCTTGAGGTCTCCTAATGTCCAAATAATAAGCCCTAACAATTGGAGGTAAATTATCCAATGGGATGGCTAGGACTTCTTGAAAGTATTTTCTTGCCATCTCCACTGGAGAGATGATGGGATATTTAGGAAAGTTCAAAAATCTTAAGTTATTTTTCCTAAGTGAGTTTTCAAAATTTCCAATTTGCGAGAAATAAATGATCTTTCCTTAACCATTTCCAATTGGACAGTCTTCACTTCCTTCAAACTTTCTTCATGTTTCTCCAATTTATCACTTAAGTTAATTAGTCACACTCCTTGTTGCTCAACCTTGGAACAGATAGTCTCATAGTCAGTTTTGATAGTTGAAAGATTCAATTTAAGGCTGGCGTCCATGATAGATATGGCCTGCCAAAGCGCTTTCCATATCAATTTTCTCAGGTCGTTTCAGCTCCCCAAAAATGATGTTATTCCCTCCAGAAGCTCGTCTCACCTCTCCTTCAATGGTGTCAGGGGTTAATTGGCCAACATCACCAACACCATCCTGCCGAGGCTCCAGTGCTGGCATCCCTCCTCTGCTGGAGACCATTCCTCCCACACCGGGCTGCTTAACTCCTAGTTGTCTTTGTTTTTTTATGCTACAGACAGTGATTAATATCAGTCTTTATCATGCCAAGACGTACTAATCATCCAGATAATTTCTGTTACTTCTGTGGTTCATTCACGGCGAAAGCACAATGTTGCCCAATTACCGTAGATCTGAAGAAGGTATACAAATTGTATTTTGGCTGTCCACTGGGTGACCAGGATAAGTCTTGGGCTCCACATATCATCTGTACCAGTTGTTCCAATGGACTTCGTGACTGGCTCAATCGACGAAAGGTAGCTTATGTCATTTGCAATCCCAATGATATGGAGGGAACTGCATATTAAAGATTGCTACTTTTACCTTGTAAACACAAGTGAATTCTCAGCTAAAACTAAGTGCAAAATTATATATCCTACTCATGATGACTCACTGCCTGTCCCTGTACCTCTACAAGATGGATTTGCTTCTGTTGAACATGATGAGGAATGTGATGATGATGCAGCAGAATCCAGAATTATCTGATCCTGATATGTGAATGATGGAGATTCAGAACCAGAGACCTTTACACAAGCTTAGCTCAATGATCTTATTTGTGATCTAAATCTTTCAAAAGAAAAAGCAGAACTTCTTGCTTCAAGGCTTACGCAAAAGCACTTGCTTGCAAAAGATGCTAATATAACTCATTTGAGAATCATAACTTAACAACATTCTTCACTGTAAATGGCTCATTGTGCTTTTGTCATGACATCAACAGGCTCTTCAACAGTTTGTCACAAGTGCATTGTCCAGATAAATGGTGTCTCATCATTGATTCTTCACAGAGAAGCTTGAAGGCAGTGTTATTGCACAGCGGAAATTCCAAAGCAAGTATAGCCATTACCCATTCTGTTCATCTAAAAGAGTCTTATGAGAATATGAAGAATTTACTAGAAGCAATCAGTTATAAAACACACCAGTGGAACATCTGTGGTGATCTGAAGGAAATGGCATGCTAATGGGAATGAAAGGAGGATTCATTAAATACTGCTGTTTCCTGTGCTTGTGGGATAGCAGATCTACAGCTGAACATTATGTCAAGCGTGTCTGGCAGCTGAGGGACACTTATAACCCAGGGACAAGCGTGTGAAATTTATGCCATTTGGTGGATCCTCATAAAATATTTCTTCCACTTCTTCATATCAAGCTGGGGTTGATAAAGAATCTGGTAAATGCCATGGGTAAAGCAAACTCGCCAAGTTTTCAATATCTTGTTAAGAAATTTCCCAAAATCAGCACTGCAAAACTGAAGAAAGGGATATTTATAAGCCCACAGATCAAGACCTTTATGCAAGATGAAGATTTTAAGCAATCATTCTCATGATAATCTAGACACAACTCACAAAAAGAAATCATACTCTAAGCATTTTTGAAGAAATATTGGTTGCTAAGTGACACAGTCCAGTATAATTATGCTATGGTGTGTGCTTATTTGACTTTGGACTGAAAATACTGCAACATTTCTTTAAGTTGATGCTGCAATTCTTAAAACCCTATATGCTAAAACGCTATAAACTAACATTAATCATAACTTTAAAAGCTTACGTGACTGAAAAAAACTAATAACAGATCTGAAATCAGCATGAAAAACTGATTTAGAAAAATGTGCGGTGTTGTCAGATGATTCTGAAAAAAAAAATTTTGTTGCTTTGTATTATCCGAGCTAATTGGCTCATTATTCAGTTAAGTTGTGCATGCCAATTAAGCACACGCCCAAATTTGATTGTCCAACTTAAAGTACTATTTATATAATTCAGAGGATACTAGCTTTGCAGCAGATAATGCACATTAATGCTGTTATCATGTGCTAAACATTAGTACATCAGAGATGCCAAGGGTGGATCACCCCAAAGAGTGAGATTTACCACGCAAAGGAGTCAGATTAAAGGTCAAAAATGTGAGATTTTTCAGGCCGTACATCTGGGATATAAATCTAGAATGATTTGCAAGTGTAGCATTGTTTTGTAAATTAATCAAGGAATATTAAGTGATATTGGCTTTACAGAATGACACAGGGAGAAATTTTTCACCATTCCTGCGGGAACTCATTTTCCTGTCCCATCCCAGCGAGTTATTTTCCTATCCCTGCCCCATTCCTGCAAATTCTGTCTTCATCTGCACAAGCTTCAAACACTTTAAAATCATAAGTGTTCAAAGCTTGGGAATGGAACAGTGACAAAACTCACGGGGACAGGACGGGGAAATTGAGTTCCCCGTGTCATTCTCCAATTGGCTTTTCTTTGAAATCTCTGAAAGAATACAGACATAGTGGGGAGCAATTTGGATAAACTAAACTAAAACTAAACTAAACCTTAGGTTTGTATACCGCGCCATCTCCACAAGCGTAGAGCTCGGCATGGTTTACAGAGTAAGGTTAGAAAGGAACTCCAATGAAGGGTTATAGGAAAGGAACAAGAAGAAAGAGAGGGACAAGGGTCCCAGAGAGCAGGAGGTGTTAGATTTTTGAAAAGAGCCAAGTTTTCAGGTGTTTGCGGAAGAATTGGAGGGAGTTTGAATTTCTGAGCGGGGATGTGAGGTTGTTCCAGAATTCTGTGTTTCTAAAGGGGAGGGATAACATTTTTAAGCTGAAATTTGGCTTCTACCCATGTGCATGGGTTTCAGAGCACATGTACTTGCAGTAAAGGGAAAAGGGACAGGGCAAGGGGAAGCAGTAGCAAGGTGAGCTAAGATTTCTACCTACTGGTTGGACCATTTGCTTTACTTTGCTAAGACTTGCCTCTCATAAAAGCAATGATCAAGAATAGTGCACTGGTACTGAAGCTCTGAGTGAGAAATGGGGCTGAAAGGGTGTGAGAGTGAGAAAGCTTTCAAATGAGTGTCACACCTCCTAATGAGTGAGACTTGGCATGTCTGGTGCATAGAAGCCACAATGTGATATAAAGACATAAAAACCCATAGTTTGCCTATGTGTCCTGCCTGTCGCACAACCGCAGATCATTCTGGCATAGGCGGCATATAAATGTAATGTTATAAATAAATAAATACTTTATCACTGGCATTATACTTGCTTATTTTTCAGCTATGGCCGCTCTATATTTTTCATGCCTTTTTACATTTTGATATTGTTTTCGCCTCCACTATCCCCATTGGAAAATTGTTCCATGCATTCATCACTCTTGCTTGAAAAAAATATTTCCTTATGTTACTCCACAATCTGTCCTGTTTTAGTTTCATGCTGTGGCTGCTGTTCTAGAACTTTCTTTCCAATGAGAAATACTTGCATCAAGTGCATTATTTATACCTCTGAGATACTGTACTTGATTGTCTCTGTCATATGATCACTTTCCTTCCTCTAGTCTCCTCTAGGGCATAAACATTTACATCCTTGAGTCTTACTTTAAGAGTTTATGTTACAGACTTTGCATTATTTGTGTACTACAACTATTAAGCATTTGTATAGCATTATTGTACAGATACAAAAAAATAGAATCTGTCCATATAGCATATAATTTACTTAAAATACACAGATAAGATAAATTATTTTTAGTAATCACTTAAGTATTGTAGTACAAATATGTAGGGGCCCTTTTGCAAATCTTCAGGAAAAAGTGGCCTTAGCACTTACATTGGTCTATCCAGCAGATTAAGGCCATTTCTACAACAGCTGAAAAATGGCCAATTTTTCATTTTCTTATTTAATGGCTCAGAGAAGCTAGTGAAAGCAGGCTATATAAAATTTGTTTAAAGTATATTTTTATCTCCTAGTTCTACAAAACGATGGCTTTTTCTACTACGAGTATCTTCTGAGTCAGATTTTTTGGTTATCTCTACTGTGTCAATGAGCGACGTGTTACCTTTCATGAGATAGTTTTCTTTTGCTGCACTTCTTTACTCTAGAACAGGGGTGCCCACACTTTTTTGACTCGCGAGCTACTTTTAAAATGACCAAGTCAAAATGATCTACCAACAATAAAATTTAAAAAAAACACAACGCACACTGTACGCATAGAATTGTTAATTATCATTCCTATTCCGAGGTTTTTTCAAAGAGGTCAGAGCAGATGATTCTATGCACTGTTACCTCAGTAACAACCATACAAAAATAGACAAATACCCACCCCCTCCCTTTTTACTAAATCACAATAGCATTTTTTAGCACAGGGAGCTGCACTGAATGCCCAGCGCTTCTCTCGACGCTCATAGGCTCCCTGCGCTAAAAACCACTATTGCGGTTTAGTAAAAGGGGACCATATTGTAAAATATAGACAGCAGATATAAATTCAGACACATTTTGATCACTAAATTTAAAATAAAATCATTTTTCCTACCTTGTCTGGTGATTTCATGAGTCTCTGGTTGCACTTTCTTCTTCTGACTGTGCATCCAATCTTTCTTTCAGACTTTATGCTTCCTCTCCTCCAAACCTCATTCCCTCCCCCAATTTTTTCTTCCTCTCTCCCTGCCCTTTCTTTCTTTCTCTCTTCATGCCCTCTTTCTTTTTTTCCTGTTTCTCTTCTTTCCTTCTGTCTCCCTGCCTGCGCCCCTTTCTTTCTTTCTCCCTGCCCTTCCCCAAGCCACTGCCACTGCCACTGCCATCGGGGAACAGGACCCAAACGCCACCAACGGATAACAGGCCCCAAAGCCGCCGCCACCCCATGCTCTCTCTGCTTCGGGCCGATCAATCTTCCTCTCCCCGACGTCAATTCTGCCGTCGGAGAGGAAGTTCCGCCCAGCCAGGCAGCGATTGGCTGGCCCGAACTTCCTCTCCAACGGCAGAATTGATGTCGGGGAGAGGAAGATTGATCGGCCCGATAGATCGCCAAGGCAAAGGGAGTCCTGGATGATCGACTCACTTTGCCTTGGCGAGCTACCGGTCGATCGCGATCGACCTATTGGGCACCCCTGCTCTAGAAAAATCTTCCTCCATAACTAAGGTCCATAAATTTGAAACTGCATTAAAGACTTGGCTTTTCAAGCAGGCCTTTGAGCCATTTCTTACTCAATGGATATTTCAATGGCCTTTTCCCCCTGGCTGCTGATATGCTCCTTCTTTGACTCCCTTCTTATTCGATCCTCCTTTTGGATCCCATTATTGATGTATCTTCTAGTAATTATGTTTAGATTTTATTATATTGTGCTATGCTCACTCATCCCATTCTTTTCTGCGGACTAGGCGGCTTTGCTTAATCATCTATACTCACACCGTACTTTGTTTTGCTTATCAGCATACCATCCCTTGTGCTTCATAGTGCACCGGACCCCAGAAGAAGGTCATTCCTGACCGAAACACGGACCGTGTCGGGTCTATACCACAACTTATCTACTATGCATTCTCATTTTGGATTTTTGAACTGTACCTTGTATATCAAGATTTTCTGAATAAAGTTTGGATTAAGATCATCGGTTCCACAGTTGTTTCCTTTGTAACTGCCTTCCTGCAGAATTCTTATGGTGGATTTTGTCATTTCATGCTCACCCATCCCTCCATTGCCTTTTGTATTTTCTATGTTCTGTTTGGCACTCTGATATCTTGTAAACCACCTCGGAATCAATGATAAATAATTTTTTATCCCTTGAAGCACCAGAATTTTTAGAACCAGTATTCAAAGGGCCTTATCCAGTACAAAGATCGGCTAATCAGATAAGTCCTAGTAAACCAGATATTCAGCAGCACTATCCAAATATTGTTGCTGAATATTTTCTCTGACAGCTGCGGTCTCATACTATCCAGATAATTTTGGGGCAAAACATGAGCAAACCTGAGGAACCAGCATTTTTTCAGATAGCAGAGACTTTCATTATCTGGATAAGTATTCACATAACTTAAGACAGAAAAGAGGCTGTCCTAAGTATACATGGATTGGTGATCGAGAAAGCAGTTAAGTATTGCCACTACCCGGATAGCTGCAGCACTGACTGCAAACTCCAAATATTGTGTGGTAGTCACCATCCGGATACTGCCATAGAATATCCAGATATTTTTTTACCCTCGGTGGCTGGCATTTTTTTTTAAATGCTAATTGTTGCAGACTCAATATTACCTTCTTAATTTTTGTCTTTTTCGTGTGCACTTTTAAATTTGGGGGATTTTACCAAATGTAGATGAATTTCATTAACACAGAGACTATAGACTTATTCTTTACAGGGGCATGGACCTTTTTGGTATTTGACAAGCAGCAGTGAGGGCCTTGATGTATTCTGCCTACTCCCATCTACTAGGACCCACCTTTTAAATAAAAATAGCCCCCACTTTGATATACTGTTTAGTAACAACCTTCCTCATTTGGGTCTTCAGTTAATTTTTGATATAACATGGATGATTGATAACTTTAATGTTGCACTAAAATCCATCTAGTCCAGGCTGTTTGAAAGCTAAACTCATTTTGAGGGGGATTTAACAGCATTTAATGACCTGAAACAGAAATCACTTTTGGGTTCATTATTCAAGAGAAGGGGAAAAAGAAAACAAAGAAATTAGGTCTGAACAACTGTTACACAAATTTAGTCTATCTGATTAGGGACTAAACTGGGGTCAGATTAAAATTTTAGGTTTTGCTATGGTGGAAGCCAAGTAGAAATGATTTGTTGATGAGGCAAAGAAAATATTACACTCAAGAATACATCAGATCAACCATTGTTTGCCTAATCATTTTCTCTCTGATCAGAGCTGGCAAGCAGCTTTTTTTTTTAAGTGTAACCCAAAGGTTTATCCTATTAATTGCCACACACACACACACATCATGAAAAGAACACAGAGACATGATTAAACAGTTATCTTAAATTCAATGTTTTTTTCTAAATCGAATATCCTCTGAAAAACCAGGAAAACAGAGACAAAAACAAATTTGTTTCAAAGAAAATATTTTAAAAAATGAAGCTTGGGAAGACAGGGTAATTAATCTTGCAATAAAAATAATTGTTTACAGTTAAAATTAATGTAACATGCATTTCTCAGCAGACAATAAATTATGGACTTCCTCATTAGCATTTGAATTGATTTCCTCTAATTTCTGAAGAGCATCTGAGCATGTGACTAGATTAGGTTTAAAATGGTATCATCCGTTTTACAAGTCTATGGACAGAGATGAAGCCATTGTTCTATTCCTGACTTTAAAACAAGTGCTTGAGAAAAAGTTCTTTTACTGAGCTTGTGCATAGTAATGTATTAAAAGCCAAATATAATAAAAGGCTTGATGAAGACACTTTTTAAAATATAAAACTAGAATGAGTTAATTTACATTTTATATAGCAAATATTATGTAAGTAACTAACAGAAGTCATCTTCTATTTTATGGTTAATAAAAATAAAATAAAGAAAAGAATATAATATAATATAATGTGATACATTTTTATTGGATTGACTCAAAATATTCTTTCAGTGGTGTTCAGAGGTTAAAACCTTCCTTGAGTCACCACAGCATGAGCTAGAATGCATTAGAATATGTAAGTGAATCATAAAAGCATTCCATTGATAATCTTATGGGAAAAGGGGTGGGAGGAACATAGGGAGAGATGGATGGGTGATCAGAAGGCGACAAGGCAGTAGAATTTTATGGTTTACAATGTGATAGTAAACTCAGATTTTTCCTAAGTCCTCTTCTGTTAGTTTCAAAGTATCTTATCATTTTAACTTCAAAAATCGTAGGTCCGTGGACTGCTTTTTGCTACTATTTTGTAGACAGTGAACTGATCAGACATAGTTATTTATTTATCTATTGTATTTTTCGCTCCATAAGATGCACCTGACCATAAGACGCACCCTAGATTTAGAGGAGGTAAACAAGAAAAAAAAATTCTGGACCAAATTCTCCCTGCCAGGCTTTGCACCCAGCACACACTCCTTGCCAAGCTGTGCACCCTGTCCCCTCTCCCTGCCAGGCTCAGTAACCTGTCCCCCCTCTGGTGGTCTAGTGGTAGGCCAGGACAGGAGGGATCCATCCCAGCCTACTAACAATTTTTTACACCCCCAGTACCTTTTTAAATCATCCCCCGTACCCCTCCCTAATACTTTTAAATCATCGCCCCCATACCCCCAGTACTTTTAAGTTTAAATCTTTTTTATTAGATATTCAAAAACATAGAATATAAAGAATGCAAGAATATAGTAAATCATCCAGCAGAGTTTACAGGAAGTACTCCAACTCTATCCCGCCCATCCCCCTCTCCCTCTCTTATGATCAAACAATATGTATTGAGGAGAAAAATTACAAGCAGAAGAACAGTATACAAAATACAGAACAACACTGGTAACAAGATCAGAAAAGTGACAATCATAATGTCATCAAATATTCACGTTACAACTACAATATCTCCCACCCTCCAAAAGCAACTAGAAAATCACCCCCAACCCCCCATGTCAACAACATATCTATGTGGCATCAGTGCTGGAACTAGCCAAGGCCCTGGTTCATGAGAGACCCCAGCCTTGGGGGAGGAAATGAGAGGCACTGAAACCCCAGACACAAACAAAGGGAAAAAAAGGAAGAAAGGTCCATCTTCCACAGTGGCAGCCCCGACTGTAGGAAGGGCAGAAAAATCTTCCCCCTCTCCCCCCCCCCCCCCAAACACACACATACACCGTACCTTTTCACAGTTGCAGCCTCGACCGGACAGGCAGAAAAATCTTTCACACACACACACACACACACACACCCACTGATACCTTTTTAAATATACGGCTGTCTTGACCTATTTCTGCAGCTCACAGGTCAAGAGCGTGGAGGTCAGGCATGAGCTTTCTGCACTCCCAACTGGCCCCACGCTGCTATCTGAATGGCTGCCGTGAGTTCTTGTGAGTCCCGCGAGAACTCAAGGCAACCATTCAGATAGCGGCACGGGCCCAAGTGGGAGCACGGAATGCTTTGCGCCTGACCTCTGTGCTCCTGACCTGTGCACCGCTAGCGAGGGAGGGATACATGCTGGACTACCAGGTACTACGATGACGGTGGTGGCGGCAGCCAGTGGGTGTTTTAAAGGGTGCAGCGGCGTACTTTAAAAAAGGAGGGAAGGCAATGGGTGTTTTAAAAAGGTGCGGGGGGGGTTAAAAATTGTATTTTCGCTCCATAAGATGCACTGAGATTTCCACTTTTGGGTGGAAAAAAAGTGTGTCTTATGGAGCAAAAAATAAGGTACTTGGATTTATTAACCACCTTTTCTTGAAGAGATGCACCCAATGCAGTTTACAATACTTGAATAGTAATCAGGTACTCTTAAG
This sequence comes from Geotrypetes seraphini, assembly GCF_902459505.1. Lineage (NCBI taxonomy): Eukaryota > Metazoa > Chordata > Amphibia > Gymnophiona > Dermophiidae > Geotrypetes > Geotrypetes seraphini. The sequence continues at coordinate 194,873,524 of NC_047088.1, read as the reverse complement.
TATTTTCCATATAGTTGTTTGAAAAGTATTTCTACAATATTTATTTGCAAAATTATGCATGAGAAACTGATGACTAATTGACAGTGAGTACAGTACTAAAGGTGACATATGCACTAATATCAAATAAAACATATACATACAGAAAAAAATGCCCTAAAGAAGTCCACAATTTTTTAAAACATAAACAGCTCAAAAATGCTGGGTCTGATATTCATCCAGCAGTGGTAAGCATTTTGCCACTCCAATGGAGTGATTCCCATATATTCAAAGCTGGGCCCTATCAAGGAGTAGCTGTTTAAGTCAATATTCATCACTTTAGTGGTTGTGGGTTACTGCATAAAGATAGGACAGACTTTTATGCAGTCCCATTTATGTGCTAAACCTGGCCACTTAAGAGCTGAATATCAACACTTAAGTGTCCAAGTGCTGATTTTGCCCTCGGAACACCTCCAACATAGCTGGCTTTGGGTTAGGCACTATGAATTTCAGTAGCATTTCGTCAGCCCTGAATAAGCGATTTAACCAGTCAGTGGCCAGCTAAATCTCTTTGAATATCAACCAGACTATCAAAATCATTTTGCCATGGAAAATTACATTAAGGGCCATAATTACTCAGTTGTGGAAACATTTTGCAGTTGACACACCTTAATTGCCAAAAGTAAAACTCAGTGACATAACAACATAACTTTATTCTTCTATACTGCCATAATTATATTACATTACATTACATTAGGGATTTCTATTCCGCCATTACCCTGCGGTTCAAGGCAGAATACAAAAGAATTATCAAGGAAGTATTACAAAAAGATCTTACCAAATGATATTTGGCCATTTTCAAAGAGAGTAAGAAATTAGTATGGCTAGTTGTTTAGGGAAGGTGGCTTTAGTGAGAGGCGGTGTTTGAAACTTGCGGTGTTATTTCTTTTTCAGGGATTTCTTGAAGAGTATGGTCTTTATTTCTTTTCTAAAAGTTTTGTAGTCTAGGGATGACGTCAGTAGATTGTCAAAACAATTTCTAGGCGGTTTACACAGAAGAAGGCTGGACAATCAGCAAAATACAAATATTTAAAATACAAAAATATTCTTAGTATATTCAATGAAAATAGTATCAATAGTATCCACATTTAGGAAATGAATTTATCAAACAACGCTGACTTAATTACTTTTCGAAAAGCACCATAAGACAGCATGGCTCCACCAATGCAATTATCTAACCAGGACTGCTGCTTACTTGCTTGAAATGCAAGAGTCCTATCCAAAAAAGTCTGCAAAAGTGACTGCAAAACATATTCAGGAACTGATAGGGCTATACATCAGTTTCCTATTCAGTGAATACAGAAGAAGGGCCAAATCCTGTAACTAAATCGTGCCTACTAGCACCTAACTTAAATACATTAATTGGTTTTAATTGTCACAGTAATTGAATGTGCCACTTAAAATCCATTAAAAACATATTTTTAAAAAAGCAGATGCCAGAATTGCACCTACAAAGTCTATGGCAATCTACTTAGTATCAATCTATTTCGAGTCCTAACGTTCATAGATCAAATTTATCATTCGGAACTGGATATCACAAACTCATCTCATTTATGAGTAAGCCTCAGCCCCACCACTCCACCGCTATGTTACTTCATACCTGCGGGAAGAATTACGTGGCACTTCATTATTGGCTGCCCATATACGCTCTATTATTTAACAATAAATTATTGATATTGTATTTGTTTTCTAATATTTTCCGTTGTGTATACGTAAAATTTTTGTATGGGTACTTAGCTTTATATCTATCAGCCAACGCCTGGGAGTCTGACCTGACATGACATGTTTCGCACCGAAAAGTGCTGTATCAAGGGTCTCCCTTGATATTACAACAGAGACAGGCCCCTCAGCGAATTTCAACTGAATTTTTGAATAAATTGGCCCAGTGGGTTATACAGAATAACTATTTTCAATATCATGGACAGTTCTTCCAGCAGATTTAGGGGGTGGTGATGGGGGCAACCTTGGCCCCCTCGGTTGCCTCCCTATACATGGCTAGGTTTGAAGATAGATTTGTATACGGGACCCCATGGTATTCTCAGGTTTTATTTTGGGGCCGGTTTCTAGATGATATCTTTTTGATATGGCAAGATACTAGGGAACACTTGGATCAATTTTTGGACCACCTTAACTCCGTGGACCCTCACATAAAATTTACAGTGACGTGCCATAAAACACACATTGAGTTTTTGGATATTGCTATTTCCACATATGAGGGCAAACTCTACACTTCTTTATATAGGAAGCCAATTACACGAAACACGGTCCTCCACTTTGATAGTTTCCACCCCTTTAAGTTACGCTTTAATTTACCTATAGCCCAATTTTTGCGGGTCTGCTGGGTTTGCTCTTCAATAGGAGAGTTTAAGAATCAGGCTGCACTCCTTTCGGAACGATTTAGAGAGAGAAGTTACCCGGAAAGAGCAATTAAACAGGCATACCTGCGGGCTAAGTTTGCCCAACAGGAGTTCCTTTTACAGGAACCAACGATATCCCAAGTGGTAGAGAATGAGATACTGACCTGTGTTTTAACTTTCTCAAGGGCAGCAAATGCGGTAGTGACGATGATGAGACATCACTGGTATATTGTACAGGCTCACCAAGCTTTACAAAATTTCCCTAGTATAGCCTACTCTAGGGGTACCACATTGGGGCAGAAATGCAATTTTCAAAAATATGGGGCAGTATCTAGACAAGGTGGGGGCCATCATAGGAGGTGTGGTAGATGCCAGTGGTGCCCATCCACTATAGAAGGGGCATCCTGGAAGATCACCGGGAGGGACATTACTTTGAACTCTAGGACCGACACAGATTGTACTTCACAAGATGTAATATATGCGATCGTCTGCCCTTGTGATTTGCTTTACATTGGGCGGACGAATAGGGCGATCCAGGTTAGGTTAACGGAGCATAAATCGCGTATTTCTAACAGGGTGGCTCAGGCCCCTTTAGTAGACCATTGGATAGCATATAACCACACAATAGAAGAGATCAAATGGCGGGTTATAAACAAGGTCACAGGGAGGGATGGTGGGAGAGATCAGAGGAAGCTTAATGAAAGTAAGCAGAGATAATCTTTATGTTCGATACTGTGGAACCATGTGGGTTGAATGGGGAAATAGAATGGACTTCATTCATTGGGTAGAGATTGGGCCAATGAGACATAGGGAGAGGTACTAGAGTGCTAGTAATATGAAGTAGTATTTAAATTCTGGAGTTAGACATCGCTGCCATCTTTCGCCTACAATCAAGCTCGAGTCGGATGACACGCGCGACCTCGGTGAGTGTATAGATTTAAAAGAAGTGAGATAACGGTAACGTATGAATTAGGAGAGGTAGCTGTTTATGAATATTATTTAATAGCTTCCTTTTCCTTTTATTTAGGGAGACCCTTGATACAGCACTTTTCGATGCAAAACATGTCATGTCAGGTCAGACTCCCAGGCATTGGCTGATAGATATAAAGCTAAGTACCCATACAAAAATTTTATGTATACACAACGGAAGATATTAGAAAACAAATACAATATCAATAATTTATTGTTAAATAATAGAGCGTATATTGGCAGCCAATGATGAAGTGCCACGTAATTCTTCCCGCAGGTATGAAGTAACATAGCGGTGGAGTGGTGGGACTGAGGCTTACTCATAAACGAGATGAGTTTGTGATATCCAGTTCCGAATGATAAATTTGAGAATTGCATCTACAGCATGGCGCCAAGCAGTCCCTAAGTTCATCATTTTCCCAAAAAATTAGGTGCCGGAAATGTAGGCTTGTAAAACCCTGGCCTACATTACTGGCGCCTAAGTTTTTTCTTAGGCGCCAGTAGCCATAAGTCTGTTGACAGCACCTATGTGTGATTGGCACACAGCTGGCATCATTTTTCTAGGCTGATTTAGGTGCGGTTTACAGAATATGGGAAGAAATGTCATTAACATGTCTTAACGGTATGGTAGATAATGCAATGCAGTAAGCTACAGCTATTCAAGTGGCATTAACTGTGCCAGGTATGGTAATCTGCCATGTCATCAGTAATAATAATTATAATAATAATAACTTTATTTTGTATACCGCCATACCCAGAGAGTTCTAGGTGGTTCACAACAATTAATTAAGTTTACAAACGAAGATAACATTGGAATTAACAATTTTTGGAGTGTACAGGTCAATGAAGTTGACAGGAATATACAAGAGTGTACAATAGGAATAGGAATATACAAGAGTGTACAATAGGAGGGTAAAATTTTATTTACAGGGAAAAAATACCGGTCAGTGAAGTTAATTGGTTTGGTGGGTACAATAAGAGGGTTCATGTGTATTGAAGGGAGTAGAAGAAGTGAGAGGGAGTGTTAGGGGTTTTGTCCGTGGAATAAGTGAGTTTTGAGTTTTTTTCTGAAGTCAAGGTAGGTGGGGGCGTCAAGTACAATTTGGGCAAGCCATGGGTTTAGTTTGGCCGCCTGGAAGGAGAAGGTTTTGTCAAGGAACCTTTTGAGGTGACATAATTTTAGGGAGGGGAAGGCGAACAGATGAATTCTGCGAGAGTTCTTATTGTTGTGATTTAGTTTAAAGTGGGGGATGAGGTAGCTTGGGGATAGACCAAACACAGTTTTGTAGCTGAGGCATGCAAACTTGAATAGTACTCTGGATTCAAATGGTAGACAGTGCAGTTTATGGTAGAAAGGGGTGATATGTTCCCATTTGTTTAAGCCAAATATAAGGCGGATGGCAGTGTTCTGAATCAGTTTTAGTTTCCTGGTGGTTTTCTTCATTGAGCCTAGGTAAATGATGTTGCAATAATCCAGGATGCTGAGAATGGAGGATTGTACTAACAGACGGAATGAGTTGTCATCGACTTGTATCTGCCAGTAGACTTGTGGTATCTGGCACCACATTAATTGTAAGAATACATGCACTCAAAATGAAAATAAATGAAGAAAAAGCTGGTAGTAGAAATAGTAACATTCAAAAAATAGAACATTTCAACCTTCCAGGACACTCTCTCTATCTCTGACCTTAATGTTGCCTTACACCTAAACAGCAACTTCAGAGGGACACAAAAGCCTGAACCTGCCTAATTGAAACTCATCAAAATGTTTAACACCATAATTCTAGGCTTTAATAGAGACAATAGACTCATGGTTCAGGTTAGGTATGAATGGACTTAATTATTCTTAGGCCATTCTGGCCTCCTTTTACGAAACTGCGATAGCAATTTCTAGCGCGGGGAGCCACGCTGAATGGCCTGCACTGCTCCCGACGCTCATCGAGTTCCTATGAGCGTCAGGAACAGCGCGGGCCATTCAGCGTGGCTCCCCGCACTAGAAACTGCTATCACAGTTTCGTAAAAGAGGGGTCTGTCTTTTTTCTCTCTTACCACAGTTGGCAGTTAACGGAATTATGCCGCTGTTGTCACTCCCTTTTCATACTCTACCCTACATTTTTCATTGCCTTCTCTATGTATCTGCCTCCCCCACCCCCAAGTATCTTCTTGTATATTTACCCACCTCCTGAACTACATGTTGTACTTCTGACAATTGGACTATGGTCCTTGAAAGCTTATGCCTTAATAAATTGTTTAGTTTATAAGGTGCTACTTGCCTCTGTCATTCTTGTTGTCTAAATTGTATTTTATGTTATATTATTTAAGCCTCATTGAGTCTTGTTAGGCAATTAAGAAATGTGAGAAATAAAGATTAATATCTTGATGCACCTCATGCAGCACATCTAATTGACTATTGGACTAAGATAGTAAACTGTCTTTCAAACTTACGCCCCGTCTCCTCCCACATGCAAGCATATATTCTCCTGGACCAAGTCCTGGAGGTACCATTAGATAGCAATGAAGCCTCACAATGTGTTTTTCTACATTCACTCCATAACCCAGTCTTAAAATGTAATATACTCTACCTGCTGCTAATCACCTCTTTTACCAAAGCATTCAATAGGTCATAACCTAACATCTTGGGATAACATTCTTTTTGATGTTTCTTTCTGAAAACATTTAACTCTCCTCTGCATGTAGTAAAAAATAATGGCTTTGAAAGGATTGATTAGTAAAGAAAAAAAAATCAATCTCAGGGATGTGATGATTTAACAAGCCACAAGAGTATATGAAATTATCAGAAAAGCTGTGATTGATTTATAGCTTTATAATCCATTGCTCTCCATTCAATATTTTGCAATGTTTTGTATAGTTCTAGGAGAAAAAAGTGAATCAGGTGCATCATTTAAAAATAGCTCATTTTCAAAATTAAATTAAAAAGTTCAAACCAGTGGCATAGTAAGAGAGGGCAGGGGAGGCGGACCACCCTGAGTTCAGTCTTTGCAGGGGGCACCAGCGCTGACGCCTCTCCTCCTTTCCACCCCCCATGTACCTCCTTAAAAATTCACTGGCGCGAGCAGTATCTTCTACTTACTGTTCATTTAGATCTTGGTTACTTTTGACATCACTTCCTAGTCACGGGACCAGGACATGATGTCAGGAGGGAGCCATGGCTGGCGCAAGCAGTAGGTGGGAGATGCTGCTTGCGCGGTCAAACATTTCAAGAAGTACCCAGGGGCAGGAGAGCGTTCAAACGGCAGAAAGAGTGGGGGCACACAAGTGGAGGAGAAGAGTGGGGGAGAGGCACACAGCGTGATGATGCAGGGTGCCACTGCTTCGGGCACTAACATCCCTCGCTAGGCCACTGGTTCAGACTATTACTGCACTAGCTAGACACAAAGGCCCAAATTCTAGATATAGAGACAAAGCTGTGCACACTAATTCATGCACATAATAAATTTGTGTGCACAATTTAATTAAGACAATTGGTGCCAATAATTGGCAATTAACATATAATAATTTACATTAATTGGCAAAAATTAGATGTTACATGTATGACTTTGTAGGAACATTCTATAAAATGGTGTACATCATTTCTAGTGTACAAATCTCAAAAGGGAGCATAGTTGGGGCGAAGCATAGGTGGATCATAGACAATCCTAAAAGTTAGGTGCACTGTTATAGAATACGCTGATCTATGAACAACTTAGGTGCAAGTATTCAGGCCTGAATGTACCTAAATGGTATGCCATGTATGGCCACTAAAGGCAATTCTATATATAGTGGGAGCTTTTTATAGAATCATGTTAATCAGTGTTATTCAGGGTATTCAGTGCCTGAACAGAATGCCCTAAAGATGTTTTGTTTTTGTTTTAATGTGTTTGGTTAGGTTGGCAGAACCTCTGAGTCTGCCCAACAAATCAAATTAAAACAAAACAAAAAAGGCCTCTAGCTGATTCTCTCCAGGTATTGAATCCTCTAATGTCAGGACATGCTCATGTACCAGGGTAACAAGTTAGAGGACAGCAGAGTTCTAACAATATTGAGCATGCATGTGCAGTGGCTGAAGGGATGGCAAGTGGAGAGCGTAGGCGCAGGGTCGTCCTTGTGGCTGCCATGGAGCAGCTGAGCTTGCAGCCAGAGGGAGCATGGGTGGTGGGTGAGTACTTACAGTATCGGAGGTGAGGTTGCTAGACATAGGCGCTGCTCCATTAGGCCAGAGTTTCATTCACCTAATTTAACAGTGTCTATGTCAGACGCTTAGCAACAACTAACTCAACCACACCTATTCTCTGCCCATAACCACGCCTACTGTTTAAGATAGACATTGTTAGGCATCCTTAGGCATGGGAGGCTACCTCCACTTAGGTGTCGCTAGGCGTCCTAAGAGCTCGGCATCAAACTCTTAAATTCATTAATTAATAGGGGGAGGGGTTTGATGGCTGAAAATTGGCACAATTACCATGCTAATTAAGCCAATTTACAAAAAAAAAGTTAGGCATGGATTTCAAACTTAGGCATCATTAGGTAGACGCAATTAGGGTACCTATCAGCACTTAATGTAGGTACCATTTATAGAATATGGCCTTAAGTTTATTTTATTTATTCAATTTTCTATACCGTTCTCCCAGGGGAGCTCAGAACAGTTTACATGCAGTTATTCAGGTACTCAAGCAGTTTTCCCTGTCTGTCCCAGCGGGCTCACAATCGATCTAGTGTACCTGGAGCAATGGGGGATTAAGTGACTTGCCCAGGAGCAGCGTGGGTTTAAACCCACAACCTCAGGGTGCTGAGGCTGTAGCTCTAACCACTGCGCCACACTCTAATGTGTAAACTGCTTTGATTGTAACCACAGAAAGGCAGTATATCAAGTCCATCCCTTTTCCTAGAAAAGGTTTGTTAGCATATTAATTTATTTATTCAATTTTCTATACTGTTCTCCCAGGGAAGCTCAGAACAGTTTGCATGAGTTTATGTGGGTACTCAAGCAATTTACCCTGCCTGTCCCAGCAGGCTCATAATAATCTATCTAATGTACCTGGGATAGTGGGGGGATTAGGTGACTTATCCAGGGTCACAAGGAACAGTGTGGAGTTAAACCCACAACCTCTGGGTGCAGAGACATTAACTTTGACTGCTGTGCCACACTCTCCCCCGGAGCCTTTCAAATATTTAAATGTCTGTGTCATATCACCCCTACACCTCCTTTCCTCTAGGGCAGGGGTAGGCAATTCCGGTCCTCGAGAGCCGGAGCCAGGTCAGGTTTTCAGGATATCCACAATAAATATGCATAAGATAGATTTGCATCTTGTGACCAGGCAGACACAAGGCCTGCCAAGGTCCCAGCTAAGCTTAGGAATAAAGTAAAAGTAAAATCCCGGAAGGAAAATGCTAGGATTTCCCAGGATGATAATGTGGGGGATAATGCCAGTGGCCACCAGGAGGAGCCAGATTTATCTGAAGATGAAGGGAGTGAGTTTTGTCCAAGTCAACACCAGGGGAGCTCAAGAGGCCCCTGGAGTTCTGCTGACACACTCAGAACAGGGCACGCCCCTAGAGTAGATAAGCCAGCAGTGGCATTCAAACCAGCAAGCCGGTTAGGGAGGAAGTTTAGATCTTGTCTCCCTAAAGCTTCACCTGAGGCAAACAGGAGTAACAGCCCTATACCGATGGAACTGGCTGAGGCTGGGCAAGCAGAAGATTTACTACTCCCAAAGGAAGAGCCTATGGACTGCCAAGAGACTTGTGCTGACTGTGATTCCAATTATCTTGAACCAATGCAGGTGGACTTGGCTTTAATCCACAAACAGTGAGTGTGGTTCTTTTGGAACTGTTTGTGTTCTGTTCTTGTTTTTTCTTGAATGTTGTTTTGAAAGGAAGCTAGGAGTGTGTGGGGAGAGGTTTTGCTGCCACCTTGGGAGGGAATTTTTGAAAGCCTATCTGAAGGCCTTTATGTTAGCAAAACCTGGTTCACTCTCCTATTCCTGGCAGACAGATATGTTTGTCAGAGGCTTTCCTTTATTTCATTTAATGATTGGAAAATGAGGAGACTTAAATGCTGAACTTTATTTTGATGGAATAAAATACCTGTTTTGAAGCAGGCAGTACTGGCTCTACAAAGAGCTGGATCCCCAGAGCCATTGGGACCTGATAAGCAGGGGAAGAAAGTTGGGACTTTATTATGAACTGCTTTAGTTTCTTGCCCTTTTTGGCAGTTTTGTTTTTGTTCTCTTTAATGCTATAAGAAGCCCTAACTGATGTTACAAAGTTGGAGGAAGTACTTACCTGCCTTAACGAATCAAGTAAAAAGAACTATTTTTCTAAACAACCCTATGATTGAGGCTTTATTTTTGTTTGAATTGATTGTGAGTTCGGTTGAAAAGTCCAGTCCTGCAGGGTGGCTCCATGTCGGGTCACACGCTAATGCACAGTTTGTTGTAGCCATCAAAATTACTGCAGAGCCCTGCCCTGGGCTATAGTGGTGGCCACAATCTGAAGGAGGTAGTGCATGCATGCATGTGTGTGTGTGTGACTTCATCGTGTGGTATCTGTGCATGTGCGAACTTCCACCTGGCCTAACACGATTTGAAGAGGCTTTTCAAAACCCGGACAAAGTGCTGGGTTTTGAAAAGCCATCTGGACCCCCAGACATGTCCTCAAAAGGAGGACATGTCAGGGGAAATCTGGATGTCTGGTAACCCTAAAATGTAGGCCTTCTTTTTGTAGTAGCTAGATTTGTCAGATCACATTTAGCTGGTTAATGTTGAATAGCATACTACAATAATCGTGCCTCAAACACATCATAAAATGTGGCAGGTACAAATCCTAATCCTAAATTCAGGAGTGAGTGCTGACCTTCTGTAAGTTGATTATTTGAAAGGTTCACTACGGTTGAAAATTCCTCCTCTGGGACCTGGTTTGGGGTCCTGTGTATTGTCCTGTATATGGTCCAGTTGATGGTTGTGTCTGGAATCCTACTCGTTGGTATGTCCGCTGTCTTGCCGTCCTCTTTGACCCCGGGGATAAAAACCCCCATATCCTCTCGGTCGTCCAGTTGTCAGACGACTCATGCCAGAGGCTCCACTGGATGATAATCCGGTAGAAGATTGGTCATCTGAGAATTCCTGTCTTCTTACAGTTGGTACTGGCGATTTGAATAACCACAGATATACTTTATTATTCATATAGTCCTTCTCATCTCTTTTATATTTCTTGATTTTACCCTGTTTGATCTTACCATGGTACATAGTTAATGATGACTTAAGTTCCCCTTCTAATTTCTCATAATCAGCTTCTACATTCATGGCTTGTTTTAGTGCCGCTTCCATTTGTTGGATATTGCTCTTTAGTTCCTGCTCCAACATTGTCATCTGCTCAATTATTAGGAGCATTAGATCTATGCTACATTTATTAATAATGGCACACCATTTCTCTTTAAAATCCTCAATGTTTGAAAACAATGTAGGGCCTTTCTGAATACGTAATCCATGTGTCCCATGGTGTCCATGAAGAACTCAGTGTTGGAACCATTATCCAAACTTTTGGATGTATTTTTACAGGAGGAGGTGGTTAAAGTTAAATCATACGTAAAAGATACTACACATGTGTTGCAAATTTTGTTGAAATTCAAGATGTCCAAGAAGATTGGTTACTGGTAACACTGCATGTAACCGCTTTGTACACGATGATTCCCATCCAAGGAGCTCTAGGATTGTTACAAACTATTTTTGATCAACAGCAGATTTGTGATAGGATATCTACTCAATTTCTTATGGAATTAGCCAACTTGGTATTAACACGAAATTATTTTTGGTATGATGAGGGGTTTTATCAGCAAATCCATGGCATTGCAATGGGGGGCCTCGCTGGCTCCCTCATTAGCCACTTTATATCTGGCTGATTTAGAAGAAAAGTTTTTATATCCTTCTGAGCAGTTAGAAAACATCAAATTATGGAAATGCTTCTTGGATGATGTGCTGTGTATCTGGACATCTACTAGAGCCAATTTGGATGACTTTATAGTGTGGCTTAATAGCCTGGATAGTAATATCCAATTTACTGCCAATATTCATATGCATGAGATTTTCTTTTTAGATATTAAAATCATGAAAATACAAGGTCAGCTTTTAACTACGATTTTCCATAAAACCACAGACTGTAATAGCATTTTGAGATATCATAGCTTTCATCCCCAGAAACTAAAAGCTAGTCTTCCCACTAGCCAGTTGTTACGTCTTAGAAGGATATGCCATTCAGTCACTGAATTTAAATATGAGGCTCAATTAATGAAACATAGATTTTATCAAAGGGACTACCCTCAAATACTCAAGTGTATTTGAGAGCCAAGTATGCCCACCGTACCTTACTGCTACAATATCAACAAGAAAGGGAGAATGATTCTCAGGTAGTGTTTGTTCAACAGGACTCCCTCCTAGCCACCAGAATTAGCCAGATAGTACAGAAACATTGGCACATAGTCCAACTGATAAGCCCCAGTATAGGGGAGGCTCCAATTTGTGCCTATAGATGAGCGAGAAATTTGGGGGAATATTTGAACTAAAAAAATAGGGGTTGCATACATGGTTACAGAGGTCAGCACAGGGCATGTAATAACTGTCAGTGGTGCCCCTATGCGATGGAAGGAGAGAATTGGACCCAACCAAGTGCGGGCAAAGTATATACTGCTAGGCATGACACAACTTGTAAGTCTGCCCGTGTTATATATGTTATACAGTGTCCTTGTTCAAAATTGTATGTGGGCCGTACAATTCGCCCTGTGAAAATTAGATTAAATGAACACAAATCTAGAGTTCATACCCAAAATGAAACAGCCCCCTTAGTTCATCATTGGAAGCTGTTTAAACATAACATCCAAGATCTTAAATGTCGAATTATTGATTCTGTTGAAATTGGGTGGGAGGGTGGGAATATTATTCGTACCTTGAACTTAAAGGAACTAAGGTGGATGTATGAATTGCAAAGCATGCAACTGGAGGGGCTGAATGAGACAAGTGACTGGCTTACCTTAGCTGAATAATGTGGTTTGACATAGCTGGTTTGTGCACTTCAATATGAGGTTAGTTTATCTTTAATCAGCGCTGGCTAATGTTCAAGTTTAGACGGTGTGATGCCGTGATTGGATAGCCTTTGGATGACATTATGGGGACTATATCAGGCAGCTGAGTAACACCGCGGCCATCTTTAGATTGTTGACTGGGTGTTTCTAAGATAGAAAGCATGGAAGTAATGTAGCTGGTAAGAGTTGGATATGATTGCTTTAGCTGTAGAAGTGATGTTTTTGAGCTAATTATATGTATTGTTCTTTTAATCCGTAGCACTGGCATTTTCCCCGTCCTGAAGAAGACCTGAAACGCGTTGGTAGGGTGCAATGTATCAGCGATATGAACTAAGCTAAGTAGCTAATTTGGATATGGTTATGGATTATCAATGAAGTAGAGAACAATAAGGAAAAATAATGAAGAACATGAAAATGAGTGAATGGAAATGAAATAATGTGTAGGAAAAGATTTTACTCTCTTTAATTAAATTATTGATAGAAGATTAGATTACCAGTGAGGAATATAGGTTTAAAAGAGATATAGAAGACAAAAAACAAAAACAAAAATTTAATAAGAACACGGGTGAGCCGGTGAAGAGTGATTCCACACAGCACTGCATCAGGCTGGTGGTAATCTGAAACTCCCCATATGTGGTTTATAAAAACTTTTTTGTGGCATGATATAGTTAGTTAAGATATATATTTTATTAGATTGTTCATATTTTTGAGTGCCCGAGTTTTGTGTGATTTTCAATACAATGGCACAATTTCAAACATCAGTAAATCAGAAGACTTTTAGTTTTTCTGAGGAACAAAGAACTACATTGATAAATAGACCTGTTCTGTATAATGATAGACAGGAAGGTATGAGTTCCCTATCGTGGAATGAATTAGAAATTGAGAAAAAGAGATTAATTAGGACTGAACTGAACGCAAACACTTTAGCGCAGTATGTATCTTCATCTATGATTCCACATGGATTACGTATTCAGAAAGGCCCTACATTGTTTTCAAACATCGAGGATTTTAAAGAGAAATGGTGTGCCATTCTTAATAAATGTATCAAACCCAAAGCACTGTATATAAATCTAGGTGCTTACTTCATATATCAAAGATTTAGCTAAGAAATACTTTCTTTCCTGCTAAACAAGCAACCATATGTTATTTTTACCGACCCTCAGTGGCACCACTCAGGACTCAAACTTTTCATTGTCCTGAGCTTTACGTGTCTGCTCGTCACTGGGTCTCATAATCTTTTTAGAGCTAAATATTTTTAGACTTTTTATTTATATTTATTTATATTTTTATATGTTTTTATACTTAGCTTAAAACTGTGGCTAAGTCTGCTTGGCTTGAGATGTCAGCGTTTATAAGGGATGTCCAAGCCGACATGTTTCGCCAAGATAGCTTTTTCAAGGCTTCATCCCTCTTCACCACCGACTACCACTGTAACCGCCAATTCTTTACACCGGTGTAAAGAATTGGCGGTTACAGTGGTAGTCGGTGGTGAAGAGGGATGAAGCCTTGAAAAAGCTATCTCGGCGAAACATGTCGGCTTGGACATCCCTTATAAACGCTGACATCTCAAGCCAAGCAGACTTAGCCACAGTTTTAAGCTAAGTATAAAAACATATAAAAATATAAATAAATATAAATAAAAAGTCTAAAAATATTTAGCTCTAAAAAGATTATGAGACCCAGTGACGAGCAGACACGTAAAGCTCAGGACAATGAAAAGTTTGAGTCCTGAGTGGTGCCACTGAGGGTCGGTAAAAATAACATATGGTTGCTTGTTTAGCAGGAAAGAAAGTATTTCTTAGCTAAATCTTTGATTCTTAATAAATGTAGCATAGATCTAATGCTCCTAATCATTGAGCAGACGACAATGTTGGAGCAGGAACTAAAGAGCAATATCCAACAAATGGAAGCGGCACTAAAACAAGCCACGAATGTAGAAGCTGATTATGAGAAATTAGAAGGGGAACTTAAGTCATCATTAACTATGTATCATGATAAGATCAAACAGGGCAAAATCAAGAAATAGAAAAGAGATGAGAAGGACTATATGAATAGCATACTAGCCAGTTAATGTACTTTGATCCCTCGCCCCACACACCCACACTCACACACATCCATACTGCCTTGCTTTTTAATCATATAAATCTCTACACACAGCAATTCAATTTTATATGCACAGATTTAGCTGGTCAGAGGGGGGGGGATATTTTTCACCAGTTAGCCAGTTATATATTTTGAAAGTTAATTTTTAAATAAATTTGGTATTTAATATAGCAAAAAATAACAAGTCAAAACATGTCATGTGCTAAGAAACTCATGAATGGAAAGCACTGAATAAACTGGAAGAAAAATAGTGCCCTATCATTTTAAACGTCCATGTTTAAAACTCTTTATCAAAGCTCTTAGTAAAGCGTATTTTTACTAACCCTTTGTTTGTCCTTCATTCTTCTTTCCCTCCCTCTGAGCACAATTAAAACACACCATTAACAGGCCTTTAGAAAACCCTGCTTAAAAGTTGCCATGTTGAACATTTATAAAACGAAATCACATAAAGTATTAAAATACTGCAGTGTTATGGATTATTTTGCTGCTTTTTTTTTTTTTTTTAGCAAGAGGCCCTTGCGAACTGATCACGATTCTTGGGAATTCATTTTATTTCATAATTAGTTCATTTACTCTCGACATTTTTGGCTGAATATATTTCTCTCATGAAACGTCTCAAGAAAATATAATTGCCCTTGAGAACGTTCAATAGTCTTTTTAAATAGACACGTGCTATGTTAACCAGCTGCTTTGTGTGGAAGATGTGCTCTTCAGTTATTTTAATGCCTGTTTCATTTCCATTACTGGCACTGAACAGGGAATGGGAGCTGATAATCAAGCTGCCTCTATGTATGCTATTTTCAATGTGCTTTGATTTATGTTATCTCTTATCTATTAAAGTCTTTTATACTTTGAGCTGTTGTGTTATGCATCAACGAGTTCAGTCTTGTATCCCTTGAATCTAATGCTACTATATCAAACCGCATTACTTCAGACATACCTGCATGGGAAATGGCTGCTAGTGAGGATGTTCTGACAAGTATACAAGTTTGAGATTCCAACAGATGATGTACATAGATGGAATCGACCACTTAACAGGAATTAGGGTCTCCATTGTACAAGATGTTTAAGGCCCTCTTTTACTAAGCCACAGTAGAGGTTTCCATCGTGGCCCAGGACGCTAAATGCTGACGTTGCTCCGACGCTCATAAGAGTTTTATGAGAATCGGAGTAGCATAAGAGCATTTAGTGCTCTGAACCACGGTAAGTTAGATAAACGGTTGAATACAAATAGTTTAGAGTGGCTGAGAGGACATTTGGCTTTGTCCTATTTAGATTTATAGCTATTGCTATTTATTGCTATTTAGATATATTGCTATTGTGGCAAGATTGATTACTGAGGTCCCAAGAATGACTCCGCAATATTGGAATTCGCTTCCCACCAATCTGAGAACCGAAAAAAATCTCAACCGTTTTAAGGGTTCACTTAATAGTCATTTGTTTAAAGAAGCATTTACACCATGATGACCTTCAATTCTAGACTCTGTCCATCAACTATCAAGGAAACACTGTCTTGCCCCGGTCCTTTTGTCCTTACCGTTCTCTTTTTGCTTTTAAAATTGTATTTCATACCCTCCAACCTTGCGTCCCCCCATTTGTCAAATGTCCAAGTTTAGTTATGTTATCCGTATTGTAATTTTTAACCCCAAAATCTTTTTATTGTAACTCACTTAGAAATCCTGATAAGCGATTTTAGCAAATTTTAATAAAACTTGAACTTGAACTTGAAACTTGACTCACATAACCCCCGGTCTGAAGCAATTGCACTGGTTACCATGCAACAAAGAATTCACTTTAAAATTCTTTCACCTATAAATCAGATTTTGTATCATGTTTTTCCGGTTGTCTTGCAGGAGATTTTGGAAATTTATCGGCCTAGAAGGTGTTTGAGATCAGAAAATAGTATGAAACTGAGTTTAGAGGGCAAGATGTCAATCTCTCATGTTAGGATTGGTGCAGCGATGCTGTCTGTGACAGGTGCCAAGTTTTGGAATGCGTTGCCTGGAATTTTATGATACTGTGCAGGAAGGATGAATTTTAAGAAAATGCTAAAAACTCAATTGTTAGCAAATTCCTGTGTTAGTATTTTTCTTTTTTATGAGAGCTGTTTGCAACTGTGTCTGTATGTGGTGTTTAACCTGTTATGATTGTAATCTTTGTAAACCGTATAGTTAATATACGATATATAAATAACATTTTGTATAACTCAGAATTTTGCTTTGCAGTTAGAGGGTAATTTCATAAAGGGGCATCTATTTCTCGATGCCAAGAACATGCCTATACAAGAGGCTGCTGAAAAGTTCTCAGCCCTACCAAGAAGAGAATGATGTGGAGCCATGAAACTTAGAAATTATTCCACTTTTTGTATTTCATTTCATATCATTGAAATGAAAAATGTCAAGAAAGGTGTGGAATAACTTGTAAGTTTCTTGGCTCCACATCATTCTCTTCTTGGTAGGGCTGAGAACTTTTCAGCAGCTCCTCGTAGAGCTGATGTAAATACAAATGTCCGCATTGATTTTAAAAATGCTCATAAAGGGGTAAATTCTATATATGGCACCTAAAAAACATCAGTGCCAGAAAAGTGCAATTCTATAAACTGCGCTTAAAGTTAGGTGTGGTTTATACAATAGCATTTATACCCGGGAACCACATCTAACTTTAAGCATAGCCATTTACACCAATTAAAATGTCATGCAAATGCCCACACCCAAAATTAGGTGTCCTCCTTATAGAATAGCCCTCACAGGTGCAATTGCCCGCACTTCTGTCCATTGTTTGAGCACTTGTCTTGATCTCTCTTTTAAAAATAGAGCTCATGTTTCAAAACTAGATTTGCTCTTTTTTTATATAACATTTTATTAAGCTTTTGCTGTGTTAAAACAGCATTCAAATCAATGCAGGCCAGGAGTACAGATTTTTCTGAAATATATAGTGCCTTGACATCAACCACCAACTATTTAATGCACAGACACAATCAGATCGAGTTGACAAGCATTTTAAATGTAATCTGTCTAAAGCTGTAGCTAGGAGCTAAAAATAATATAAAGAGTAATACAGGAAATGTCTAGGCATTAAAGAGAATGAATGCTCAGTAAAGTGATAAAATGAAAAACTAGACAGATGTGTACTATTTGGAAGCAAAAAGGATATATCGTAGAACAGTAAACCGCTGGGGCCCATATTTAAAGCATTTATCTATTTAACAATGCCTAATACCCTGATAAAGCCATCAAAAGAGAGATTCAGCTGCACTATCCAGACAGTGTTGCTGAATATCTTTACAGACCACTCTGACATTATGGGGTCAATTCTATTGCAGGGCACCTCCATTTAGGCAACTTTAGGAGCCCTTATTCTATAACAGTATCTGGGCACCCTGATTCCATTACAGGATAGTAACAAAAACATGCATTGGTACACCTAAATTTAGGCTTGACTATTTATACTATGTCAGGGGCAGATGTAAATGGTGGCACCTAAATACACAATGCAATGCACATAACTTATAGTATGCTACAAGCTGTATGTGGAATTTGGAGACATGCCCATGTCCTGTCCATGCTCCAGCCCTGTGTATGCCCTCATCTAGTTCCATGCTATATCACGTGCTATATCACATATAGAATAGCTCTTATACACTACCAAAACCTTTGTCCACACTCTCATCACCTTTCACTTAGATAACTGTGACTTGTTTCTTTCAGGTCTTCCGCTCAACCATCTATCTCCCCTTCAATCAGTTCAAACTTCTGCTACACGACTTAAATTCCACCAGAGTCGCCAGAATAACATTACCCCTCTCCGCAAGTCACTTCATTGGCTCCCCATCCTTTTCCAAATACAGTTCAAACTCCTCTTACTGACTTACAAGTGCATTTACTCTGCAGCTCCTCAATATCTCTCCTCACTTATCTTCCCCTATACTCCCCCCATGAACTCCATTCATCAGGTAAGTTCCTCCTATCTGTACCCTTCTCCTCCACTGCCAACTCCAGGCTCCATCCCATATATCTTGCTGCACCATATACCAGGAACAGACTGCCTGAGTCATTATGTCAGGCTCCATCTCTAACAGTATTCAAATCCAAGCTAAAAATCCACTTTTTTGAGGCTGCTTTCAGCTCCTAACTCCCACTCAATGTAAGATACCCATGTCCATCCTATCATTCTCTCTGCAAGAAATTCCACACCTCCGATATGTCCTGTCTGTCTATCCAAATTAGACTGTACACTTCTCCCTCCGTATTCGCGGGGGATGCGGGCGGACCATGTTATTCGCTGTTTTTTGTAATAGCCAGCGTTTTTGCAACTGAAACCACAAATAACTAGAGCTGAAAGTACCTGGGAGTGTGCTGAATACCGAGTATGTGAGCAGCTCTCTCTCTCTCTCGATCTCTCTGGTTGGGCTGGCTGGGCTTCGTGCAGGCTCTGATTCCACTCCGTGTTGCAACGAGAGGAGGGGCGGGGGCCTGCGTAAAGGACGTGTCCGTTTTCAAAGTGCTCGGCACTTGCGTTTCCTACGCTGTCTTCTTCAGTTCTGTGCTGTGAGAGGCGAGAGTGGCTGGCGGAGGAGATGATGCGCTGTTTCTGGGTAGGAACTTTAATCATGATGTAATTTGGGGGGGCAGAGTCAACAGCCGAAAAATTGCGAATAAGCGAATCCACAGATACGGAAACCGTGGATACGGAGGGAGAAGTGTAAACACTTCTGAGTAGAGACTATCTATTACATGTTAAATGTACAGTACTATAGAAATGATAAATACTTGTAGTAGTAGTAGTAGTAAGTGCTGCTTTTATGTGCACTTGCACACATAAGTGCCTTATGTGTGCCTTATGTGTGCCATACCTCATTACAGAATTACTTTTTATCAAGCTAGTACAATGATGGTCTGGGGTAAAGTCAGGATGGAGACACAGGTTATCTGAACAGCAGTGATTTTCTACACCACTATCTCAATAACTATCCAGATAATTTAGGACCCCAAGAAAGTTGTCCTAAGTATTATCCAGATAAGCTATCCAAACAGCAGCTGAATTCCAGCAATTCGCTGATCTATCTGGATATTCAGCAGCAGCCACCATCCAAATACAGTCAAACCTTGGTTTGCGAGTATAATTTGTTCCAGAAGCATGCTTGTAATCCAAAGCACTCGTATATCAAAGCAAATTTCCCCATAGGAAATAATGGAAACTCAGACAATTCGTTCCACAACCCAAAAACTTTAATACAAAATACTATACGTACTTGTAATGCAAGGCTTGCTCATTTAGAACAGTCACTACACTCCTGCAGCGTCAGAAAGAGAAGAACCATCGGCTCAGTTGTGATGTATGTATACTGTATGTACTTGTATTTCAAGACATTGCTTGTATATCAAGTTAAAATTTAATAAAATGTTTTCCTTGTCTTGCAAAACACTTGCAAACCAAGTTACTTGTAATCCAAGGTTTTACTGTACTACTACTGAATATCCAGGTATTTTTGCTTGTGGCAACTGGTTACTGAAGGTTTCAGAGAATACTGACTCTTGTGGGTTCAATATTGAGGGAACTGTTTTTTCAGTGTTATATAAGATCTTTTAATTGATGGAAAAATTGTTCAATTTTGAGTTTTTTGTTTATGTACTTATTTATTTCCCTAATGAAACAACTAAAATATTAGGGACCAGCTTCAATGAAGCTGTTCATTAGCAAAACAAAAACAGCTGGCTTACAACCACTGAAATAATAATGATGATAGAAAAATATATACGGGGAGGAGCATAATCCATTTTCGCCTAAGTCACAAGTCGTCCAAAGTCTGACACAGCTTAGGACACATTTTCGAAAAACACGCCCAAATTTTTTTTTTTCGAAAATCACCTAACTATACATCCAGCTGTCTGATCGTCCAAGCTGCTAAATCATCCATCTTTATACCACATTTTCGTCCAAATATTCATCCAAGTCAAAAACACCTAAAATGGACATGGGAGGGGTCAGCAAAGTGATGCACTTGACACCCAGACATGGCACCTGAATAGTGGGGTACCTTACAGGGCACTGCTGTGAACTTCACGAAAAGGGTACCACATTATAATCTCACTACAGCTCTCTTATTGGTCATGGTGAGCCCCCTAAAACACCCCCCCAGAATATCCTAGACCCACCTATCTACCACCTCAATAGCCCTTATGGTTGCAGGAGTCACTTATAGGGCAGTGCAAAAGGGTTTTGGGGATTTATGGGGAGTGCACATATTGCAACATGAATGCAGTGCTTACTGTGGCTTATGGGACTGGACCCTGCTCTCCATGGGTCCCTAAGCCCCCCAAGCCACTGTGCAGCTCGACTAGGCTTTCCTATGCCAGGCTGCCAGGTGCTGATGTTCTGGAGACAGATATTTAAAGTTGTTATTACAATTTTTATGGGGGTGGGGGAGTCGGTGATCACTGGGGTAGTATGTGGGGGTCTGTACTTTGTGTTTGAAGTGCTTATCTGGTCACTTTAGGTTGGTTTTTGTGACTTAGACCATGTTTTAAATGGCCTAAGTCACAATGTCCAAGTTCCGTCTAGGCTGTGTTGTAAAACTTTTGGTTATACATTCAGTACAACTAAGTCTAGCACGGCCCTTGGCCCACCCAAATCCCACCCTCAGCACTCCTCCTGAAACGCCCCGTTTAGCTCTGGTCGTTTAACGGCACTGGGAAGGCCTAGGTCATTTGTAAACATGTCCAAAACCCATTTCGATTATTGGCGCTTGGACGTCTTTCGTTTATGAGCGTCCAAGTGCCGACTTAGGCCGGTTTTTGGACTTTTTTCTCTTTCGATTATGAGCCCCATAGCCTCAAAAAACTGAACGAGCACCAATCCAACACAAAGTAATTCAAAATATCAAATCAATACACATTAAAACATCTGAAGAGACAGCAAAGGGGACAAGCTAGATTTTAAGGCAGAGTTTGAATCAATCTGTCCCCACAAGTAATCTCTTCCATCCCCACCCGTCCCCATAAACTTCAGAAGTAGTTATTTCATTTAATTATGCTACTGAATTAAAGGCTCTGGTAGAGACCCATTTACAAATAAGCAAAGACACTTTATTGATTTGGAAATATTAATTGGGAAGAATACATACTTTGTAAATGGGTCTCTGCCAGAGCCACTAATATAAATATAACTGTCCCACCAAGACTGATGGATCAAAAAGAAATATATATTGGTACTAGAACCTCGGTATGTGTCACATTAGGATAAAACTTGTATTGAAACATCTTGAACTATAACAATGGCAAATTTAACATGTAAACTGTACATTATGGGGCTCATAGTCAAAATGGAAATACGTCTAAAAACCGGCCTAAACCGTCACTTAGACGATCAGTGAGATAGGTCTTCTAAGTGCCGATAATCGAACCGGGTTATAGACGTATTTAAAAACAAGCTAGGCCTTCACAGTGCTGCTGAACGACCAGAGCTATAAGGGGCGTGTTAAGAGGAGTGTCGAGGGTGGGAATTAGGCAGGACGTGGGTCGTCCTAGACTTAGTCGTACTGCATGTTGGACATATTTTTCGAAAATGGACCTTTTCCCATGTCAGACTTTGGGTGACTTGCGACTTAGGCCAAAACGGACTTAGACATTTCTTTTGATTATGCCCCTCCACGTGTATCGAGTTAAGATAAAAACTTGTATCAAAACTTGTACTGTAACTATGATAAATTGTAATCTGTTAAATTGTATATTATGTATGTCAACCTGTAACCTGTTCTGAGCTCTTTGGGGAAAACGGGATCAAAAACAAATTAAATAAATAAATAGAAAGAACATATACTGTACAATGGAATTAAGACGCTCAGATCAGGATGTGTCAAAATTTTACTGACATAAAGCATTTCCTAAAATACATGCAGGAAAGGATGAGTAAGAGCAATTTTGTAATTGCCAGCATCTAAAATATCAGCAGATTCAGCATGGCCATATGCACATATATGTTAGTTTTCCAGACCCTAAACTCGTAAGTCTACCATTCTAGAAATTTACATGTCTCTGTTTCCCAAAACTGTCACAAATCCTGATATCTTTTGCCAATACCATAATAATAATTATTATTTATTTATTTATATACCGCAATACTTCACAGTTCAGTGCGGTTTACAATAAGAGGTAAGAACTGTAAAAACACAGCAAATTTACACTGCATAACACAGTACATTATATATAAAATATAACATTATGAAATTATTAACTTATTTAGATTATACATATTTATCAAACAGATATGATTTTAACGATCTTCTAAAGGCCTGGTATGAAGAAGAATTTAACATCAAACCACTAAAACTTTTGTTCCAAAGTCCTGCCTGAAAAGGCATTAGGTTATGTCTCACTCCTTTATGTGCATCTTTACTTCCATTTGGAACAAACTACCAGTTGAGATTAGATCTACTTTTTTCTCTTTATATCTTTAGAAAATATCTGAAGACTTTTCTTTTTCAAAAATTTGTTACATAAGTAATTCTATTTGAAGAAACTATTATAACCTCTTATTATGTAAACCGAGTCGAACCTCTGTTGTCTGGAAAATGATCCAGTATATAAACTGAAAGATTGGATTGGATTGGTTCTATTAAAAAATCTTTTGTATACATAACCTTTTATTGAGAGGAAAAAAATAAGGTTGTGTTTTGTGAAGAACATCTGTTTTCTATTAGTTCAAAATGATCTAAAAGGTAACTTGGTATAAGACCATATAATGTTTTATTACAAATACAGGCCAATTTATAATTGTAACATAGTAAATGACGGCAGATAAAGACCTGAATGGTCCATCCAGTCTGCTCATTAGTTATATACATTATAAATTCATAATTAAATAAATTGTCTTTTTTGCTTAATATTTCTGAGCTATAGTCCGTAAAGTTCACCTGGTACTGTCCTAGGCTCCAACCGCTGGAGATGCTGTCCAAGCTAACTTCAACCTATTACAACCATCTTGTTTGCAGGATACCTACCATAAAGTCTGACCAGTAACCTCCTCTTGTTACACGTTACTGAAGTTCCACTTGATGCCCTTCCAAGCACATCCTACACTGACATAGACTATGGGACATAGACTATGTAAGTCACTTTAGGGGAAAATGAAAACCACGAGGATTAAGGAGTTGACCTCCCCTTTTCCCTCCAAAAAAGCGCTGCTCAAAATAAATATTTTTGATCAACTAGGTATCCCCAGGAGCAGGTATAAATCCCGACATTCATTACATCAGACATACATGTATATTTCCCTTCTTAAAAGGGGAATGTGCATGTGTATTTTAGCCTCACCCTAGTCCTTCCTATAACATACCCAAACCATGCCACCTTGCAATATGCACATATTTGCGACTTGGACATATAGATCCAAGCTTTTAAAATTGGGATGTAGACATAAGAGGGAAAATTCTATAAATAGCATCTGTTAGGTGCAGGTAGGTGCCCTAATCATGGATACATAATGGTGCCTAATTAAAATTTGCATGCAGTATTTTTAAATTGGTGTGGTAATTGACCGCACCATTAAAAATTAGTTAGGGGGTCTTTTACTAAGGCGCGCTAGCCGATTTAGCGTCGTTAAATTTTAACGTGTCCATAGAATATAATGGGTGCGTTAGCATTTAGTGTGTGCTAATATTTAGCATGCATTAAATCAGCTAGCGCAACTTAGTAAAAGACCCCCCTTAATTAGGGTTGCATGCAGAATACCGAGTGGTACCTACCAGCGCCTAATGATGCCTACTTGAAAAGCAGGTGTGAATAGGGGGCATCTGTGTTAGGTGCTCATAAATCAGGCCAGGAAAAACCTTGCCTAATGTACTGGTGCCTACCACAAGGACACCTAGTAATGCCTAAGCATACCTAGGAGCCACTAAGCATGATTCTATAAGCAGTGCTAGAGGTTGATTGACACCATTTATAGAATCAGGCTCATAGGCAATGTATACGTCTAAATGCAAGCATATGCACATCTAAAATAACCACCTTTATAATAAATTTGGGTTGTAGGCTGTCATCATTTAATGTTGGCTGTGAATTACACAAAATCTGAAGCAATATGAATTGGAAAGAGCCGATTGATGAAGTGTTACTTACCTGAAAGGAAAAAATTGATAGTTTGGATGCAATCCTAGATTCACAATTAGAATTTCATGCTCGAATTCAGTCAGTAGCTAAGAGCTGCTTTACAAAATTTCTCTTTGTTAGGCAGATTAAACCTTCTCTGTCTGGAGATAACTTGCAAACTGTTCTTCACGCTTTAGTGCTTCCAGAATTGATTTTTGTAATGCACTTTACATAAGTTTGCCAGCTAATGAGATTCAAAGACTTCAACTGTTACAAAATACTGCTGCCAAGTTAGTTAAGAACAAAAAGTCAGAGAGAAAGGATTACCCTTGTTCTTTACGAGCTTCACTGGGTGCCTATTAAGTGTTGTGCTATATCTTCAAAATTTTACCATTGGCCTCTAAAGCTTAGAATATGTGGAGTAGAGAATGACACGGTGGTTGTTACCCACGGCTAGCCGCGAGTAGCCACGGGTAACCCGCCGAAACGGGGAAAGAAAAATAGCAGTCGCTGCGGGGACAGGGACAAGGCCATTCACCGCCCCGTGGAGCGGTGAATGGTCTTGTCTCCTCAGTGAGGCATCAAGGATCGCGCGGTCCCCGCAGCCCCAACCCGCCCGTAGCATTTAGCCAGCTCCCTCCCTCCACCTCACCTTAGTTTGCAGGCTTTCTTTTTCGGCGACCTGCACGCTTTCAAAGAGCCACACACATGCGACTGCTGGAGTTGTTCAATCTTCTCCTCTGCTGCAACTTCCTGTTTCCGGTTGTATCAGAGCAGAATATTGAACACTGAGCAGCCGCGCATGTGCGGCTCTTTGAAAGTGTGCGGGTCGCCGAAAAAGAAAGCCTGTAAACTAAGGTGAGGTAGAGGGAGGGAGATGGCTAAACACTGCAGTCGGGTGGGTGGGGGCTGCTGGACCGTGCGATCACGTGTGTTCCCAGCTCAAACTAGGAAGGAGGGAGTGAAAGGAAAAAAAATTCTGGGCCAAGGGGATGAAGAGGGAAAGAAAGAAACCCACAGCAGGAAAGAAAGGGGAAGACAGGCAGGTGAGCCAGATGCTGGAAGCAGGGAGTGGGGGGAAGAAAGAGGGAAATAAGCTAGATGGGGTTGAAAAGAAGAGACACACTGGTATGGAAGAGGAAGATAGGGGAAATCTGGACACAGGAAGGTAACAGAAAGAGGGGAAATTATGTGCATGGGGCATAGGGACAGAGACATAAAGGGAACATGCCATGGGGATGGTATATGGACACGGGGGGG
Source organism: Geotrypetes seraphini (assembly GCF_902459505.1). Lineage (NCBI taxonomy): Eukaryota > Metazoa > Chordata > Amphibia > Gymnophiona > Dermophiidae > Geotrypetes > Geotrypetes seraphini. Next base: position 194,847,641 of record NC_047088.1, on the reverse strand, counting down.
GGGGAGCAATGCCAGATACATAGGGGAGATATTAGAAATGGGGAAAATAGGAACACAGAAGCGAGATGGTTTGTGGGGATGGGACAGAGACCAAGCTCGCAGGCTCCAGCGGCTTGCACAAATTACATTGTAACGTGCCACGAAAATAAGAGGGAGGGAGGTAGATAGATAAGCCACGCGAGAGGAGCTGAAGGGTGGTAGAAAGGAACAAATGGTAAAGGAGGGAGGGAAGGGTGGTGGTGGAAAGGAATAGAACAGACATTGAAAGAGGGTAGAGAGGAACAGACCCTGAAGGGAAATGTGGAAGACAAAGTGAGGAGAAGACGCTGGAAGGGAAGAAGAGAGATGCCAATGGGGGAGCGGAGGGAAGAAGATGGGTGCTAGACCAATTGGGGGGGTTGAAGGGAGAGGCACAGTAACAGCAAATGGAAGACGCAGAGAGAAGACACACAGTGGATGGAAGGAATTGAATGAGAAGATGTGGAAAGCAGAAACCAGACAACAAAGGTAGAAAAAAAAATTATATATATTTTTTTTTTTTTTGCTTTAGGATAAAGTAGTATATTAGTTGTGTTGATAAAAATTTATAAACAAAGCCCTGCCAGCTGAACATCTCTTTCTCTAGGTCAGCAGCAGGAACTTTGATTTATAAGAAAGGAATAAGCTAAATATTACAGTACTAAGGCTTATATGGATGCTGCGGGGACGGTGACGGAGCGGTGAATGCGATGGCAGTGGCGGTGACGGGGCGGTGAAAGGGATGGCAGTGATGGTGATGGGGCGGTGAAGGGAACGGCAGTGACGGGGTGCTGCAGAGGATGGTGGGACGGGGAAGGGGCGGTGACGGGGACAGATTTTTTCCCCGTGTCATTCTCTAATGTGGAGTCCAACTTACTTGCATGCTCACAAGCTGCTTGGCTGGCCTGGACCTTCTCTCCGATGTCAGAATTTACACTGAGGGGAAGGCTTGTGGGCCGGGGCATGCAATCTCTGCACATGCCTGGCTCTTCCCTTCCAAGAGTTGCAACGAGAGATAATTAAATGGAGCGGGTGGGTGGTGGATGGGGCAGCAGTGGACCAGGGGGAGGAGGAATAAGTAGCAGGTCGGCTTCGGGATGGGCAGGCTTCGGCGCGGGTCGGCTTTAGGGAGGGAGAAAGGAAAGGGGTGGGACAAAGGCTGGAAGGCAGTGAGGGTGAGAGGGCATGAACCTGGGACATAGGAAGGAGGAAGGAAGGAGGCACTAACTTGGGACATAGGAATGAGGGAGGGAGGAAGGGGGCACTAACTTGGAACATAGGAAAGAGGGAGGGAATAGAAAGGGACAATTGTTGAGCCTGAGTATATTAGTGAGAGGGAAAGAGATGGTGCACTTGGGGAAAAGAAGAGAAAAATTGGACAGAGAGAGAGGAGTAAGGTAGAGATGCATGGGGGAATAGAAGGATGAGAGGGAGAAATGTTGGATATGGTGATGGAGAGGGAACAGAGGGATAGATTGAAGGGGATGCAAGGGGGATGAATGTTGGGCTTAGTGATGGAGGGAGAGATGTGGCATGGTATTGAGAGGAAGAAAAGTTGGACTCATGGAGGGACAGAGAGAGATGTTGGGTGAGGAATGGAATGAGGTCTGGAGGAGAGGAAGCATGTAGGAGAAAGAAAGATATATATATATATATATATATATATATATTGTCACGATCCTAGCCCTAAAGCTGGACTCGTGCCTGGTCGTGATAGGTCTAAGGTCACCCCTAACATACAGAGCACTAATGAAAGAGATAGGGTAGTGAGCAGTAAGAAGGAAGTTACTGACTGCCCCTTTAAGTCTAAAAAAATCCAGTTGCAGGGAGTGGAGGTTGTTAAGAGGAACAGCTTGGAACAGCCTCTGAGACACACCTCTCCCTCTGCCAGTCCCCAGCTGAGGGTAATAAGCAAGAGTGCAGCTAAACCTAAGAAGGCAGTGCAACTAACTCCTCCCCCTGGGAGAACAGGGTGGGGGAAGTTGTGCAATTTAGAGGCTGCCCTCAGAAGGAAAAGATCAGTCTTTCCTGGGCCAGCCACAGGAGAGGACTCACCTGATGGAGCACTGCAGCCCCAGGATATTGAAATGACTGAAGCTGATACGGACCTTGGAACCAGCCAGCAGCCAGTACTTGAACCCATGGACTGGACACAGACAGAAGGACTGCCTGAAGATTGCTGCATGGACTGGAGTTAAGTGGCAGGTCTGTGCAGTCTATATTATAGCAGGGTTAAGCTAATGAGGGGTGGCTCAAGGCAAGCTGCCTTGGGAATATAATGAGGCTGGTACTGCTGTGTTCATTTGGGAACAGGGAAGAAAAAAAAACGTTTGTTTTGTTCCAAGTGTTGAATGAGTGAATACCGGAAGTTTTTGAACTAGGTTTTGAATGGGTTAAGATACCTGAGGGAAGTAAGGAGCTTTGGGGAGAATCCACTTACCATTTGGGTGGGTTAGTGGAGCCATTCGTGGCATTCTGTTTGACAGAAAAGTTTAAAAAGGTGGATTCACTTGCTCCCCTCCCCCCACATCAGCTTAGCTAAGCTGATTGGGAACAAGCCAGCAGAACTACAGGCTTGGATGTAGCACTATCAAGAGTGCTAGCTTTATTGCTGAAGACCTAGTGAAGTTTGAAGGCAGCAGCATTTTTGGACATTTACTTAGACCGGCTAATAACAATGATTTTGAACTATGGGGATTGTTTACTTACCTGAGTTAAGGTGGTAACTGAGCTCTTTTGATTTGAGCTCTGTTTTGCTTTGTTTTGTGGCTGGACTATCATTATTATTTGTGGAGTCAGGTCCAGTTGTGCATAGACTCACACATGCCACAATAAACGGCTTTATTTTTGAACCAAGATTTGATTTTTCTTTGGTAACCATTATAGTTCCAGTATTGCCAAGGCTGTTCCAGCAGGACTTCCTACTTGCAGGAAGCACGTGAGGGCCTCGTTGAAGTGAGCAGAGTCCGGGATTACTGAGGACACAGGTACCGGCTCCGCTACAATATATATATATATATATATACTAGTGTTTAAGCCCATTACATTAACGGGTGCTAGTAAAGCCTCCTTCCCTCATATGTCCCCTATTTTCAGCCCCAGCTCCAGCTCCAAACCCATTTCCCCCCCCCCAGCCCCCTTCTCCCATCTTTTCCCTTTCAGCCCCATCTCCCTTTTCTCACCAACATTTCCCTCCCCAATCCACTTCCCTGTGCAGTAGCAGCAGAAGCATACCCTCCCCCTCCATTTTCCTGTGCAGCAACAGCAGCATTTCCCTCCCCAACCCACTTCCCTGTGCAGCAGCACCTCTTCCATGCTCCCCAGGTCCCTCTTCCCTGCTCCCCCTGTCCAGCAGCACCTCTTCTGTAATCCCCCTGCCCCTCTTCCCTACCCTGCCTATATACCTGGAGAATTAAAAGCTTGTTTGTTTGTTTATTTATTTGAATTTAAATCACACCTTTTCCAGTGCTAGCTCAAAGTGAGTTATTTCCCTGACCCTAAAGGGCTCACCAAAGGCGTCGGAACTTGTGTGTGTGTGTGTAGGGGGGGCCCACAGGGGTCGTGGCCTCCCCAAAAGTTCTCACTGGCTCTGTAGGAGCTTGTGCACCTCCCCTCTCCGCGTGGCAAGGTGGTAGGTTCCTGCCGGGACAGACTTGGCAGAGGAGCTCCGCCCCCTTCCTGCAGTCTTTTCGCTGAAGATTTTGTTGCAGGCTCGTGGTGGTCTGTTGGGGACCGGGGATGCTGGTTGTATGCCGCAGAACCTTTCATGCAGGGACAGCAGGCGCCTCATCTCTGCCCAGCGAGCTCATCGTGCACATGTTCTCCTTCTCCCAGACCGGCTGCGGGCCTCAGCTGCCTGCGAGCGCCTCTTCTACTTGGCACGAGCTCCTCTTCCAAGCCGAGCCGCGAGTGTGGGGCCATTTCTGGCCGAAGTTTATTTTTAATTTTGAAGGTGCCACGGCGGCTCCCCTCACGATCGCCGCCTTCATTGGAATCCTTCTCTGACGCAGGTGCGTCTCATGAGAGGACCCACTGCAGCAGCGAGAGGTGGAGAGCAGGGAGGCTTGCCTGGCGCGCATGCGCACTCCTATCGGCCACAGCCCAACAGATCAGATCTCAGGGAACACACGCTAAGAGTGCGCATGCGTGCTTAGCATTTTATTATTATAGATATATATAGATATATATTGAATGCACAATCAGAAGGAAGTGCAACCAGAGACTCATGAAATCACCAGACAACAAAGGTAGGAAAAATGATTTTATTTTCAATTTAGTGATCAAAATATGTCAGTTTTGAGAATTTATATCTGCTGTGTATATTTTGCACATTTGTCTATTTGTGTATAGTTGTTACTGAGGTGACATTGCATAATTTAAAGTCCTCTGCCTTGACATCTTTGAAAAAAAAACCCAAACAAATATAAATGATAATTAACATTTTCTCTGCATACAGTGTGCTTTGTGTTTTTTTTTATTTTGTGGTTACCATTATGTATTAATAAGATTATATTGTGTGTATATGAAAAATGGATGGAAGAAATTGCATTACAATTAGTATTATTATGATGGGGTGGAGTCAGGGTCGGAGTTTGGGCGGGGGTACTCGGTTGGTATTTGTTAGGCTTAGGGTAGGGATCTCAAAGTCCCTCCTTGAGGTCCGCAATCCAGTCGGGTTTTCAGGATTTCCCCAATGAATATGCATTGAAAGCAGTGCATGCACATAGATCTCTTGCATATTCATTGGGGAAATCCTGAAAACCCGACTGGATTGCGGACCTCAAGGAGGGACTTTGAGAACACTGGCTTAGGGGGTACTTGGCTTGAAAAGGTTGAGAAATACTGATCTAGATAACTTCAGTCTGCCAAGGAAGCCCATTTTTCTGTTCTTTCAGCAGGGGTAATGTGTAGAGTATCACTGAGAGCTGCCAAATCCAGCACTCACCTAATCCATGACTGCCAGGTCTTTTCTTCACTTCCCTCATCCACAGTATAGATTGTGGGAAGGGGGGAAGGAGGCAGCTAGCTGTAGTAACTGGTTTATAGATTGGTTAATCTGAACTTTATGATTAGTAAATGGAAATGTTGCTAAAGCAGAGGATATTGCATTTTTTTTTTTTAATCCAATGGATAGAAGAATCTGAGGCAGCATAGTTTTACTAAAAGTAGGTTTTGTTAATGGATGGAATTCAATTAAAGCAGAACTTAAATGATCTCATAACTAGAGTGAGCTTTGATGTCAACTTCAGAGATTGGGAAGTCAGACTAATGGCAGGCAGACTTCTATGATCTGGGTCCCATAAATGGCAAAAACAGATCAGGATCAAGACTGGTATGGTCTTTAATGGTAACTTCAGTATTTTAGGTTTTGCTAGATCCCTCCTCATAATAGCCACACTTTCTTTTTTTTAATCTTTATTTTTATTAATTTGAAAAAATATAACAAGTAATACACTTGTTGCAGAAATACAGAAAGTAAAAACATCAAAAGAAAACAAGATAATGTGGCATTTCAATTATTATCTTTCTTAGACCACAAATTTAGAAAAGGGAGAGATCCATTAATTCCATGGAGAGAAATACAACAGGAAACCTAATTTATTAAGAAAGCTGACTACGCTTAGCAGCCCCACTTATATTTTAAATCCAGCAGATCATATATATTACATATCTCTAGAGAACTTTTTAAGGTCTAGAAAGGCTCTCAATTGTGATGGTAAAAAGAAAGTGTACTTGGTCCCCAGGTAACGAATCAAACATTTACAGGGATATGCCAAAAGATAGGAAGCCCCCAAACTTTTTGTTTCATCACGCATAGAAAGGAATTATTTTCTGCGGTCCTGTGTTATTTTAGATACATCTGGATAAATCCAAATTCTTTGTCCTGAAAAATCTTGATGTAAATTCCGAAAATAAAGTTTCATTATGAGGTTTAAATCTTGTTCACATAGCCACACTTTCAAGCGTTTCGACCATAGGAACATAGTAAATATTGGCAGATAAAGACCTGCTCGGTCCATCCAGTCTGCCCAACAGTGTAACCAGAGTTGAATTTTGTACTTTGCATAGTTTCCACATCTTCTATGAGCGTCAGAGCTTTTACCACAGCGACCGGCGATAAAATGCCCCAATGCGGCTTGACAAAAGGGGGCATTTATGTTTACTTATAAATATTTTTATGCTTTTAATTTTTATATTTTTTCCTGTGTCATCCTTATACTACATAATATCCACTTTTTCATTGTGTGTGAGAAATAACATATTCTTTTTTTTTTTTAATCTTTATTGATTTTTAAACTTTGATAGTGTAATACAAATAAAAAATCATACAAACTGCATGAAAACACACTATTAATTATACAAATATTACATTTACAAATCATTTTCTCCCCTTCTTATCTTGATTATTAAAATAATAATACAACTAATGATATGGTTTCAATATTATAATTCAAAAAATAATCACCTTATTTCCACATAGATAAACAACCAAATACTTTTATGGTCACACAGTGACTCTAGATTTCTAAGTGAACGCTCAGACCCATAACCAAACTCTAGTGAAAAGTCACGGAGTCAGTTATAATAGAGACAATCACAGCAAGTTCACTGTCTCTGCCACCTGCTAATAACATGCAAGAAAAAGATAGGTAACTTATCTGAATGCAGGATGGCACTGCTGTTGCTCTTTCACTGCTCCGGGTACATATTTAAAGTACTAACACATTGCAACTGCCATAAGCTGTTAACCCCCCCCCCCCCCCAACCCGGGTTTCATGATAGGCTTCATCAGGAGGGGTACAGGGACTGGGCACTCCTTCACCCGTCTGACAGGCAACTCTAGAGAACTTTTCAGCAGCCCCTCATCCACTCACTAACTATAGCAGCATGAAAGGAATAGTTAAGGAAGCAGATTCAGTGAATCATATATGTAAAGTGTAACTTTTATTTTTAAAAACCAAACAGACCTCCAATTGCATGCTACTTAGCAACACTACCTACCTACCTCAAATGTCAAGGATTCTTCTTAGCAGAAAATTAAGATGAACCACAATAAATGGATACTTCTGTAAACAGGGATGACAATGGCTATGAGCTGTTGGGTACAGGGCATACACAGGTCATTTTCTTCATTATTCAAGAAGTTTTTTAATAATGCACAAAAAAAATATGCATATGGGAGGTACTTTTTATTATTATTTATTTATTTATTTATTAATAACCTGCTTTTTACAGAGCGGCTCACAATTTAAACATACACAATACAAATCATACACATTTAAAACATAAACAGACAAGCAACCAGCGCTTTTACCTATACAGAATGTCAATTCCTATATTTCATATTACAAAACAGGTGTCTCTTCAATAACTTCTTTAAAACACCAAGATTACCTTGCTGTCGTATATACATAGGCACACGATTCCATTCCTGTGGGCTGATGCACGAAAACGTGCTTGTTCGTGTAATATTCAATCTCAGACACCTAACTGGGGGAACAAACAAGTCTGCATGATGGGCAGAGCGCAGCTTTGGTAATGGAACATCAGACTGAATGCAGATGCTTGGCCATGCATACATAAATAAACCAACACAAGCAATCTGTAACGTATACAGTCCTCCAATTTTAACCAGTATAACTTCATGTAATATTCTGTCATATGCTCAGTTCTCCCTGACCGAAAAAGTGTTATTATTACCGAATTTTGCGCAACCTGCAATGCACATTGAGCTCCTTTTACTAAACCGCTAAAGAGCTTCTTACCACATGCCAGTGAAGTGAATGCTCCGACGCTCATTCAGTTCCTATGAGAATCAGAGAATTTACTTCACTGGCCCACAGTAAAAAGCTCTTTCGCAATTAATAAAACCCAGCAATGATGAAGTTGCAGATAAACCCAAAAGAACATTTGTCTGAAGACTTCAAAAAACAGATTATATTCAAACACACAGCAGTGAAGGTGTAGAGAAGCAGGAAATCCTCAAGGCCTTCTCAAGACAGAAAATATATCTTCTATAAAGAAACAGGTTTATTAATGGTTCTCATCACTGTTAGTAATGTATGCTACCATTTTCTTTTTTTGTTATTTTTCTTTATGAAATTTCAAATTAGAACATTCAAGTATAATACTTGTAGAGAAATATAGTTGAAAAAAATTAGGAAAATTAAACTTTTAAGAAATTGAACTCCATAGGGTCTGCCACCAGGAGCTTCAAGAAAAGAATAGGAGTGAAAAGAAAAGAAACAAAGAGGTCCTGTTACTAAGCAATGATAAAAAGTAGCCTGTGCTACCTACAGCATGGGTCTTTCCCATGTACTAAGGCTGCCTTTAGTGCTGCCAGTAAATGGCTGATTTTGACATTTCTCCAATAATGGCCTTGTGTTAATTTTCCTATGCATTAACTGATCAACATAGCCAACACCCACTCTCCAACCATATGCCCCTAGCACTAAAAAGTAATTCTGCACATGCAAAAACTACTATGGGATGCCAAAGCACACCCTGTGGTAGTTCATTTTAGCTTGCAAGAGAATGACACAGTGGCGGAATTTGTCACCGTTCCTGTCCCCGCAGATAACTATTGGAAACCATCCTGTGTCATTCTTTAGTGTCTATCTCAACCTCAGTCCTTCTTTTCCAGCATTCTTCAATGCAAGGTTTGAGGGTCAGTGGTTGTGCCCATTCATATTCTGATTCTTCCCTCTTCCTTAAAGAATGACATGGATGGTTTCCCACAGTTATCCACGGGAACGTGGATGGTGACAAATTCTGTCAATGTGTCATTCTCTCCTTGCAGTAAGCGCAGCATCACAGCATAGTAAAAGGAACCCAAAACAAGGAAGACATAGGAGTTGCATCGCCTCCATCTGAGCAGAACCCAATCAAATACAAATACGGAAGCAAATTTCTTAAAAGTTCTTATCACTTTTATTAATGAATGCTTCTATTTTCTAGACAGACAGCCTATTTTTCAATATGACTGACTTTTTTCACAATAATTATGATTACAGTAATTTTGCCTGCAAAATTTGAGATAAATTATGTACCTATTGAATTGTTGCTGAGGGGGGGGTTTCTTCACTTTTTAAAATTCTTGATTAACAGTTACAAATATTGTTAAGGCTTTCTTTTCCACAAAATACAACAGCAGTAATAACATTTAAATTATCCTATTACTGCATTTTAGCTAAAATGGGAAAAATATGCATATTCTAATCACAGATGTCATAATTTCTCCATCACATAAATCTGTCTTCAGAAAGACTGGAATACAAAACTAATATTTCTATATTCCCATCAGGACAGTTCTCTGCTAAATATTCACTGTGAACATGTCTTTACATCATTCAGCAGTAAACCTACCAGCATCTTTAATTCTCTTTCAGTTCTTCAGCTTTTTCCAGAAACAGCTATAGGGTACTTAAATTAAGAAGAAAAAAAAAAAAACCCAGAGAGACAAATAAAGAATTTCTGCAGAATTCTCCTGCCAAGCAGAATTATGTATTTGCACTGCAGAAAATGGTGTATGGAATATTACATGGAAACCATAGAATTGACAGAAGGAGGAAGGAGCAGAGAGGTGTAGGATTGGATGGAAAAAATTGCAAAGTAGGCTTGACTGGGCTGGAATGGAGGGCAGAGCAGTGGGGGTAGAAGCTGGGAAGAGAGACAGAGCCAGAGAGCAAGTTAAAAGAAAAAGAGAGAAGGAGCTGAAGTTTGATTTAGGGGGGGGGGGAGAGAGAGAGCAAGAGCTGGGGATCTTGCTAGGAGGGAACCTGGTCTGGAGGGGAGAGAAATCTGGGGAGTAGAGAGAGAGAGATTTGGAAATTTCAGCCTGAGTGATAAAGGGACAACTGGAAAAGGAAAGAGACTGGTCAATATTAAGCCAGCAATAGCTAGTGTGTTTTTAAACACTGACCATTGCCTGCTAAGTTAGACCTGGATGTTCAATAC